>NC_080438.1:19814143-20125220 GCF_028018845.1 Melospiza georgiana | reverse complement strand
GGTTTGTTCTGTGAAGACTTAATATCCTTGGACTTTACAAAGGAATCTTACAGGCTAAAAGCAAATAGAAAAGCTGCTAATGTCTGTCTTCTTGCAGGATATCATTAGTGCTGAATTCATTCATAAGCTTGAATCCCTTCTTCAAAGAGCTTATCGTCTTCAGGAGGAGTTTGAAGCCACCCTTGGGGTCTCTGATCCTGCTGCTCTAGCTAATGATATTGGTGAGTACTGCTACTTTACATCCCTTTTGCTTGTAATTATGGCTCTTGAGGGGAGGAGTGAGAAATCCACTGAGCAAAATTGTATTTATCAGTAAATCAACAACAACAAAAAATCACATTCTTTATGTTATTATGTTGTGTTTGATAAAGTGGTTCTATTTTAGTTAACAATGGATTGAAAGGAAATTGTTTTCTTTGTAACTTATCAGTATTTAAACATTTATACAGCAAGAATATATGGCCCTTTTTATAGCATGGGTGTTCAGAGGTCTTATGCATCCTCTGAACTATGAAATTTGATATGCTTTTATCATAATTTTTTTATCAAAATGGAAAATTAAACTAGAAAGACTTAATCTGAAGCAGATGTCCATTAGCAAAGGTCTTATCTCTGGTGGTGAAGTATATCAGTTCTGAGTGCCTAAGCTGTTACAACAGTGAATATAATCAGTAGTTGCTGCCTGACATGCTGATTAACTACAGATAGTTTGATTATTTTTATTGAAAGAATTGGATATTAAAGATGGATGCTGTTGTACCCTTCCATAATTCAAGATGAGGCATCTGTTCTCGAGTGAGTGTAGAGTTTGAGGGCAGAGCACGTTGTGGCTCAGTCTGGCAGGAGCCGTGGTGCCTGGCACGAGGTGGCAGTGCAGTGCTGTGCTGTGCTGTCCTCGCTTGGCCTCCCTCCTGCATCCACCAAACACAGCCTTGACAAGGGGGCAGTTACATCTGGGTCAGAGCTGGCTCTCTGACTCATCTGCATACACCTGGAAATGTAACCCTTAAAGCAAAGAAGCGTTTGAACATTTCGGTTTGGTTTCATCTGAAGCCATCAGTCAAGTTGCATTGTATATCCATTACAATTA
This sequence comes from Melospiza georgiana, assembly GCF_028018845.1. Lineage (NCBI taxonomy): Eukaryota > Metazoa > Chordata > Aves > Passeriformes > Passerellidae > Melospiza > Melospiza georgiana. Next base: position 20,124,130 of record NC_080438.1, on the reverse strand, counting down.
GAATTTCATTTGTGATTTCTGTCTTCAGGCCAAATTAATAAAATGGTACTCAAAGGACTTCATGTGATTGCTCAATGTGTTTAGTTATTACCAATGTGTTTTGTTGATTACCCTGGGAGTATTTACAATTAATATTTCATTTTTCAGATGTGATAACTAAATTCTTGTTTACCAAGAATGTTCTGAGAATCTGAGTCCTTTCAAACGTTCTTTATATAAGTAATTTGTGATCTCTTGAGTTACTTTATTATTTAAATTTTATTTGTGCTGGCCCAGATGAGAGAGGAAAAAAGTAATAAACTGGTTTAATGAATGCTGTTATCTTTGTTTAGGATTTGGAGCTTTTCATCATTATCTTTCTTTAGCTTTTGACTTGAACAGCAAGTATATTAAAGGATGCTTCACTTTTTCAGAATGTTTTAATAAAAAATCAGAAGGACCATCTCCTGTGAAGCTCTTGTGATGCCTTGAAGGGTTCAAGAGTCACAAGAATAAGCAAGTCCAAGAAAATGATGAAATCACAGTGGTCAAAAGACATAAAGATAGTACAGCTTTCTTTGCGCTACTAAGAATAAGAATAATATTCTACTGCAAAATACAAACTATTTTCTGAACAGAAACAGAAATGGAGGGTCCTATGCTATGTAGGAATGACTATAATTTGTGGCAAAAGGATGATTTATACCTAAAATTTTCTTGGTAGATTTATATCTAAAACTTCTTAAAGAAATTAGATAAAGAAAGCATCCTTATCTACCATTTACTATTCATTATCTTGGAAAAAGAGAATGGGAGTTGGTTGTTTGTTTGTTAAGATTTTGAGATAAATGGGCATTTCCCAGTAATTTGGAACAATCTCCAGCATGTCATGCCTGTGAAACAAGAGTTGCTAATTTGCAGTTCTGCTACCACAGCCAAAATAATACAGTATGTAATTAGTGCCAGTTGATACAATTTCAAAGCAGGTAAGTTTTCTTGGACTGTAGGTTTTTGAGAGATCTGCAGTTTGATGTATTGGTATAGCATAAATTAGGTGATGTTTAGCTCACTGACGTGAACATTTATTTATATTTCTGCCTACTGTTAAGAGAAAGATTTACCTTTTAGGGAAGATATTTAGTTAAATGCTGTAATTTTATCAACTATATAATTGATTATGAAATCATTGTAGAGCCGGAAGTTGATAAAATTTATAATTTAGGGCATTTAAAATATTGAATGAGCAAAAAACAAAGATTACTAATAAGGATCTGAATAGTCTCTTTAAATAGTAACTAACTACATTTGTACTACCAATCCTTCAGATATGAACTGTACATATAAGTGAGAGATTTTAAAAGAAAAATCATGAAGAAACACTTAAGGAAAGTTACACATCATAATCAGTGTAAGCTCTTGGCACATTGCTGCAGAAAAAAACTTTTCTAACCTTTGGCTGTGTGCAAAGACAGCAGCAGCATAGAGGCAGAGATGCAGTCTTGGTTGGTGTGGTTTTAGAATACTGTGTCCAGTCTCTTGGTCATATTTCAGAAGATTGGAGATTGTAGACAGCTCAAAACAAGCCATAAAAATTTCCCATGTTTTGGAAAAACAAGGTAATCTGTGGTTCATGTTGAGCATGTCAGCTCCTTATTGAAGAAAACACTGAGAGGTGACTGACTTGTTCTGAATAGCTGCTTACACATGGAAAAGGTATGTGGTGCTGGGGGACTTGTAGACCTTGTTGTCAGAGTCATAACTAGATCAGATTTCTTGTTGTTCAAGTGAAACAAGTGAAGTTCTGAAGCAAGCTACCCTCAACACACTTCAGAGGCAAGATTTGCTTTTAGTGCTGTTTTGAGGGATGTTTCATTCTTTGGGGAAGATAGAAACCTGGGGTTAAATGGTCAGTGTGGTCTTTCTGGCATTTCAGCATTTCCCTTTGCTACTGTTTTTCCTTCTTCTGTGAGCCTTGGAGTGAATAGGATAAAGCCTTTGTCCTTAATATATTAATTCATAATTGCCCCATCCATGGAAGTGCTCAAGGTCAGGCTGGACAGGGCTTTGAGCCACTTGATCTAGTGTTGGCAGGGTTGGAACTGGATGGTTTTTAATGTCCCTTCCAACCCAAACCATTCTGTGATGACACTTACAGCTCATTAAAAACATTTATAACCAGCTCATGTGCTTCAGGGTTTCAACTGTTCACCAGCTTCAATAATCAGAGAATGTTTAGCTCTGGTTTTTTTTCTCTTATACATAGGAAAGATAGATATGGTTTGTGGATTTTTCTTCTGTTTCCTCTACCTGAAGTGCTTGTGATCAGCCACAGCTGGAGTTGAGGCTCTGACAGTTGGACAGATGTTATCAGGTGCTACATAAATGCCTGACAGGCACTTCTTGTTCTTCCTTATAAGAATGGAAGATGTTTATAATTTGATTTATAAGGAACTCCAAATTTGTTCAGAAGGAAACTTAGGTGAAAATTTTTAGCAACTTCTCAATTTTGGCTTTCTCTGTAAACTCTTCTATCAAACTTCTGGAGCTCCTGAAACCTCTCTCCTGCTATTTATCTATGGTTCAGAGATGCTGCTCCTTCCCAAAACCTTTAAATGTTACTCTTCCCAACATTTCCCTCTACCAAATCAAATTTGGATCTTAGTGCTGCCATTGATAAATCATACCACGGACTTGCTTTTCACTTTGTGATCCCACTTACTATTTTAAGATGGTTGTGCATGATAAACAATTTGCGGAGCAGGAGCCTTCTAGAGGAGGCTGAGGTAACATGTCACAAGGGAGAGTCAGGAATGAGTTACCTGGGGGCCTGTTGGAATACAAGAGCTCACCACTGCAGCCACTGTCTGTCTGTGCCTGAAGTGCCTCTCTTCTGCCTGCTAGGACAGCTACTTCTGATATTTCTAAATATTCAGCTTTCAGCAGTGCAGAAGACAGAGGTATAAATAAATAAGTTTTCTCCCTGTGAGTAGAATACCATTAAGAGTAATAATAATAAAAATCATTACAAATAATAATTTTCAACTTGGTAAGCTGTTGTTGAGTTATAAATTATAAAACCACTCTGGAAAAGACTTGCATTTTAAACAGATGAAATAATGGAATGCCATTGTGTTCACTGTTGCATTCTCCGCTGGACTTTTAGTGTTATCCTATAAATCAGTGAGCTATAATAGGATTTCTGTGGAAAAAGTACTTCTGGACATGAAAATAAATAAATATGTAGGGCTGAACTGTGGTTGTTTCTATGCTGTGCCTCTTTTAGTACTGTGAACCAGCATGGAAAGTCAAAGACAGGCTGTCCTGAGGCAGGCATGAGGCTGCACTCCCAGAAAGGAGGCAGTTGGCACAAAACCGTGAAACAAAATATTCATCCTGTTATTTCTGAGTGATGAATGTAAAGGTGTGTAGAGGGTTAAAAGCTTCCAGGACTTTCAGTACTCTGCCCTTGAAGAAAGCTCTCTCCAATTTTTTTTCCTATTTAGAACTTTTCTAGCAGACTGAAATGTTAGTCGAGTTAACTTGGGAGGAATGCAAAGAGTTGGGAGAGAAACAAAAGCTTTACTTACAAGCAGAATTTCAGGTCAGAGGGGAAAATTCTCAAATTGTTCCTTGTCAGTGCTAAATTCCTAATACTTCATATTATTATTTTAATTTCTACTGTAGAAAGGAATGCAGGCATTCAAACTGATGGGGACTTGTGTACACTGGCCCTTAAACTTTTTGCCAATATTAAAATGTTTTAGTGTTAATACATTTTCATTTTTATAATACTTACTTTTTATTGTGTATCAGTTACGCAGCTTAAAACAAATTAAGTGTTTGAGCTACCACAGTAAAATTGTCACGAAGGTCTGTGCTGTTGGATGATTTTGTTGAAAGGTTTGTCTGTTTCTTTTTTTAATTTTCTTCTCACACTCAAAGATATGCCTGGCATTTTGGAGAGAATAAGCACAGCCTTTAACCTAGTCTCAAAACTGTTTGGAGAACTGATTTACATATTAGGAACCTTTTCTTCAGCAGCTCTTAAAACCAACAAAAATCTTTGCATAATCACTGAAGCTGTTGAAAACTCATTTTTATATAATTTATTAACACAGACTTCTCTAATGTCTTCCTGTCCATGGATTAATATCTACAGCCTGTATTTTCTTCCTTCCTCTCAATGTTATTGGGAAAAAAAAATATTTTGAGTGTATTTTATTTGCCTATATACAATAAATGTTTCTAGTTATAATTCCTAATCTCCAGGAGCAGTTTAATACTTCACTTAGGTGAGCTCTAGTATTACATATTATGAAATAACTTAGAGTTGTGTAACTTTTTATGTTAGCTTGGAAACTTTTTCTTGCTTTGTTCCTTCAAGATAAATTTCCATTAAATAATTTTTTAATTTCTTGGAGATGGCCTAACCATTTTTCTAGTGGCTCAAACAGGATTGAAATTGAAACAAAAGAAAACAGCTTTTTCTCTAAGTGTGAAAATGTATTCATCCCAACAAATGAGGGAAAAGGAAAGAAAACAATATTTCTAAGTCTGAGGAAAAGCCCAGAGAAGTTATTCCATTCCTATTTTTAAAAAATAATGCATATTTTGAACATAATTTTTACCTATTGCAGTTTGTTGAAGTTCAGTAACTGCTAAAACATGAGGTCTCTTATATTACAACTTATTGCTGCAACTCCTTATTTCTGACACCCAAGAGACACTCAAAGTGCAGATATTTGAATTGGATTGCATTTCTTCCCTAATCAGTAATATTTAAATCTTCCCTTTAAAGGCATTTTGTCCAATATTAATAACACTTCCTTTCTAGATGGCTGTCCATAAAATTCCTCATCACAAAGCACTGAGGTACAATGCTTGAACAGAGTAAGATTGGTCATTAGAAGTTCAGTCTAATACTGAAGCAAAAATATTTTTGCAAACGTTTTGTCTATAAAAATACTATAATGCTTGGCTTTCTCAGTGATACTGTTAGTTTTGGCAGTACTCTACTAAAAATGCAAAGTGGCTTTGCATAAACATGCAGAGAAGTTAGTGCTGCTGGAAAATATTGGTATTCATAATATGTATCATAGCTATTTGCTAACATGGAGTGTATTTTTATGTTAATTCTAGAAACTGAAATCTTTTCAACAGTGGCTCAAGAATTTCTATTGTACTCTTCACTGACCCAGCAATGGAGAAGTCAAGGTCACTTACTATGGTCAATTAGCTTGGAGATTTTTCCAAAAGCACTTCCAATAAGATGAGAAAGAATGTTTCTGGTTTTTGAGGACTCTCCTTACTGTTTGCCCAGCAGCTTTGCCATTAGATCCAGCAGTGCAGGCTATTTATACACCCCACTGCTTTCCCTTAAATGGCATCCCCGAGCCCTGTCTTCTTTCTGCCCACACCAAAACTCCTGTCTAAGCCCTTGTCTCTCTCACTTCTTGACTCCTGCCATGTTTTGTCTTGCCTTGTCCATTTAAAACTTGCTTGTCTGACATGGACTTAACTGTTGTTTATAAAAATCACCTTTGCTCATTTTTCTGATCAGATTATTCCTCTCTTAAGAGGTCTCTTTCCCTTGGGAACTTCTCTTCAAATGAAATACAAGCTGGTCCTCCTTTTAGCTCTAAAAGCTGCTTACTATGGAGCCACAATCCCCCAACATGATTTTATTTCCCAGACTTTGTTCAGTTAGCTGTTCCTGTGCATCCCTCCTCAGGCCTCCTAACACAAAATGCATCTCAACTAATTCTGCTTGTTCTTTACAATATGTGTACAGCTGCAATTTTCTCTTTCTCATTTTTTAAAAAACTATTTTAAAAGTACATATTTACCTTCTATTTGAGTAAAGAAATGTAATCATTTTCCTCACTTGTCAGAGCTTGAATTAATAACTGCTTGCCTGCATTTTGAAGTTACATAAAAGTGGTAAAAGGCCTGCAAATGCAGGAGGTTGGGTTTTTTTATTTCTCCTCTCTCATGTTTTTATGATACATTCTTAACAAGTTATAGTTTGCAGATTCTTTTTCTTACTAGAAAAGGTGTACATGCACTTAACTTCTATTAGTTTGTATATATTGTCTAGAGGTAGGAAAAATCAAATAGATGGCAATGAGTGAGAGTGGGATAAGTGTTTATTTTTCTGGCTGGAGTACTGGCAGTGTGAGGTTATAGAAATTGATGATCAGGAACATGTTTTGGTCCATAGAGCCAATTCCCCTTTAGATCTTCTCTGAACAATCTCTTTTTTGCATTGCAGTATGCTTTTAAGAGAGGCTTGTCTGAAACATTTTTGGGCAAAATGAAGAAAGGGGAGCCAGAACAGGCTCAGGGAGATAAAGGCAGTGATAGTTCAGAATTTGAAGAGACTTCTAAAGAAATCAACTCTCTTGGCTTGGTAGCTTAGTATTGGATGTGCAGAAAAAACACTTTGAGCTTTCCCATTGCTTTGGAGAGCAGTATCAAAATGGAGTATTGACAGAATCATAAAATCAGCAAATACAGATCTCTGCACTATAGTTTTATTAATTCAGTAGTTAGAACTAAAGTAGGTACACTTCTGTTTGCAATTTATTTTCAAGGACTTAAAATGAAATTAAAACATTGTGTGTATGTACACATACCCAAAAGCTAAGAACTTTTCTTAATGAATGTGTCTACTATGTTTAAATCTTGCTGCTCTTTAAGTGGAAAACTCTGACCCATCAAGGTGGCATAAAAGATTGTGGTATATCCACACAGTACAGTCTTCAAGAATTGCTGTTAAATTATTATCTAGCACTAGCCATGCCCCATCACTACAGCTCTGCACATTTATTTGCCAAGCATTTACTTTGGAGTGTGATTTTTTTTTTTAATTGTTTACCCTGTACCTGGAAGGCTCAAGTAGCTTGTGTAAGCATTTCATTCCTAATGGCCTTTTAATATCTTACAATTTTCTTAAACTTCTGTTTCAGCTTGAATGCTTCAAAGTTGAAACTATGTGGGAGTAAATTTATTTTTGTGGCAAGTTATAGCAAAAGTGAACAGTAACAATGGAGGGAGTAAAATTTATTATTTATGTGTTATTTTTCTCTCATGCTTCTATTTGTGCAGTAATTGCTAAAACTCTTAGAAAAAGTAACTGGGTTTGAGATGTGTCTCATTTCCCTTTTGATGGTTCAAACTGCAGGGTGTTTTTAAAATAAATTACTGTCTCTAATTCTCTGTGAGCTCTCTGGACTGTGCGCATGTCCCACCTTACCTAATAATCCAGTTTTGTAGCAAAGAGCTGTGGTGTAACTGATTCAAGAGCACATGTCGATCACACCAGGCTTTATTCTCTCCCCTGCTATTTAAAGCTGCCCTTGTTCTACATGGAGAAAGGCTGTGAGTATTTAAAGGTAAATGTATGCATATTTCCACATGGCTTGGCACTGATTAGCAGCTGCTCAAACAGATGCAGTTAAAGTTGCTGTCTAGTCAATGTATTAGTTATCTGTGGTAAACCAGAGTAAGGGAAAATAAAGCAAGGATTGAATAATAATGTACATAGCTTAGGTGATTGGCAATGGTCAGGTTGCTTTAATAATTACTTGCATTATGATTCAAGCATTAATATGTCGTTACCACTGCATTTGGCAACCTTATAGCGTTATTAATTTGCTTTTTTAGTTTAAGTTTGATAATTTGTCTTATTTAGTAAACTAAAGATTCAGAACTCTACATAGAGTACAGCCTTATAGGGATTCTTATCTCATTCTTTCCCATTGTTGGGGACAAGTGGAATACAAGTAGGTCCCAGTCAGTGGGGCACTCCAGATATTCTTTAAGTCTTATTGCTTAAAGTTAAGCATATGTCTTAGAAATTTAAGTTGTCAAACCATGTCTGTGTGCAGCTGGGTTTGCAGAAGCCAGTCACATTCCTGAGCAGTGTCACTGGAGTCTGCAGTGTTCTGTTAAATAGTTCTGCCCTGAAATTGAAGGGAAGACTGAGATTATTAGGCTGTTCTTACAGAGTTTTTCTGTGTCAAACATTCTGAATACAGTCTGAGCCCAAAACACACATGTATGTATCTTTTGGTGTTTATTTCATTGAGGATCACCACCTGTATAGCTGGTTCTGTCTTTGTTTGGTAATTCAGGGATGAGAAGGTATCAGATTTTTCTGATACTGTCTTCATACATGTAAGTGGAATTATCAACTGCTGGGCAGCATATGTTTATTTTAATAGAAGAACAAATGAATGTGTGGGTTTTCCTTTTGTCAGGCTGTCTTTCTTGCTTTGAAATATCAGCATCCCTATGGCATGATGTACTGGCCAAAGAAAAACCTTCCCAGAAATCTTAGTTTGACAAGACCATCTTGGATGGTCCCATACTCTTACGCTGTGTTCAGAAAAGTAGGTTTTGTGCCAGAATACTGCAATGTTTGCTCTTTTGGGTTTCATATAACATGTTAAGAAACTGATTTGAAAAAAAAGGAAATTGAAGAAACAGTTAGAAACACAACAGGTTTCAGGAGCTGAGCAACAGTTGGTGCTTATTATTGTCCCTTTTCATCACTATGTGTGGTAATATCTCTCTTTGAAGAAATGTGTGGTGGGAAAGGCAAGAAGGGGGCAATGAGAATTGCCTTGGAAAAAAGGAAGGGATAACATTGGTAAAGCACTGGTGTAAACATCCTGCTTTTAAGTACCCACTGACTCACAGGTGTGGAAGAACTGAGACCAAAGGGAGAAATTCACTTTTGAGATTCCTCTGTCAGTCTGGTGAGAAGATCTTTCTACCTAACCTGGTTATGCAGGCCTCTGGCATAGGAAAGGTACTGAAGGTAGTAATTTCTAGATGTGGAAGCCTGAAAGTTAACCTTGTGCTTCCTTTCTCTCTAAATGTGGCATTGTATCTTCAATCTGCTCTGCATCCCCATGAGTTAATGTACTGTCACACTGAATGGGGTTGAACAGACCATCCCATTGTCACTAGAAGGTGGCTGTACAAAAATAGCAGTAGGTTGCACTTGGTTTGGAGAAGTGAAGAGCTGAGAAAAGGCAGTGACGTTTAAATCTGATGACTGAGGTGTCTGGCAGGCTCCACAGGGCTGTGCTGTAAAGCCTGGGGCCTCAAAGTCTCAGCTTTGAAATAAGCAGGGCTGGAATTCAAACTGGTCTTTGCTGTGGACAGCAGAGATGTGGTGCTTTCTGAGCTGCAGGAGAATGGAGTGAAGAGCAGCGACAACTTTGTGCTGCACATCCACCCAAACAGACTCTGTCTGGATTAGACAGCTGAGCAAATTCACTTGGTTGCCAGATCTTTTCTCTCAAATCAAATCAAAGTACAGAAGCTGTTACCTAAACTATTGGAGTTGGAAACAGTAGAGTGCTCAGAAGCAAAACTTTTCTATAAAAAATAGGGATTGAAACCTTAAAATCTGGGAAGATATTTAGGTTCAGGGTAAAGAAATTGTGAAAAACTGTAACCCTTTGTAAGTGTAGAACCATATAATGTGCAGTGTTTCCATTTTCAGTGAAATAAAAGGCTGTGTGATAGGGAAAGACCTCTCAGTGACATGTGGTTTACACAAGATATATGTCTCAAATCTGCTTCAGGATCATATGTCTGCAAAGTAGAGAGTCAAAGAGGTAAATCAGAGAGAAAAATGCATGCATACATCTATTTTGTGTTTACTAAGCTGATTTCTCAGCTGTCAGCACACATGATTTGTTAATTCAGGGTATAAAATACATATCAGATGCTGCTTTGTTTTCTTAAAATTCAGATTTCGGCAATGTAGCACCACATGTGTTTACTCTGCCTCTTCCTTGAGATCATAGAGTTTCTCATGATGAGGTCTTTCCATTTTGAAATGTTGGTTTTACAATAAATCTGCTATTATGATTCAGACACAGCTTTCACAAGCCATATTCTCTATAATAAAACTATATTTTTAGCCATTTGGTATTTTCTTTGCTTAAAAAAATAACTATCAGAAAATATTCCAACTCTGTTATCAAATTTATGGAAGAATGCTTTAGCAGATTTAAATCTTGAAAGAATCATTTTATTTATCACCATTCCAGAATATCAAATTTATATAGTATTTCCTAATACTTTTCTCTAATTTGATGTACCTGTGTGCATGGATTATGGGAAATAAATTGAACTTACATTCCTTTCTCAGGTACACTTGATTTTTACATGAAGAGACTAAAATTATTACACATGTAACTTTGTGCTGTTTATTTACCTTTGCAGAATGAGAGCAATAGGATATAAGAGCAGTAGCCATGTTGTTTTGCTTTATACACTATTAAATGTGGTATTCTGCAGGTAATATAACTTTATGGACAAAGTCAGCATCTTGAATGTCTGAAAATAGTCAAAGTATTATCAACATCACAGAAATTGTTATTATTTCTTTCCAAAGTATTTGGAAAATCTCTTGAAGATTATGAGATTATTTTAGGCAAATTGTATCTTTTTCCACATGACAAATATTGCAAATCAGTGCATCACAGTTTTCAGGTGCATTTTATTGCTTATGTATGTAAACTGAATGGATTGTACTATTAAATTTTTATAAGCATTCTCTACTTATGAAGAATATATTACGGTCATCTATACATGTGCTTTTAATTCAGCTTTTAGTCAGCTGTACTACTTTTGTCTTAATAACATCCAAGTGATACAGAACACAGTGACTGAACAACATCTTGGGTTTTGCATAATGATAATTAGGTGAGAACCCAGTGTCTTGGAAAATGGACCTTTTCATACCTGTGTGAGTGTGTTTTAAGTAGAAGGCTTTTATGTGAACCCTGAATATTATAGTTGTGCTTGGAAATAATTATGAAAGTTCTGTTAAGTCGACTTTTTCCAAGGAAGTAAGATTTGGCTCTCTATTCACCCATAAGCAGAAGATAATTCCTTGCATGGAAACCACTGAGGTTTTTGTTAAGGATGCATTTGAAGTCTCAGCAGTAACCCCAGCCACAGCTTACCTTGACCAAGGTCTGAGAGTTCTAGGAGGAGGGTGAAGTTGCAAACACTGAGTGTCTGATGCTCTCCTGTGCTCTTCCCCTCTGGGCAGCTTTGGCTGCTGAGTTCTGGCCTCACCCTGGTGAGCAGAAGCTCAGAGTTAGAAGAGGGCCCTGCTGGAGGTGTGAGCACCCACTGAGAGCCAGGCTGGAGTATCTTCTGTGGCTTGGTGGGCATGGAAGGAGTGTGGCTTTGTTTCCTAAAGGAATCTGGCACTTCAGTTTGCATCAGAGCAGTAGCAACAAAGCACCATGAGACATGTTGAACTTTGATACATGCTGATGTACTGGTAGAGTACAAGATCTGGGGAGATATTTTTAAAATACCCTGACCTGAAATATATTTTCATGCTGAAGTCACTAACAGCTTTGGTTTCATGTGTTTAGATGAGGTGCCTCCAGCTCCCCCAGATATTTGTGTTACTGGAGGATGTAAACACATACTGCAACAGCAGATCCACAGTGTGGGTACCCTGCTCCAATATTGGCTTGCTTTTTTAACTTGTGGCTGTAGGACCCAGTCATCAGAAGGGGGCACCTGAAGGCTGGGATTGTTTTCTTTTTATAAATATGACATGATGTAAAATTTGCTGTTTTCTGGGTGCATCCTCTAAGACTTCATGTAATGCTTTAGCAGCTACTTGGTAGAAGTGATGATCAGCACTCTCAGAGTTATGAACTATTTATAAAGGTAAATAAAGCTGCTTTTGGATGTTTCAGCAAGGGGTGACAAACCACTGTGCCACTTGTGATTAGCTAGAAGACTGTGGCACACTCTCATGGAACTGAACTGATTCATACTGCTGTCTGAACTGGGTTATTGTAATTCCTTTCACTGGACAGGAAGGCACATATAGAAGGGCTCTGAGCACACAACGTGGGCTGGCAGAACACTGGGCCCCTGCTGCTCTGAGGGTGCCATGACTTTTCATAAGTGGTTCCTTTGCAAGGTTTTTTCCTCTTCAGACTCTATAAAGTTTCTACTTTCTCATCTTGCTTTTCTGCTTGTGATGTTTTAACTGCATTGATTTTCCACTGAAGTGGGAGGGCTGGGCAGAATGGGGAACCATGACTTTAATGGTGGTACTTGGAACTAAAATCTGTAAGTCCCAGTGAGTTCTTTACTAGTAGGTAAGTGCTTTCCTTTTTGAAATGTGTCAGCTAAGTGCCAAACTCACTTGTGAACTTCCTGCCATGTTTCATTCAGGGTTGGCAGGAAGATAACATGGAAACGGTTTTCAGAGTTTTAAAACATTACGGGAAGGTGAATGCTTCCCAGTTGAATACTAAAAAGCTGATTTCTGTACAGTTATGAAGGTCAGATTTTGGTCTGAGAGTTTAGGGGGTTGGCTCTGTGCTCTGTATTACCGTGAAAATGTACCAGCACAAAGACAAATAATTATTCTGGATTAGTATTTGTAAATAGATGTGAAAATAGCTTGGTTCTGGTCTCTTTTTAATCTTGTTTAGTTTTAAATAGATAGTTGTTTGCAAAACATTATAAAGCTAGGAGTAATTTCACAAGCTTTAGCAGTCCCCCATACTTTTCCATGTTTTTAACACTGTAATATAATTTAGGGACCATAGATACATTTTTAAGGCACTACAATCAAGAGCCATGATTGTAACATCTGACACTCTACTTCATCCTCTTTACAAATAGAAGTGAACCCAAAATAACTCCTTGGCTCCTCAAATAGGTGAAGTATATTTGAGGCTCACATACTTGCTAGTACTCCCCTCCTGAAGTTATTAGAGTCCATAAGAAGCAGGGATGAGTGTGTGAGCAGTTGCAGGCGCTGGTGGGTGGGTTCCTCTTGCAGCTGTTCATTCCAGGAGTCTCTTTGTGCCACTGTCTCTTTTTTTTCATGTTCTTGTGTCTAAGAATGTTCTGCTGGTACTTGCTTGGTATGTACTCCAGCTGTAAGTTAATTTTCACCCCAGTGAAATTCCATGGTGAATTTTCATAAGAGCGTGCTCCCTTCACAGCCTGGGTATTGATAAGCACCTGCTTGGCTAAGGATGTTTCAGGGTATTAGGGTGGTGCTGGCCTGAAAGCCAGAAATAGCTGACAAGGCTGTTTGGTTTTCTTTAGGGAGGCTGTGCTTTGTGTGCACATATCACTTGCCAAAGGTATTATTTCACTCAGCATTTCCAACCTTATTTTTAATCTTTTTCTTCCTCATAAAATGCGGATTTTGTGTCTGTTTCTGTAGCAGTGAGATTTTTTATTTTGAGTGAAAACACAGATACTCCATATTCAACTAATTAACATGTTAAAAGCATACTGGCTTGATGATAGTTTTAGGCCATATTAGAAAACTTGGAAGTATGACTTTTTCAACAAAGATAGATTAAATAAAAAATTTGTTAACTCTAGAGCTTCATTTAGTCTTTAACAGGCTGAATACAAGATCTATGGAAGAACCCCTGATTCTGTGTTGTTCTGGGCTGTGATTCCTTCATTTACACCAATTATTTTTTTAACATATGTGGAATACATTTTAGTTAAAGAGCATTATTCCCATTTATATGTAATCAACCACATAACCCAGAGTTAAACTATTTAGAATCAGTGTGGGGATATGTTCTTATTATTGAGCTATAAACTCACATGTAACAGTAAAAGCAGCTTAAGCAAAAGGAGAGGTTGAAAAAAGGAGAGCCAAAAAATCTGCAGCCAGTCTATAATGCTTGTACTATCCTGGGTTTAACAGTATTATTGCAAGTGCAGCAAACTCCTTTGTGAAAAAGTGATATTAGAAAATCATCTAATGTAATATTAGAAGAGAATTAATGCAAATAGTGAGTTAGAAATAAGAAAGAAACATCATGTTACCCATCCACTCTAAGCAGACCTCAAGCTAGTGCTTTACAAACCACAGTTTGCTTTTCTGTTCCAGCACTTCACATTTCAGAATGTGATTGTTTCTCGACCAACTTTTAAGCTCCAGTACTTTTCCTCTTGGTTTTAAGAGGTCAGAAGAAAGAAATAGTAAGAATGAGCTGAAAAAAATCAGACTGCATATGAATAGCGGTGAAGTCGTGATTGCAATTTGCCTAACTCGCTCTAGTAAAATCTTTGTCCAAACTCTGAATCATTTTTTCCCTCAGTGAATACTCCCAAGGACAGATATTTGTTCTGTGCAGGTTTTGAGCTGTCATTCCAAGTCCATAACTAATAAAACCATAACAACCACCAAAGTAATAGTTAAGTAACGTGGCTTTGTAGCATTTCAAGTGATGAGTAAACCATCCCAGTAAATTGGCATTTGGCCACTCCGCTGTGTAATGGAGTTTTTAGTGAAGTATTGCCTTAGCAACAAGCCTGGATGACATTGGGTAGCTGGTTGCTGCTGACTCTTGGAGATAAAACAGGCTTTTAGGAACACATGTGTAATGTCTGAAGGTAAAGTAACCCAAAATAAATGTATCTGCTCTACTGGGAATGTAGGATGGGTCACATCAAGCCAAAGCCTGACTTACCGACTTACGAATTTAATCCTTCTGTGAAAGTGTTTCTGTATGGTGAAAATGAAACCATCCCAGAAGTGCAAGAGTTGAAATCTGAGAATAAAGTAAAGCAGAACTGAGAGAAACTGTATTGCAGAAGATTTGAAGAAAAAATAACAGTTATTTTAAAGGCTTTGAGAATTCTTGTATTGTAGGAAATACTTCTGGATGTGTTATTTCAGTGATGAAGCTTTTTGAGGAAAGAGGATACAGTGAAGATTAAAAGCTTCACTTGCTCTCCAGAAGAACCAGCAAGTGAAAAAAGGCATGAAAAGTAGAAAGTGAAGCAAATTCAAGTAAAACTAAAATGTGGTGGTGTTTTTTTTATTAATAAACTTTTATTTAGAAAAGTAAAAGTGGTGGCTAGGACATGGAGCAGTTTGTTACATAACACAGCCAAGTCAAAAACTTGACTGAGGATCTAGCTCAATATAGCAAAGTAATATCATAAGATAAAGAGATCATCAGTAGTCTATAACAGAAAGGCCAAAACCTTTGCCAAGTCTTTTTGTCTTCTTCCAGTTCATTGTGGATGATATTTGAAAATCCACTTTAAAGGCAGAAAAGAGAGAGTCACATTTATATATGTTAGTGAGTCATAAAAGAATTTACCCTTACATTAGTATAATATTGTGCCTTCCAAATGAAATACTGTGTTAAAGTACACATGAAACACGTTTTCAAGATGTAAATGGAATTTTCTGATTGTCTAATAAACTTTTTTTTTTTTAATTTTAAAGATAAAAATACAGACATTACTGTAAAGGATAATGGGGATGATTTCTGCCTTCGAGATACATTAAGCATTGCATCCACGGATTCCTTTGTTTCCACAGCTGAGGTAAGACTCTTAAAGATTGCTTTTTTAAAGATTTATTGATCTATTTCAACAGTGAACAGAAGAATCCTTATTTTTGCTAATCATTGTAAGCAAAAATATATTTCTCTTGTGGGGAAAATAGAGCTTTTCCAGGCTTCATTGGACCCAGTTGTTTTGGGTTTATTTTTGTGTACTGGCATAATGCATCCCCAACTCCTAAACAGAAGTTGCTTTTGAAAAACAGATCACATTTTCATGAGTGAAGAAGCAGTCAGTTGAGGCTATAGTAGTTCCTTTCACCATGATTTATATTTTTCTGTTCTTTTGTCCTATTGCTTTACCATACTATAAAGATGTATGAAGAAGGCTTTGTGTTGTTTAGACCTGGAGGAGTTTTTTTTTGGGAGGAAATTGTAAGAAGTTGACAGCTACCTGTTTTAGCACACTCCATGCACAATACGAGGGCAGCAGGTTGAGCTGTTGCTCTGTTGTTGCATACGATGAAATGACTTAGCAGGAACCAGAGGTCTGAGGCTGCTCTGGGGCCCTGGGCCGAGCTGGGGGAGCTTGTGTGGCCCTGTGGGTGTGCAGGGACCCCCCAGCTCCCTGCAGCCACCACGGGAAGGGGCCTTGGGCTGGCAGTGACAGCCCCTGGAGGTGCAGTGGGACCCTCCTGACTGGCCACACTGGGAGGCTTCCTTGGCAACGTGAAGTACCTGATCTAACTCACTGTAATCCTGTGGGACAAGAGCACAAAGGACACGTGGTAATCTCTGGGTAACAGCCTGTTAGCTGGAGTCTGCTACAGCTCCCTTGAGGTGTTTGAAAGAGACTCATGAGCAGTGACACACTTAGTTGAATGAGGAATATCTCCTTCTGTAGTATCTGAGGAGCTGCAGTGATATTGAATAGCACTGTTCTCCAAAAACCAGGAGAGGCAGCTGGCCTCAGAAGATCATTTTGTGATAGATATTGCTCTCCTATACACACCACAACTAAGCTACTGAAGTCCGTTGCAAAAAGAAAGAATTGCACACACATTCTTTGCAGTTGTTTTGACTGTCTCTTATGGGGCTTGTTTTTCCATAACACAGTTACCTTGATTTAGTAATTCACATTAAATAGTGATTTCCTTGATTTAGTAACTCACATTGAGTTGTGGTGCCCAACATTCCTAACAAGGACTGTATCCATAGACACTGGTTTCTCTTTGCTGTAATTTGGACACCACCACAATTCAAGCTTGTTTCAGCTCTGCCAGCTCATGAGAGGAGCTGTAAACCATTGTAGTTTGTACATTTTATATCTGGTTTGTTTTTGGGGGATTTTTTCACATGAATTTTCATAATGCTTTTGCAAGTATGTGAGGATGGGAACAACCCCTTATGCTTATTTGTGCTGCTTGGCTTTAAAGAAAGGGAAAACCAACCAATCAACCAAGCAAACAGAAACCCCAGGATGTGTCAGTGGAATCATCATCCTCTCCTGAAGCTATATTGTCCCAGTGTCTGCAAAAAAAACCATTGGAAATAAAATTGGACATGTAATTGTCTTCAAGTATCCTGAAAATATTCTCCACATTTTGATACATCAAAGCCACTTGTGTCAACTTGTTTTTCCAGGATAAAGTTATGAAGATTGTCTCATCCTTTCCAGCTGTTCTAACCTTTGCCAATAGAACAAATTCACTTTTCTCAGATTTTATTGAAGAATCTAGTGAAGTTCTTAGGTGACAGAAGTCCTGAAGATTAATAGAACATGAGCAACTTGCAGTTTGGTGTTTGAGCCAGAGCACCATCAGTGTTCTGGGTTAAATGGGAGCCAGTAGGCCTAAACTAGAGGGTCAGCTAGCTCGGGAGTTGTAGCTACAGGGCATCGTTGTGTGGTGCAAAAAGAGAGCTGTGAATTGGTGTTCTGGTACAAAACCTCTGCTACCTTGATTTATTCTTTTGTCCATCCTCAGGAGGGTGTGTGGTGGGGAAATGCTTCACATTATGGCAATGAGAAGGAGCAGCAGCAACTTCCCAGTGTATTCAGCTGTTAGCAGAGAGCAGTAATTGCTTTGATTTAACAGGATTACAATTGACATACCAAATTCTTTTATTCTAGACATGATGACAAGCAGCTTCCTCTTGCTTATCTACTTCTTAATTTTTTTTCTTACACTAGGGAAACAGTGGAATGTTTTAATTTAGGCTAAGTGGTCTGGGGCTTTTCCAGCTTCAGATTTGTCTCACCTAAGGGCCAAATAAGGCAGTTCCTTCATCATAAGCTCCCTGATTGCAGTTACAATAGCAGTAACTGTCCTAAACTCCATGTCTTGATTGAAGTGTTTAGCAACATTTTTAAATCTGAAATTCATAGGTGTGATTATGCCCTACTGGAATTAATAATTTCACCTTCCAGGAAATTAGAACGTGGCACCATTTTTTGTGGCCTCATCATGCTGCAAGCTCTGTGTTGACAGTTCCTTGGCTTCCTTCTACACTGTATCCTGTCCCAAGGAGCAGGACTAAGTATTTTGTGTGACTCTGATTTTGGAGACTGGAAACTGTGTTCATGTTTCAGCGCTGACACAGTCAGTCAGATTTAGCTCCCTGCCCACAGGAGAGAGAACATTAATGAAACAAGACACAGATAGATGCTTGAATGGAAATGGATAGGGATACTGCTCAGGAGGCAACAGGAATGTCGTGCTGTTATATTAGAACAAAATATAGGAAAGAGCTGTACAAAACTGGGACAGTTTGGCAGGGTTTGCATCATGTGCCCTTTTGATGAGCTCTACAGGATAGCAGGAGGGTGAGCCAAAACTGCATCTGGCTGTGGCTGGTGATCAAGAGGGTGCTGAGGATCACTTATTTGATGACTTCTCATACAGAGTTGTGCCTGTCTGGCAGCTACAATATACACAGGTGCCTGAATCTTTGTAGAGACAATTCAGACACAGTTGCCCTCCCCATGACCAGACAGGCTTCTAGTCTTAGACACACTTAGGCTCTAGAAGCATTGCAGAATGGGTGGTAAGCACAACTATTGCCCTAATTAAGTTATTAATACCACTTCTGTGATAAATAGTGGTATTTTCTTCCCCATTTGAGCCTGGCTGCCTTCAGCTTGTGTTGATGAGGGTTAGTATGCTTTTCATAGTCTTGCTTTCCCATCTACTGTGACCAAAATAGCTGCCACCTTTGGCAACAATGCAGCAGTGAGTGTGCCAGATAAAGGCCTCTGCCCTCTCTTTGCTGGCTTCTTTTCCATCTTACTAACAGAACCTCTCTCCTGCTCTCCCTGACAGTGAGCTTTGTTGCTGCTTCTTCATTGTCAGTGCACATGCATTTATCATGTCTAATTTTTGTGTTTTGACTAGTACTGAGTCTGTAGGTCTATTATCAAATAAACTTTGCTTTCCTTAGTCCAAAGCTTGGGAGATTTTTTAGACTTGTGAATAAAGCCTTTGCTGCTTTTTATCAGTAACAGCCTTCCTGTTTTCTTCCAGACCTTAGGTGGAGCACACCACTTCATCATTTCAATTTATTAAAATGCCATCTCAAAGGTTTTTGTTACTAATCACCATCACATCTTCCAACTCCCTGTGATGTTTCACTTTCATCCTGCAGCTACTTACATTTTTTGAGGAAATCTTTTCTCTGAATGTCTTTATATTTTAAAGAGATTATCATCAGCTTTTTAAATATATGGTAAACATAATTTCTCAGAATGTAAGGAATGCTGAATGTGCCAATAAAGTGACCTCTCTATTAGGGGAAGCAAGCAAGAATTCCTGAAAGGTCTAGCATTGTTTATTTTTGTTACATTCATGTAGGTGGTTATTTTAGTAGTCAACAAGGTCTTGATGCACAGCTGAGAATTTTTTCTATTTATTAAGAAACAACTTGTGAGGGGCAAATGAGAGTACTGAGCCTGTTCCTTAAACCAAAGCAGTCAGATCATCCCAGACCTAAAAATGATTGCAAGTGGCAAAGGTTGGATGCTTTAGAGCAATGATTTCAGCACCTCCTTACTGCAGATACAGCCCTAAAGCTGAAGTTCTAGAGAAAACTGATGAGCATCTGAACAGTGTCCATGTTGGAATCCTCAGAGGCTGCTCTGCAGCACAGCAGAGCTGGTTAGACACAAGTTAGAACTACAAGCTTTGGAGTTTTGAAGAATGTGTTATTTTGATGTAATGATCTTAGGGCAGACCATCAGAAATGTCCTTTTGGGGTCACCAACAGGTCTCTCTTTCTGAAGCCTTGAATGGATACAAGCAAAGCCTTACAAGATGAGATTGCTGCTCTAGTGTCAATCATCTTCTATCTCTTCTATGTCTGCATTTTCATTTTCTTTGCCATGTACCTCCTGACACTGAGGAAGTAGCAGACACTTGGGGCTGGCACATCCAGTGCACCATCACAAGCCTCTGTGCTCCTGGCTGCTGCCAGCACTGGGGGTAGCTGTGACACAGCTCCTTGTCATCCCTAGAGGGGTGTGAGGAGCCTCAAAGTGGCAGTGGCTGTGTGTGCACAGAGGTGGCCACTGCAGAATGGCAGGAAGGGACTCTGGGCGTTTTCAAGTGTCCACCTTGCTTGTGATGCCAAGATGTTGGATGCTGGAGCTTTCTGGGAACTTGTGGTTAGTACCAAAGCCCTGGTGAGGAGAGTTATGTGGTGCTTAGGGGTACACAGTGAGGTAAAATCAGGTACCTCAATAAATATCATGAGCACATGCCAGTTGATACAAGGTACTTAGAGTGAGCCATCTAACTGAAAACCAGCCCTTCTGCCCACCTTATCCTCAAAGGCAGCAAGTCCTCAGAGACTTCTGCAATGAAGGGTTCATTTTCCTTTTGATGCCATCTTGGGAGGTTCTTGTCTAGAAAATGTTGTGTGCTCTGAATCCTGTTAAATATTGAATATAATTTGTGAATTTTCCTAGTAGCTGAACTCTTCTACATTAGAATTGTGGATGTATCTTTACAAATCATCTCTAATGCGTTTTACTTTAAGCAGGATGTTTATATAGGCAAGCATTCACCTTATTTAATCTCAAAGAATGTCCCCTACTGGTTGCAAGATCATTTTAAGCATAATAATCTGTGTTACATCTCTATATTGTTACATCTATATACTTTATATGTTTACATATAAAATAGTGATATAGCAATATATTTCTAAATACTAGAAAGCATCAGAAGAAAATTTATAATGTCTCCATGAGCATTAATGGTGCAACTTCAGAGCCAGTCTAGATCACCTTTTCTAGTTAAACATTTAGTTTCTGGTTTACTGTTTGTTTGTTTTTTCTCCCCTTCACTTTTTGTGTGCCATGAGAAGTCAGTGGTAGAGGAATTTGCTCCCCCTTTCAAAATATTATTTGTTGGAATTAATCTGTAATTAAAATCATCTTCTCTGGGGAGGAACAGTTAGACCTTTCTCTCATGATATTTTATTTCATCTGGTAGTCTGAGAGGAATTGTTGTTTTCTTTTAAAAAAAAACTAAATATAATCAAGGGCCTCACCCAATTCCCATGTATCAGTTCCTGTGCTAATCTGTGACCTCAAAGGCCAGAAACACAGAAACCTAGAAACACAGGTTTGTTTGCCTCATGCAGGATGTTGAAAAAAAAAAAAAAGCTAGAATTAGTTTTCTGGTCATTAAGTAAACTGAATGATGTGTAGACATCAGATTTTGGTTTTATTATTAATAATATAATGTAATCTTTATAGTGAAATTGTAGCTAGACATTGTTTTGTGGGTTGAACATGATACCCTGTAAACAGGAGTTCTCTGTATTATTTTTGTGCTTTGATTTATGGATCTGCTTTTTTTCTTTCTCTAAAAATGTCTACAAGTTCATGTTTATTTCTATGTTAACCATAGAATTAACACTGTCAATAATGAAAACCATTTAGGGAGCCTGTAGTATAAAGCACTGAATATTTGTGTTTCATACAGTATGTTTGGTAACTGGGAGGTTTATTTACCAGTGAGACTAAAACAGAGGTGGAAGGATGTTACTATTTCCAGCCTCCTAAGGAATTGTATGGTGCAAGCATTCTGTACTTCATGTCCTGGCAATTATTTTCTTTTAACAGCTTTGAGACCCATTATGGTATCATTTATTTTAACTAGACAATTCAAAAACTTAACTATACAAATTAAATACAAAAGCAAGATGCTTTTATTTCATTAATTAAAGGTTTTCAAACTTGAAACTGTACCTTTCAGATTTTAGGAGTTACTAAGTTAAGTCTTATGACCTGGTGTATATGTTCTGTTCACTTGTTAATTGTTACCCCTGTGTTTTAAGCAGATGCAGTAAAGGATGCATCTTTCATTAGAACATTAGGAAAACTTCTGTAATTTGTTTTATCTTCACAAAAATTATATCAGCAAGCTCTTTAGTGAACTTCCAAAACATGTTGTTTCAGCTTTCAGAGCACAGAGAGATTCGTAGCACGTATGGTCTGGATTCCCTTTGCCACTGCCCCCTGTATGAAGAAGCCATGCACTTAGCAGAAGAAGGCAAAATTTATTCACGGGTGTTAAGGTATTGATTTTTGTCTATTTAAGTATTTCCAGGAAAAGCAAGAATTAAAGTTTAATATTCTGTCTAGAAATCACTTTTTAGAAGTTACTTGTACTAGGTATTTTTTTCTAGCAATTAGATTTAGATAGATATTCTTGTGTTGCTTTTTTTTAGTAGTCTCTGAAAACTTTTCTGTTTGCACAGGACTGAAATGTTTGAATGTCTAGGAGACAGTGACTTCCTTGCTAAGCTTCATTGTATTCGACAAGCTTTTCAGGTAAACTGGAAGGAGTGATTTATCTGTCTTGTGCATGGCATTGAAACTGACTGTTAGTCTTTGTGCAAGCATTTTTATAATGTAATCTGTATTTAAATATTTTCTTGTTGCTTTTACGTTTTTATCATTCTAAAATGAGATGTATTTGCAGAGGAGTCCAGATTTTATGATTAGCTTTGTAACCTTTGCACCCAAGGCTTATTAGGAACTTGTTAACTATACTAAAGGTGATAATTAAAATTGATTGAAATGTTTAAGGTCATTTGGTATAACCTTCGAATGAACCTGTCTATATTTTCTGAACCTTTTTCTAGATCATTCTTTCAGAAACATCAAACAGAATATTTCTTGCTGAAAGTGGAAGAAAAATTTTGTCTGCTTTAATTGTGAAAGCACGAAAGGTAAAATCCCTTTTTTACCAATGTTTTGTTGTTTATGTAACTTCTACCTGAATTCACTGTCTAGGGGAAATCAACCATATCTCTTTTTACATTTGCTTGATACTCATTGCTTTTACTTTACAGAATCCAAAGAAATTTGAAGATGTCTTTGATGAAATGATATATTTTTTGGAGCAAACAGATCACTGGGATAATACTGAAATGGAACTTGCTGCTAGAGGAGTGAGTTGCATTTCTGAAAAGTGTTTTTACCCTTACTAATGCCATAGGATCTAAAAATAATTTTTTACAGTTCAGAATTGTGGGAAAGGCAACTCTTTATTGTTTATATTGCTGATTTAGAGAAATGGCATTCACCAGTTTAGTACCGGAAACTACACTTTTTTTTAAACTTCTCCTTTACTGACAAAGTATTTTTAATACTCATTAAAAACAATTGCAAATCTGCAAATTACAATATGGTGCATGCTGAATTCCACTGCTGAAAGAGAAACTAGGTTACTTAGATCATGTTCTCATTTAATATAGGTGAAAAATCTGAATTTTTATGATGTTGTCCTGGACTTCATATTAATGGATTCATTTGAAGATTTAGAAAATCCACCAATATCTATACAGAATGTAGTAAATAACCGCTGGTTAAATTCCTCTTTTAAAGAAACTGTAAGTATTCATGTGTAATTATCTTAATTGATCTGTAGTACATTGCAGTGTACTGAATATGTACCTGAGATCTTCCTCAAAAGAATTTAAAAGATTGTATTATCAGGTTTTTCATAACAGGAATTTAAAAGTTACAGGTTGGCCCAAAACAGAGAATGATTGAATGTGTTGGAGAAAATACTTAACCTTGTCCTTCCTTTCTCTGAGAGAGTAGAATTTTAGAAGGGAAGTTTCTGTTAGCCACATCTTAGTCCAGGTTTTGGTTCATAGACAGAGATTTAGCAATAAGGGACAAAGGTACAAGGAAACAAAAGTAAATTAATACAATCCAGGTATTCAGCTGTTGATTGCAATTAATGTTTTTTCATGTGTGGCTGTTTATTTGCCAGATAGATCTCATCCCTCTGTTAGAGACACAGGCTAGTGCCATGGTCAGCTGGTACAGAGACTACTGTCATTTCATCCATTTTCATCTGTACACTGCAAGTTTTCCTTTTAGTTTTGTTTTACAATTGAAATATTCCCTCTAGAGGAAAAGAATAAAGATAACATGTATATATTTTTGTAGTTTCATGGATTCAGTGTGCTTTGTGTGTATTAAACTCTCTTTGCAGTACTGAGGGGAGTCGGATGAGGATAGTCAGAGGCTGGGAGGGGAAAAAGTCCAGTACTGATGTTGGTATATTGTATTTCACAGTCCATATTTGGACAAAGCTCCATAGCTGAATCTGAAGCTATTGCAAGAATGTTTTTGCTAAAGTGAAAAAGTACATTTCAATGTGTTCACATGCCACTTAATATCTAAAATAGTTACTGATGTCTGAGCACACACTTTAATATACAAGACTGGTCCTCACTTAAACCCAGTGAGTGTTGCTAACTGTGGTAGCTGTAAAATCAGTCAAGGATGCCAAATTACATTTGAATTGAACTAAGAAAAATGCTGCAAAGATGGATCTGGAATAGCAAGTATGAAGTACATATAAACTTGTTATTTATATCAGCTGCTGTTTTATGGTTTGAAATTTTATGTTGTCACAAGATTGAAACTGAAGAAAATACATGTCCCTGAAATGTAGAATATAGAAATACAGTATTCTGCAGATGAGTTCTTTTGAGATGGAAAATTATTTGAGGCTTGCTTTATTTTTTTTATTTTTACAATTAGGCTGTGGCTTCAAGTTGTTGGTCAGTACTGAAGCAAAAAAGACAGCAAATGAAGGTAAGCTGCCTCTCAAATTATATGGAACAAAGGTATTGATCATCTCCTAAAAATTTGAAGTTCTTTTTGTAGCTTTGGCAAAATAAATGAGTGATCAACCTTTAGTCCTGTAGACTTGTTAATTTAGACAAGAGGTTTGCCAGTTGCAGAAGTTTAGCTCCTGGGGCCCTAAAACCTATTTTTAGCAAAAAGCCTTAACTGAAAGGTTTTCCCAAACCTAGTTTAGGTTCTCTTGGTGGTGGTGTCAGTCACCTCTCTGACTTCCTGCCCCTGATGCAGATATCAGAGTTCTGCACACCCAGGTTGTGATTCTTGTATCTCACCTGCTTGTGCTGGGATTGTCAGCCCCAGCTCCCTCCACCATCCCGCAGCCAAATCCCATCCAGTCCTGCCCTGTTCCCTGCTTGAAGCACCAGGTTCCTCACCAGCACCAGCAATTCTGCTGCAGCCTCCCCTCAGCCCCTTCTGCATCCTGACCTCTCTGTGCAGTAGAACTCTGTGCCACAGCTCCACACATTTGGGGGATTTTATTAGACCAAGGCGGGAAGTGCTGGGCTTTTATGAAGACTTAATGCTGAACAATAGAGCTGTATACTAAATTTACTGTGTAACTTTTGTCTACAATTTTTACATCACTAGGTGCCTGATGGATTTTTTGCACATTTCTATGCTATATGTGAACATATCAGCCCTGTTTTGGCTTGGGGCTTTTTGGGCCCTAGAAATTCGCTGTATGATCTATGCTGCTTCTTCAAGGTTTGAAACTTTTTTTGATTACCACTTTTTTTTTTTTTAATCTTTCAGATTAAAATAAATTGAGATTTTATTTATTAGTATACATTTGCATTTTCCTAAGATTAAGGCTAACAGTAAGAAACCATAAGAAGCAAGTAAGTACTTTCATATGAATGTTTTAAGCCTGGAACTGTTTTGCAAAGGCTGTTTTAGCACACTTCTGTCTCAGCACCAAAATAATACATAATTGGATGCTTTTTGGGAACATGTTAAAGAAAGAGCTGTTAGCATTGCATACTTTTTTTTTTTCCTTTTTGTAACTGAAAACAAGTTCTTCCTTTTTCTTCCCCCCACTAGGATCAAGTGCTTTTCTTCCTCAAAGACATTTTTGATTTTGAGAAGGTGAGGTACTCAACCATGGAGAGCCTGGCCGAGGACCTGACGCAGCTGCTGATGCGGCACACGGAGCTGCTGCTGGCCTACCTGGGGGCAGACTCCCTGAGGCACGTGGGGGCCTGTGTCAGTGGCCACAGGCCTGTCCTGACCACGGGGCTCCTGGAAGCAAAAGTACAGTAAGCTTCAATCCCTGGCACACGGCAGGGAGTGCACACAGATGTGCTCTTTTCCACCCTTTTCTACTGTGGCTGTTACTGAGCAAACATCTGGGAATGCATCGTGTTGCTAAGTATGGAAAAGGACTCAGGGAGGTTAAATGTACATCTGTGAAAAGAGCTGGGGAGTGTATTACTGTATATACCTAAATTAATTTTGCAGCTCAGCTGTCGCTGTATTTATATTTCATGTATCCCAAAGCTTTTTTCTGTAATATTTGGGTAAAGTTTATTTATGAAATACTGTACTTTTGCACAAATAATTCGTAAGTGAAGCTGATGGAGTTGTTTCCTTTAAAAGCTTATAGTACAAAATGTTCATTGCAGAGTCTCCACAGCATTAGGTGTCTAGATCTAGAAGGTGTTTTGACTGGGGTGTCTGCAGTCTCTGATTCATGTGACACGTGCAATAAAGTAATCACACGCACAGAACTGAACATGTTGCCCCTGCCCCAGAATTCCATTTGTGTGGGTGTCAGCAGCCATTTTGTACTACAGTGTGATGGAGCAGTGCAGGAAATGCAAGCACCATTTGGGCAGGAATGACTGCCAGTATGCAATTTTTACTTTATTTTTATTTAAAATATCTAAACATCACTAAGGTGTTTTAAAATACTTCTTTATATTTGAAAAGCTAGCTTCACCAATTAATTTAAAACTTTCTTGTTCTAAAACCATTACTACTCAATGTGGTGGTAAATGAACCAATGTTAATCTCAGTTCATATGTAGCATTTCAAAATATATTTTTAATAAGTATGTATTATAAGATTTATTAATAATGAAACAGAATTGAAGGCAGTGTTTTATAATTTAATAATTTGTGTCTTCCTCCCTTCTTTGTGGGAAGTCAGGTGTCTGTTTAAGAGGAGATTTGTGCAATTGTGGCCATCTCTGTGCAGTGTAAAACTGTGGCTCAGGCCATGGAACCCTGAACTTCAGACAGGAGCACAGCACCTTCAGAAGGTATGAGGCACCTTGCAGCAATGGCTTTTCCTGTTCCAGAGGTGATAAATTATGATGATCTTTGAATTTCTGTCAACTGAAGCAATGCTTCACAGTTAGTTTAGGCTCTAAAACTGCTCTTCCATGCCTTTGCTACACAAAGCCAGCCCACAAGAATCTATCCCAAGTCAAGAAATACAGAGTAATTCCAAATACTCAGATACTTGAGAAGCATGTTGTTAAAATCTAGGGTATCAAAACAAACTTTGACTAGCAACATTTCGAATTTCATGTCAAACACAACCCAAAAGGATGCTATTCAAAATGAGGGCCTGTGTAATTCACAGATTTCACTGGAGCCAGCATTTTGCTCCTTTGTTGTACTCACTTGATAAATACAAAAAGCGATGAAAATGTGTCATATTACTTGTGTGAAATGCCAACTGATTATAGTTTATTTAACAAAAAAGAGTATACTCTATATGTAATAAACCAGAAATTCCAAATGCTATTCTTGGCCTATTTCCACTGTTTAACTTGCTGAGCTTGGCACCATCCTCCTTGCTGTATTTTTTTTTCTCTGCAATGTGTCTTCAATACAGGCATGTGAAGTTTTTTTCACCCACCTCACTTAAGTTTTGAGAAGATAAATATGTTTAAGCTATGTGCATTTTGGCAGCTTTTTGCAAGTTATGAAAGAAATTATATTTAACAATAAGGGTGTCTTGTTGGATTCAGAATCGATAGGAATAGCTGGAAATAGAAGGAACAGAGTAAGTGTTCTGTATATTCTACAGCAAATGTATGACCTGTAGGTAACAGAGCAAAGTGTCTGCTGTGATTTGTCTGGTCTAATTAATTTGTATGAAGAAAACTATACCTTAACATGTATCACAAAGAAACAGAAATGCACTTCTTCACAGAATTAGAAGTATATTGAGATTTTCGTATTATTTACAAAAAGCTCTTGAAGAAACAGAGTTGCAGATGAGATTATAAATATTTCCAGACACTTGGAAAAAAATTAAACCTGGAAACTTGGTCTTCTGTCAAAAACAAAAGGATTGTTTTAAACAGAAGAATAAGAAAGGTCTAATCAAACACCAAACTATTTAGAAAATGGGGAGAATTTCATAATATCTGATTTCAGCATTTGTGTCCCTTTCAAACAGGAGCACTTCTGTACACTCACATAGCTCAAAAGTCCACAGAGTTGGACTGGAAATTGAACCAATGTATTTCCCATACAAAATAAGAAATACAGGATTTGGTTGTTGTAAGATGCCACCAACAAACATTTGATTGAGAAACGGCAAAGAAACCAAAAAGGAAGGCAGTAGAGAAACAGGGAAATGTCCAGGTACAGGTGGGAAGGCTTTTGATCTCCTCTGAGTCTTTTTCAATCTTTTTCTAAAAAATCTATTCTGAGTGTGTAACTAGCTCCAGAGAGATGCCAGTTTCAGCTCTCACAGCCTGCCCCTTGAGCTGGACACAGCATTTGTTGATAACCAGCCCTGTGGCTAAAGAATTCAGAAGTGCACCATCTCTGCAAACACAAGTGCCAGAGCTGCACCACAGCAGTGATAGCATGATGCAGTTCTACTCTAGTTAATTCATAATCAGACTCAGAATTTACTTTATAGTGTCTAAATTTAGGTAGTTTGGAATGATACTTTCCATCCTAATAAGAACAAACTAAATTTAAAAGCCATCCTCTTCTTCCATAACAGTACTCCTAAGATTAGAAATGTTGAATGCATTGGGATTATAAAGAATCAAATATTTATATCATTTGTAATTTAGTTGTAATAATAATTTTACTTTAATTGTGTTCTTAATGATTATTATTCTTCCATTTTGTAGTGTTTGGTTTCTGTCAAAGTAAATGTGTCAAATCAAGTGTCAGTAAGAGTATTTGTGACCTTTCTATTGCCTAAATGAACTGCAGCTGTGTATATAAAATAAAATATTTCAGTGAAACAACTGTTGCTCATATAACTGTATCTGAAACTTAAATCTGAACAGTTCTTGAAATCTAATGCAAAATCATTTAATATGGGAGGAATTTTGATACCAGTTAGTCATCCTGAAATTGGAGTTTTCTGCCTGCAATCAACCAAGAACAACTATTAAAAAATTTATTATATAAATTTAAAAAATATTGTATGGGAGCAGCTTTTGGGCTGTCCAGTTTCATTGTATACAGCTGTTGTGTTGTAACAGCCAAGCTGTTGTCTCTCCACTTGTTTTTAGGAGATCAATTTTTTCAGGCTTACTTCCAAGCCAAACTGCCGTACTGAGTTCCAGTTGTGGATTAAGACCTCCTTTATGGAGTAATGTAAATAATGAAATAGAGGACATAAAGAGTCTAACCCCTATTGCTATGGAAGGGCCATGTGGCCGTGCTTTGACCTGGCCAGATTTGTTTTGTGTGTTGCATGTTTATGTGTTCATCTGTTGACAGCGGGTGGGTCCCTGGCAGTCAGGAGCCCCCACGCCGCTCCTGTGCTTCAGAACGGGGGTGGCACTGGGGGAAAGTGCCTGCTCTGTCCTTCAAAAGGCAAGAGCCTTTCGTGTCTGAGCTGTGACGGCCGTGCTTCAGATCTGCACAGCCTAAGGTCGTGTGCTTATTGTCCTAATGCTGATAACCCGGCTGGAAGTTGGGCTCCGGTCCGGCAGACACAATACAAGGGAGATAGGAAGAGGAAAGTTCTGCACTGGAAACCTTGCAGCTGAACATGTAGGAAAAAAGTCATCTTCAAGCAGGAAAAGGAATGCCTTCAGATGTAATAAAATCACGTTTCTGCCGCTGCTTTGTAAAGTTCCCAGCGACAGGCGCTGCTTTGAGCCACCGCGCTCTGCCTCTCGCAGTCTGGCACTAGGGAGATTCCTCCCCGCTCCATCAGCGGACTGTCACATTACTATTATTAGTTGATCGCTCTCCATGTGCCATTAACCGACCCGGCTCCGGACCGCCGTAGGTATAAAACCCCGCGGGCCGGCAGAGCCGGGGCAGCGGAGCGCTCCCTGCGTGTGGGGCCGGGGCTGCGGTGAGTGGGGCTGACCCGGGGCTGCCGAGCCGGCGCAGCCCCGCCGGTACCGGGCCGGGGGAAGCCGCGGTCCTCGGGACGAGCACGGGCAGGGCGAAAGCGGGCGGCGGGTCCTGGTGGGGGTGGCGGGTCGCGGTGGGTCCCGGTGCGCCCGCGGAGCCCCCGCCGCCGCTCGCCCGCTGCCCTGCGGCAGGGCCGGCACTGCCAGGGACGCGCAGCTGAGCCTCGCCGCCCCGGTTATTTATAGCTCGGTGCTGCTTCCAGCCCAAAATTAGCCTGTTGGCCGAGTTACTGCCTGCGGGAGGGGGGCTGGCTGCGCCCCCCGCGCGGCCAGCGAGGGGCCGGGCACGGCGCGCCGAGCCGCAGGGCCGGGGACGAGCCGGGCCGGGCCGGGCCAGCTGCCGCGGCGCGGGGCTCGCCTGGAATGCGGGCGCCGGGCGCGCGTCGCGACTTTTATGGAAAGTTGCAGCGGCGGAGCGGTGGCCGCAGCCAAGGGGCGCTCGGCAGCGCAGCCCGCCCGCCGCCGGAGCGCCCCGAGCCGCAGCGCGGGCAGCGCACAGGTAAGAGCGGCTCCGCCGCCGTGGGGCACAGCGCGGCCCGGCCCCCCCGCCCCGCTCCCTTCCCCGCCGCCCCTCAGCCGGCCCCGCTGCCCCGGCTTGCGGCGGGTCTGGGTCTGGGGCTGCCCGCGGCGCCCCTCGGCCGGAGCCGCGGCGGGAGCGCTGTCTCCTCTCGCCGCCGAGACCGCTCCGCTCCGCCGGCCGCCGATCCCTGCCCTGCCCGCAGGGCTGCGGGGCAGCCACCCGTTCGCACCGCGGCCGCGGCGGGAGGGCCCGGGCCGGGCAGCGCCGGGGGCGGTGCGGCCGCAGCCGTGAGGGAGCGGGGCCCTGAGGGCGCGGGCCGGGCGGGCGCGGCCGCAGCGGTTTAACCGAAGGCGCCGCCGTGCGCGGGGCTCTGCCCGCCCGGCCCCGTGAGGCGGCCCGGGGGACGCGGAGCCCGGGAGGGCCGTCCCGCCCTGCCGTGAGGGACCCGCGGTGAGTGATGTGCGGTTCATTAAAGTTAGCTGAAAATCCCCGAAATCCCCGATTTTCGGAAGCCGCGTGTCTCTAGGCGCGGAGTTCAGTTTTGTTGGTGTGGTATCAGCAGCGAGGGCGTACTGGATGCTCCATTGGTTCTGCTTCACTATGGAGTGATGGCTGTAAAACAGAGGGGCTTGGAAGAAATATTTGGCTTCTGTGACAGGTTGCAAATTAGTTATTATCACGTTTGTTTTAGGTAAATAAGGGCTTCTTTTAAGCTGACAAGTATTGATAAAAGCATGTTTAATTTCAAGCATGTTAGAATTTCAAGAGTTAATCAGCAAATAGTTGCATGGTAGAAAACACTGTACTCTTAACCTTAGATCTCAGGTCTTAAGAGACATTAGCTCTCCTAGAAAATTGTCCAAGTAAACGAAATTATGAATTATAATTAGTCCTGTAGGAGGGCCAACTGTATCATTTAAGGAGCATGCAGAAGTATGACAACATGACTGGTCTATGCAGAAGGCACAGTCTGGTGATAGACAAGAGCTGGGTAGATGGTGAGACATTAGTAAGGAATACTTTGACTGCATTTGGAATGTATTAGATGAGTAGTTTTCTCAGTGAAAGAAGCCAGACAAGCATTGATGTGGTTATCAAGCTTTGAAAGTCCTTTAAGGAGAACCGGTGCCGTGGTCAGGCTGGCTGAGGGGAGGCAGTGGGAAAGCTCATGGCGCTGGGAGAGCGGCGCAGGAGGCGATGGAAGCGACCCTTGCTGTGCACTGAGGGCAGCTGTGCCTGCTCAGGCGAGGGTGCTACACGATGCAGCTCTTTACAGGCATCAGCACCAGCAGCAGCGGGGTAGGGCTGCTCCAGGGGAAGCAGCAGCCTGTCTCTGGGAAGCCCTGGAGACCTCTCCTTGGGGGCAGAGGCAGAGCTCAGGCCATGGCCACTGTGGGTGACCAGCCCTGCTTCAGTCTGAGCTGGCCAAGAGCATTTCTGACAAGAGGCAGAAAGGCTGTGTCCTGTCAGCAGGGAAGATACAGATTGCAATAGCACCTCGTGGCCAGCATTTGTGTTTCCTTGGTCTCTGGAGTCCTGTCATTGAAGTCAACAGAGCACTTGGTTCATCTTCAGCTGCCGGACACAGCGGGGAGTGGAGAAACTGTGGCATGGGACAAAATATCCTGGTTTATCTCGTGGGAACCTCAGTTCACAATTTACTGCCACTTCCATTTGGATGAGCAGATACCATGGAACATGAAATCATGGGCCAGAAGATGCCAGCAGGGCTTCCTCACTACCAGAGCAGTCTCTGAACCCCCACTATGTTTGCTCTGGAGCCTGTGTACCCCATAACAGCAGAATAGAGCAAGGGATCAGCAGACCTTTTGTGCAGAGAAAGGTGATCACATTTTTTAACAGTTGGGCTGATTGGCACTGCTGCTTTAAGAGTGTTTACAGCTGTATAAAACATAGGCATCCTTTACAATGCATATGTTTTTATAAAGAACACCCTATCTGCAAGGAGTATTCTACAACAAAATAAGACTCTCAATAAATGTCAAAGTGTGATAAATTCAAAGGTTGAGGAAAAGATTGTAAAATTAACTGGGCCACTTGTTGGTAAGCATTCTGGTCTTTAATTATGAAGGCTTAATGAAGGAAGTACAAGTAAGTGGAAGTAGTCTTGCATTTTGTATTTATACAAAATGAGAAGTTTAGACAGCTGGTATTAATTGTCATAACTCACTGGCTGCAGCGGAGCTGATGGTTGATGCCAGCTCAGGATGTTCCTCTGTGCATGATAATTTTAGTATCTACTTCAGTATCTGTAATTTGGTACAACAACTGGCAGTGTCATTCCAGAGCAGTTACAGGCAGGACATAACTGATGGCCATTTCCCCTCCTCTATCCAGTTCTGTTTAATATTTTATTAAATATTCCAGTGCTGTGGACTGTGTTTGCCTCTGCTTGGTGCTTTGGCTGCAAGCAGTGAGTTTCCAACTCTCACAGTTTGGTTTTCTTATATATAATGGAGAATTCCCTGCAAGTGGATCACAAAGAGGGGACAGATGGTAAATGTAGCTGAGACCGTGCCATGAAGGGCTTATTTATAACCCACAGTACCCAGGAGGAGAGCAGGGGGCCCTTTGAAAGGAGAAATCACAGAGGAACTGGACCTTTTTTTCAAGTCCTGACTTCATACTCCTATTGTAAAGAGTGCTGTTTGGTTCAGGGAAATGATGGCATTTTTTGTGTCTGTGAAGATGCTTATCAAGCCCCTGAAAAACAAGATTTTTTAAAAAGAAAGCAAGTTTTATTATTTATGGGAAGGTTTTTTATTTTTTAATCTGGTTAAAGCTGTACAACTTTTTTTTTTTTATCAATTGAGGACTATGACCTGCTTTCAGAAATGGAAATTAATTAAATTTAAGGAGATAGATTTTGGGACTTGTAAGCCATCAAACTTCTGTGTCCCCTTAATGGTTTTCTTTTTTTACTTTTCTTCCCCAAAGATTTTAGGGAGGCTGCATGAAAAGTTGAAGAAGTGCTGTGATCATAACAGGTCAAGGCATATCTGAGCTGATTGCTTGTCCATTTACAGTAAATGAGTAAGATGTTTGAGAGCAGTAATTTATATTTTACAGAACATTTCTGATCTGTTCCTGGTTTCCTATGTATTATTGCTTTTGTGTTAAATTTTCACTTCAACTTTTCACTCTCTGTGCATAACAGCCAGTCAAATTAAGTGGCATTTTCTCTTTTTTCCAATTCCAGAGTTAGGACCATTGGTCACTGGGTGCAGGTTAAATTTTTCTTGAGGAGAGGACCCTTCAAAGGGACCCTGCAGTCTGGTACTTTCAGTATAAAGCTCCCAACACCAGACTAACTTTATCAAAGATATGACATTTAATTGTAGGAAAGATAAAATGTGGAGAGAAGAAAAAATTACACTATTTTCAGGTGAATGCTGGAGTGATGAGTTTGGGACGGCAAAGGGTAACAAGGTGAACTTGTTTTTTGATCATGGTTATGTTCAAAATTATCATCTGGGATTCTTTTTGAGTGGGAAGCTTCAATGAGGAGCTCTTACAGCTTCTGCTGGGGAAAGAAAAGAAAAGGTGAGACTGAATATTAAGATTGGACAGCTTTGTAACAGGATAAACAGTTTCTGAAGTAAGGAGCTAAACAGGCAGGCTCATGTTGCCTCAAAAAATAAGAATGGCCTTTATTAGATGAAAATACAAAACAAGAATACATACATATAAATAGGTGATTTAATATAACTAGTTCATCTCAAAAGGAAATTAGTAGGTCAAGGTTTCTTGGGTTGGAAAATCTATTACTGCATATTTCTGCAGAGCTATTGGCAGATGGGGAGGCACTGTTCTTCCATGATTTGTAGGTGTCAGGGATGCAGCCACTTGGGTGTTCTCAGCACCAATTCATGGACTGTGAGCCTCTCCTGATGCTGAGGCAGATGCAGAGGAGCTTCTGTCTGCAGTGGTTGTTCCTGAAGCTGTGGTCACTGCCTCACAGACCCAACCCAAAACTCAAGAGTGCTTCTTTTTTTCTTCAATATTTTGATTGTCTTTATTGGAAATGACCCATCTGCCCTGAGGGGTGCCCGAGGCAGGGTCCAGCCGCTCATCCTGCTCAAGGTTTAATGGCCATGCAGAGGGCTGGAAGTGCACACATGGGTGCTATCATGTTCAGCAGTGTGCTGGTGCTTTATATCAATATCTTTTAGCATCAGAGGTGGAGGTAGGATGACTTGCAGAGGCAAAATGCCTTAGAGCCAGCTGGCTAACCTTCAAACATATTAGAGTTAGTGATGCCAATGAACTGGAAAGTAGCCTAAAGTAATAGCAGATATGGCAGTATTCCAAATGGCAGAAACATATCTGCCATCTTGGAGGCCCACAACCTGTTGGACTGGCACTGTTTTGGAACTTCAGACAGCAGGAATTTGCAAAGGTTTCTTCCAACTTTTTTTTGCACTTCTAAGAAAAATTTCAGATTTGTTATCCCACTGTTGAGGTTCAGGTAATTTGAACTATCAGAAAGGTTCAAGACAAAGTCTTGACTCAGGAACATCTTCTTACAATTAATTGCACTAATAAACCAGACTTTGGAATAGTAATTTTTCAGATGACTTTAAGATGAAGCCCTATCCATGGGGTACATTGCTGTTGTCACAATTTGTGGCAACCTTACCTTGAGGTGTTGAGGTGAGGTGGAATTCCTTGTGACAGATTATCTTTGAGTGTTCTCTGCTCCAGCCCCATGTCAAGGGCAAAATGTGTCTGTGTCCCAGGTCACTTCAATGCAGGATTGCACCAATTCATGACATTCCTTTGTTTTCTGATGGGTTCCTGCAGTAAAGCTTTGAGTCAGCTGCTGGATGTTTAGTACAAGGCTAAAGGTTGCCAGCCCCAAGTGGGGAAGGAGCCTTTAAATGAGCAGAGTAGCAAAAGATGAGAGCAGAGAACTTCCTCTAAGACCTGCTTAGAGAAATAAGGGAGTTAAAAGATTTGCAGTAGTTTTAAGGTTCCACTGATCACAGTGGGGATTTTACTTACATGGATAGAAGTCAGCTAAAGCTTACAGAGCTGGGAAAATCCTGCACAGTGTACAAATGGATGGCAAAGCCTGGGGAGACCGAGTCCACAGAATGCTGATGCAGTTATCTGCCTTTCCAGACTCCACACAATTCTAACATGCTATTGCTGACCTGAAACAATCTCAATAGGAACTGCTACTTGGTGATTATATGTTCATGTGTTCACAAGTGAGAAACTGAAATGCCTTGGATTCCTATCAGTCTACAAATGAAGGAGTGGGGTGAGGATGGTGTGACTTTCCCTGCTAACTGGTTGAAAGGGAACACCAAAGTGCTCTCCAGAACATCCCTATTGAAGCCAAAATTGAGGAGTTTAGAGCTTGTAAATCAGGGCAAGTGTTGGTAGCTAAATGCTCTCGTTTCATATGTTGTGACTGCTTTCATTGGGAAAAACATCCCAAGATCTCCAAGAATCCCATTCCTTTTGTGTAGCTACAGCAGTGCCAGCGAGCACTGGTGATGTTGGTGTATTTTTGAGGAGTTTACATGAAAAAAACTCTTACTATTAATTATTTTAAAAAGTGCATAAATATTTCTATGTTTATAATCTGTTTGCAATTAACACTTAGAGAATTTGAAAAATAAGAGCTTAATTTTCTGTATCATGAAAATCCCTGACTTCAGCTCCTCTAAACCATGAGTGAGAGGTCCCTTCCAGTGCTAAGCTGCTTTTCCAGCACTTCTGCTTAAAATCTTTGAGCCCCTTATTTGCACCGTGTTTGGCACACTGAGTTTAGGCTTTCCTGGGACTCAGAGGATCAATACAATACAACAGTAGTAGCACTGGAGTCACATCATGATTTCCTTCCTCCCATGGGCTCTGACAGATCTGAAGCTGAAAAGAAGAGAAAAAGAAGAGAAAGTGCCTTTCTGTTAGCTTCCTAGTATACAGTGTACTTTAAAATTTCGAACAATTTTCTTCTGAAAAATGCTATGTAATTTCCAGAACACAACTACATTATACAATTGGCTTACCTATCCCATTTCATAGCTTTTGCCACTCCCTTTCCCTGGAGAAGGGCAGCGTGACTCGGTGCCGTGTGCCGGGTGAAGGCCGGGGTGGCAGCAGGCGCTGCCCCAGCCCCTGTCCCTGTCCCCTGTCCCCTGTCCCCGCAGCCCCATCGCGGCTCGGCCGGGCCGGACCCGGAGCTGCGGGACGAGCCCCGGGAGCCGCGGCTTGGCAGCGAGCAGCACGGGCAGCCCGAGCTTGGCTCCGAGTTTTGTTGTTTTTAAAATGGAAATTAGAACCCAATATCTAGGACTATATAGAGGAGTTATGAGCATGAATAGTGAATCATAAGCTTGTTCTTTTAATTACTGTGGCATACTTAGAACCTATTCATGTCTGCAAAAGCCCCAGCGGACCAAGTGAAATTGTGATCCATCAATTTCAGCCTATGCAAACTTATTTACAGGAAGATGGTTAAAGCATCATTTAAAAGGAAAAGAAAGGAATGTAACTACAACTGTTTCTTTTAGGTAGAAACTGAAAGCCATCTTAAACATACCAGGTGCAGAGCACAGTACAGTAACCATGAATGACATTGCACAGAAAACTGAGGTATGTACCAATTTTAAAGTAATCAAGGCAATGTAATAATTTACAACCGATGCTTGCAGAAGTAATAATTACAAATAATTGTGAAAGACAATTATACTGGAAATCTGCTGGTATTTTTACAGTTAAAGGGGTTTTGTTAAGTAGCTTAAGATGTGATGGAATCTGTGAATTATGTTCTTATTAGAAAAACATGAAGGAGGAGGGTGAAATATGGAAAAGGTTTTAAATGTTGGTGGCAAAATTCTGGGCAACATTTACATCTGATGCTAAAATGTAAATATATTAGGCTACTTCAAGTATTTCCTCTTCTACATAGACTTACTGAGTAGCAGGAACAAAAACTTCTGGTGTAGCTGGGAAAATATGAAACAAAGCATGTTTTTAGCCAGTTTTCTCAGTATTATTTTATTGAGAACATTCCCGTTGTCATCACTGTAGGAAGACAAAACTTCACAGTAGCTCTGAAAGTGGGAGCCTTTGGTGTTTGGACACCCACAGAGTAACCATTGGCAAAGAAGTTCCATTTGCTGTATCACCATCAGAGCCCTGGTGGTCCAGTGATCTTTGCACTTTGTAACATAAAATCTCTGGGCTCCTGTTTTTTTTTCCAGATATTGAAAAAGTAAGCATATTGCAAGTTTTAAATTAAGAAACACTACTGCTTATTTAAAAACTATAGATGGCTGTTGAAGTGTTGCAGAAAAACTCTCATATGTATTGTATTATGTATCTATGTATCTATGTCTTTTTATCTCTTTTAAATGTTGGGGGTAGAGAGTCTCTTTGGTGACTGCTTACGATTGAAAGCAACAATAAAAATCTGTATCTAATTTAATAGTTTAATATAATGCTGAATGTTGTTTTGGATATTTTACAATTTATGACTATTTATGAACAAATATAATGATGCTTAACTGATGATGGCTCATGGCACCAAGTTCATAATCTCAATTGCACTTCTTTTTTATGTTCTTACATTCTTTCTAATCCAATCTATCAGAAATATTCTGTCCATCTGTTTCACCTTTCTTTTTCTTATCTTCATTTCTTCTATATCTTCACCAAGATTCTGCTTTCTTCATCTAAACCCGTCCAAAAGTCCTATGTGCCCAAGCTTCACAAGGGTGATGTAAAGGATAAATTTGAAGCAATGCAGAAAGCAAGGGAAGAAAGAAATCAAAGGAGATCTAGAGATGAAAAGCAAAGAAGAAAAGAACAATATGTTAGAGAGAGAGAATGGAACAGGAGAAAGCAGGAGGTTATTTTCTTTGCTAATATTTTTGTGTTATAATATTTATTATTATATCTGAAAATCTATTCACATTATTTGAATACAATAATACTGGGATTTCATTTAAGTTATAAAGACATTTTACTTTCTATGTTTCATCAACTAGATGAAAGAACTGCTTGGATCTGATGAAGATGATGACACCAAACTATCTAAAACAGAAAAGGGTTATGTTCCAAAGCTCATAGGTAAGAGAGGCCTGACTTTAATGGCCACAGAATTCCCTGGGTGAGTGTCAGATGGAACTGCTGAGCTGTGCATTTCATGTCCACAGGAACTGTTAAAGGCAAGTTTGCAGAAATGGAGAAGCAAAGGCAAGAAGAAGAAAGAAAAAGAACAGAAGAAGAAAGAAAGCGCAGAATTGAACAAGATATGATTGAGAAAAGAAAAATTCAAAGAGAATTGGCAAA
This sequence comes from Melospiza georgiana, assembly GCF_028018845.1. Lineage (NCBI taxonomy): Eukaryota > Metazoa > Chordata > Aves > Passeriformes > Passerellidae > Melospiza > Melospiza georgiana. The sequence goes on along the minus strand of NC_080438.1, from coordinate 20,085,446 downwards.
AAAGGCACAGGAGGTATGTTTATCTGATCCCAACAGTCAGGATGTAATTGTAAACAACAAACACTAAAAATGTTTTGTATTGATCAGAAAGATTGATCTTAAGATTTCTCATAGTAGAGATTTACATGGGAGATGCTCAGTGGGGTGGAAGTGAGATATAATGTTCAGTCTTCATTTCTTTACAGTAACAATTTTCTTGTAAGCTCCAAAGTTGAGTTGCAGATGAAACTGCACAGGCATAAACCTGTTAGAAACCATGCACAAATTTTGGTGTCATATGCATATAAGTTTACTAAACTAATTTGAAAATGTTTCTTGTATTTTATAAACTCTTACTTTAGACAACCTTTCCTTGTAAGTTAGTGGATAGAGCTCAGTGATACATGAACTAAGGCAAGCAAGAAGTAGTAAAACACCAGTGGCAGGTAAAAATGAGACAACACTAATGCAGTAAAAATAATAAATCATGAAGATCCAGGTCATGTTTTATTCCTTTGCCATTTTGTGAATCATCATTGCATATATATATAACATATGAACAGACTCCAACTTTTATTGATGCCAATAAAGCAAATTCTGTCTTTTGTAGGATATCAAACTTAATTCCTTTTGCAAGTTTTCTTCAGTGCTGCAAGTACTGCAGTGAGAGTAAGCATTTAAATTATAGACTAAAAACATATGCAAATTTCTGTTTAACCAAATGATAGTAGTACTTCATTTAGGTTGAATTTGTAAGAAATGAAAAGCAGTGCTATAGGAGAAGTCAGTTTTTGGATAGCCTTTTCTACTAGAACTTCCAACATGGTTAAAATTGTACTTTTAATTGGCATTGTATCTAGCATTTATTTAATCTACCCTGCAAGGCAGAAGGGCTTACATGTAGAATTTTAAAAAGTGTGTCAGTTTTAGGTCATAGCATAGGCACAGCATAGGAAGCAAACACAGCATTAGGCTTTTTTCAGGAGCTGAGGGGAAGACAATGTCACTTGAATCAGATATAATCAATGACTTAGCTTTAGGGTTTTTTTACATTTTTTTTTTTACATAATTCTGGAATGTTTAAATGAAGAATGGACATCTGAAGTACTGTTCTTGGTTCAGCAGTGTTGAGAATGCTTTAGCAGACTTTGTGTGGGATGTTTTATGTCTTGTTGCCTCTTCCTCGACAAGCTGACCTATCTGAAGTATTCAGCAGAGCCTCGCTCCTTACCACCTCTGTGAATTTATGTGCTACATACATATCACTGATACAAAAAGAATTTCCAGTTCTATGTTTGCAACTCTAAGGCAAAGAGCCAAATTAATGTAATCATATGAAATTCTCATTTAATAGATTGATGACTTTAACAATACGGGAACTGAATCAGCAGCTGAGGTAATCAGATTTTTTTAAAGAAATGTTCACCTACATTTTTATTCACTTTGTTTTATTATTGTAATTTGGGTTGGGAAAACTCAGAAAACAGCACAGAAATACCTAATTAAAGTTCAACCAAGGAGTTAACAAATTTTTAATGTATATGGAATTATCTCTATACTTGAAGTCAATATAATGAAGTCTGAAACAGAGCCTGCACTATGAATATTTTGTGGCTAATTAAGAACATCTAAAATGTAAATATTCAAAGCCACCAGAATTATTTTATATATATTAGGAATTCTTTTCCTAATATATATATATATTAGGGATTCTTTTAAGTCCGCTGGCTTTGCAAAGAATTATCTTAAAAGCTCTTTGCCTTAAACTTGAAATTAAAGGGGGATTCTGACAATATACAGATGTTTGAACACCTCACTCAGTTAACTTTGTTATTTTTTTTACTAATATACCATACGGGTTTTGATTTATCTTGCAAATAAATGTTTCATTTCAAAAACTGGGCCCAAAGGTCCTATTGTCTTTCACTAACACAAGAAAATCACACTCCTACTACAGTTTTGGAAAGAAAAACTAAACCTGCAAATTCATCAGTTTTAACTTATTTGGCAGGAGGGAAAAATATGAGTAAATTATATTTTGGCAAATAAGTTGTAAATAGAGAGTTGAAGCAGCAACATCCTTCAAGAAACAATTATGGTACCTGAAAAATTACATATTAGAAATTACAAATTACATATTTCTGTGTTGAGCTATTGGCTTATTCCAGCTGCAGTTTATTATCATTTACATAATAAATACAAAACTGGAAGTAGAGTGTGGTTACAATTGTTGTATATTCAAAATTACACCTGTTCTTTCCCAAACCTTGAGTTTTTATGGCAAACAGTTAATAAAAATCCATAAAGGAATTAAGGAGCTTGCCAGCCATTATTTTTAAAATATATATATAATTCAGTTCTTGATACTCTTCAGATATTAGAAGAAAACTAGTGACTTTATTCTCGTGGGTAATATTCAATACAAGTAAATCTTTTGGAAGTTTTTTGGTGCACACACGTTAAACAGCAGCTTCATTAAGAACTGAGGCTACCTACAAGTCAAGTGCCATGAAAATGTAATAAATATCTTTTTGGACAGGAAGGGGATGATTCACTGCTAGTTACAGTAGTGCCTGTAAAAAGCACCAGGACATCTGGGAAGATGAAAATAAACTCTGAGAACACAGGAAAGGAGAGAGCAGAACAAGGAAAGACACAGGATGAAGAAATGGCGCTAAAAGATGAGAAACAAAACCAACTCCTTAAGGAACCCAAGTGCCTTTCATTAGTCCAGGTAAAGCAGTCATCCAAAAATACCTATATAATAGATATTTATTGGCTTAAGATACAACTGTTTCATTTTCCTTACCCAGGGTGAAAATGAAAACAGTGAAACTCAAGATGCTCTGTCTCCTGGTAAGCTGAAAGTGACATTTGAAGAACTGGAAAGACAAAGACAGGAGAACCAAAGGCGGCAAGCAGAGGAAGAAGCAAGGCAGCGTTTGGAAGAGGAAAAGCGTGCCTTTGAAGAAGCCAGGCAGAGAATGGTAAGCACACGTTTTGTTCATGCTGGTACACAATCTGCACATTCTTTCCTGTATGTGATTCTTCTCTTTTCTTCTTCCTTATCTCTATTTCAAGCTGTTAAGAGTCTGGAAATGAGTTTTTGAAAGACATTTTTGACCTTTGCTCTAACTCAGTAACCACACTGGCATAATGCTTTAGACATTCTTTTAGTGAACCAAAAAATAACAGTGTTTTGATTTTGCCAGCAACTCAGTAGATGTTTTATCTACACTTTGTAGTATCTTAAGCTGTAAGCCTTCAAGAAGATGAGTGGCTGTCTGTTTTCTCTGAAGTAATGCTGCAGATGGTTCAGTAATTGGTTTTTGATGTAAACATTCCTTAGTAACAGAATGCTGTTTCTTATCCCCATATTTATTTGTATATGTGATAGAAATACACATCAATTACAACTCTCCTCTTATGAAGAAAGGCAAAAAAAAAAGACAGATCAGCTCTTTTTTATGTACTAACATAAACAACAACAAACTATAAATTACTAGAGTGAGTCCCCCAAATTGTCAGAAATGCAGCCCACAGATCCTGTTTTGTATTACATGGAAAACTGCCTCCATATGTGTTCTTTATCATAAGTCAGAGCTAGATCAGCTATACACAGAGCTCACTATAGTTTGTTCTTGGATCATACTGAAGGAATCAAACACTTAGTATTAACCTAAGCTAACCAGATAGTTTAGCTTAGCTTATTTTTCCATACTCCATTTCCCCTGTATAGTCATGATCACTATGACTTTAATTCACACACAAAATTCACGTACAAACAAGATTAACAAGAAATGAGATTTTAATCTTACATAAAAACTTGGAAAATATTGTTTATAGGAAATTTGCTAGCTTTAACAGAGTATAATTATGCATGGACAGTTTTGGAAAACAGCTCTAGATCACTATTTTGATTATATTTCCAAAACATTCAGGATATTTATATTCTACAGAAACAAACAAAACCAACAACACAGAACTTCTAGAAAGCAGAAACACACAAATTTCCAACTGGTCCATATTGAGAGAGTTCTAGGTTTAGGCAGATACCCAAACTGTGGTTTACTTTTTCATCTCCACCTCCAATAAACTGCTGTTGTTTCACACCACTAACCTTGCCATTATGTCAATAATGGACATTTTTGGGTTTTTTTGGGGGGCAAGAGATTCTAGTGAAGGAGAAGAGTGAAGAAACTGAAGGAGAGTAAATTCCATGAAGTCACTTAGGTGTTCTAACTGAAGATTAATTCACATCTCCCTTCCTTATGCTTATGCATTTATTTATCAAGTCATATGAATTAATTTACAAATTCTCTACATCACAAGAATTTTTTTTAACATGAAGCTGTATCTACCGACCAGTGGTTGTCAAAATTTGAAGTGAACATTTTTCTTAAGAATTCAGCAGTTAATTTCCTTAAATTCTCTTTTTTTTTTTTCCCTTACAAATTTCAAATAAAGATTTCTCTAATTCCCTTAATGGGCTATCCCACATACCAGTCCCAGGGCTGCTCAGAGTACAGAGATCTGGATTATCAGTACTCTGACAGCTCCCAGTCACTCCCTCCATGAACAGATAAAATACTCTGGGATGTCCTCTGAAAGGGGCTCTTGATTGCAGCTTGTAAAGCACAGGCTTCTCTTAGCACGTGAGAGTTCACTGGAGAGAAGCTATAGTGAGGAGACCAGAGTATCTCAATTCCTTTTCTTCAGTGATGATTAAATGTCTAAAAAGAAAAGAAACAAAAATCTCAGTCTGGAATAACAGTAAAATGCTAACTGATTCAGATTTGCTATAAGACTGTACAGCATTTCTTTAAGTGGTGCACTGATGAAAGCAATTTCTATACAAACAAAAAGACCTGATGATATAAACATCTATGAAAATGATGTAAATAAAGAGAATAGAGAGTGATTTACAGTAAATGATCCAACAATGAGACCATAAAGTATGTTCTTAACTGTTCAGTCTCTTCCTGGTAACACACTGTTCTTTGAATTACACACTCAACACAGTTTTAAAAATTATAAAAGCTATGTGTAGGATACTGAAAATTTCTTTTCTTGCTCCCCTGGCTAGAACAAAGATTTAAATGATGCTCACAGGAACCTAAGTCTTGATGCATTTTTTCCCCCAAAGAGAAAACAGTACTTATAAAAGATCAGAAACGAATGGAGTATTTATTTGCAATAAAGAATATTTTTTCTTGTTTGGGTAAGTGCTTTCTACGTTTTCCTCTCCCTATTCTCTTAAGATAAATGAAGGTGGTGATGAAGAATCTGAAAATGCTGTTAAAGAATTCCGCCCTGGTAAACTCAGACTCAGTTTTGAGGAGATAGAAAGGCAGAGGAGAGAAGAGGAAAAGAGGAAAGCAGAAGAGGATGCACGACGACGCATAGAAGAGGAGAAAAGAGCATTTGCTGAAGCAAGGAAGAACATGGTATGGTATTTTGGTTTAGCACAGAATTTAATTTTTACCTAAATCCCAATCTGGAAAGAAACTCTGGGAAAAACATTTAAATAAAGTCAGTAATACATGCTTCAACTCCTTCATTAATTAGTTCACCTTACTATTTATTCTAAGGTGATGGGGTAAACTAGTCAGGTTCATTTACCAAAAGTAATCAGAGAACAATCCCTCCTCACAGCCAGCCTAGAGAGGATTTCAGATAATTCAGTCCAAACCAGGTATCACATCCAGTGGGTATTATTGCACTAGATGCAACATACTTGGGAAACAAAATGTTTCCACAAGGAGGGTTCATTGTTTTGAGTTTTTTTTTGGGAAGAGAAATTTCTTTTACAGTTTCAAGTTTATTCCCTTACCTCTACAGGATGTCCACTCTTACTACTAAAAGCACTACTAATTAATGACATAGTAGAAAAATGCTCACTGCAACTATGTATCTTCCAATCATCTGTGGCTCTTCAGGGAGAAAAAATGAAAAGGTTGAGCTCTGCTACTTGATGTTTTTAATGCTTGCTCAGGGAAAAACAGAAAATAACTTGTGGTGTTTACCATTAGAACTCTTTGTAATACTATCTTCCCTTGACAAACACAGATTTCTGTCATATGCAAGGACTTCTAAAATTTGAGTTAGGATTAAACTGGAGAGAAATTTTCAGGGGGTTAGGACTGACTCTACCTGAAAGCACAGAAAGATGCCTGATTTCAGGGGTTGGCAACTACTATTTATAATTAAAAAAAAAAAAAAGTGGCCACTGAGCTTTTAACTGTGGTCTTCATATACAGTCAAACCACTTCAAGATTCAGCAGGCTTTTGGGTATAAGCCAGTTACTTATTGGTGGATATCAGGAAATACAGCATTAAATTACAAAAATACAAACTAGAATGAAGTAGTGTTTGTTTCAAAAGGGAGGGCAGGACCTGCCAGTCTAGAACTGTGGAATAACCCAGGCATCTGGTAGCACCTTCCTACATCCTCTGTGGCTGAACTGGGGAAGGCCAACTGTGTGCCCAGTAACATTTTCTCAATCATTCAAAGCAATACTTTGAAAACTTTGTATGAGTACTGATACAGCCAGCAGGGCTCCCTCTGCCTGGAAACTGGGCCAAAGACTTGTGCTGAAAGACTACCTAGAGAAGCTACAATGTGAATTTATATTTGATGCTGTACTGAAAAATAGTGTCTGTCTGTATCTCCAAAGACAGAAAACAAAACCTAAAGCCATTTAAAAATACCCTCAATCCAACAAAAGAATGCTACTGGAGACTTTTTATGAAAAGGCAATAGAGAACTAAAGGAAGCCCAGAAAGTATGTGCTTCTTCTGTTTTTTCCCGCTTTCTTGAGAAACTCTTTTTTTGGCCTCAGTGTAGCAAGAACCTAAACTCAAGTGTCCAGGCAAGAAAAACCTCACTGATCAACAGGGTGTAATCCATCATACCAGCACAGTGGCTGTGACTGCTCTACTTGCAGACAGTCAAAGTGGTCTGTAACTAAAAAAAACCCTGAAATATATTTTTAGCATTTATGCACTTGACAGTTCTCTGTTAAGTAGCATCCTGAATATGAATACTACATTTTCTACTATTAACAGAATATAATCCTGTTTTCCTTATTTCCCACTGCTACAAAATGTAGCAGCAGTGAAGATTGTCCTAAAATGTTTAAAAATATAATAGTCCTCCCTTTCAAAGGCAGTAAAAATGAACATTAAATTGTTATTCCAGGAACTTTTTAATGTTCATTCATTTTAATTTTGTTTTGGAAGTGGTAGAAATGGTAGTTTTGTGGCTGGAAAACACAAATGCCACCTCCTTTTGGATCTCCCTCTTTCACATTTCCCTGTGCTATTTCCATGCTCCCCAGCATCAGTGTGATCACTTCTACACTGAAATCTTTCACCCCCATCAATCTTTTTCTGGTAGAGACTGCAAAAAAACCCTGTCTTAGCACAAAACCCCCAAAACAAAACAAAAAAACTTTTCCTGTTGACTATGCTACAAACCATGATTGTTACAGGAAAGTTTCTCACTACCAACCATTTCCACTTTGCAGAAAAAAAAAGTATGGCCTAATTTCACAAAATATGGCTAAAATGTTTACTGAACTAACCACAGAGGTTTTGTGCATGACATAGCTCAACTAAATCTTTGTGATTTTTAACCAGGGAGAAGGTGTCTGTGTTTTCATAACTTAGTTAGAAATACAGAGACAGCTGCTAGTGCATGCACAGATTCTGAATTCCTTAGGGCAAATTCTGAATTGATGCTTCTCGTGGCCACTTAGGTTTGGTATCTTCTTGAAGTCATGAGCTTATGAACTAATGCACCACCAACAAAAGAATTTCATGTTGCTTTGCTAATTTAGTTATGAGTAGCCTCTAAAAACTGTTGGGGCATAATTTTCACTGTAGGGAGGAGTTCACAGCTTTGGTTTTTGACTTCACTTCTCTATTAACACAATTTCAACAATTATGCTCATATTACACAAAACAAATGAAGAATGGAAGGAATGGTGGTGCTGAAGTCCAGTCGTAAGTTAGAGGGAAAATCTGAGTAAAATCTCTAGAATTTGAGTGAGATTGGGCTAAAAAACTACTGAAAGAGCTGTGGCAAATAAAGAGAGATGGGCAAAGTAGGTCAAGAGTGTGGGATGAACCAAGGTAACACCAGCAGCAGAGCAAGGTGTGGGTTACAGTGGCAGTAAGCAGCAATAAATACAGGTAGTGCCAGAGGCTCTTACAGAAATGCCTATTCTCTGCCCCTTTATAGTCAGAGCACTTTCTCAAAAGGAAATATTGCTCCTTTAATTATTGCTATCATTTGACTGATTACTGCTTCTGGAAATGTCTTCAACTGAGGGCACATTGAGCTCTCCCATATTTGCCACAAGGCTTTTCAAACCTGTGCTGATCAAACAGTGCCAAAAGCCACATCACCCCCCAGTTCAGTACCTGACCAGTGCCTGACCTCACCTCACCTTTACCTACATTCCCGTTGAGACAATCTGTTAGTAAGCTGATATGGTTACATGCACATATATTCTTTTTCATAAACTTCCATTAAAATTCCTGTATAACTCACTGTCACTACTGGCTGCTTCTGTAGTGTTCAGATTCATATTTTACTACTTCAACAAATTCAGTCTGATAAAATATTAGTTCTTGCACTTGCTGCTTTGGACATAATGAAAACTGCCTTTCCTAGGCCCTACTATCTTACAGATTAGTCTAAAAGATAGGCCAGCTGCTCCCAATGCCAACCAGGCCTAACCCTGCTCTGAAGCCATTCAGGGACAGGGAAAGGAGGAAACCCCTGCTAGTGGGTGTATAAATCAATAAACTAGCCACATAGCTTAACATAAACAAATTGTGCAAAAAGAAGAACTTCTTCTGAATGTTCTGTTCCTTTATCCTTACTGGGAATACTAATACTGCTTTAGAACACAAATGTAATTCAGATTGCTTATGAGAAAGCTTACAGATAAATGTACTTCAGTATTAAGAGCAATGACATTTAAACACAAACACTTTGTCTGAAGTAAACAAGAATTAATTGCTTTAGGTTCTAAAGGTGCATTTAGAGGACACCCTCCCCTACAGAGGGAAAATACTGCACTTTAAAAAACCACCTAATCTTCATTATAAAAGTTTAGTGCTGTAACTAAAGTGAAATACCAAGCCCCAAAGCACTCCCTCCCACAGCATCAGAGGAATGGCCACACTGGCACAGTGCCCCTGTCTGTGCTGGGGCAGATGTGACAAACAGTCACTCAGCTTTATGTACCACAAGTGTCTGAACAATGCTGTGATTTCATCACAGATATAATTAATGCTCTGAATTTCCAGCAGGTGCTGGATGATGAATCACCAGAAATGTTTAAAACCTTTTCTCAAGAATCTCTCATACCTGGTAAACTGGAAATTAATTTTGAGGAGTTGCTGAAACAAAAAATGGAGGAGGAAAAGAGGCGCACAGAAGAAGAGCGTAGGCAAAAGTTGGAAATGGAAAGGCAAGAATTTAAACAGCTGAGACAAGAAATGGGACAGGTTTGTACATCAAACTATATGTTAAGTGTGCTCTGAGTAAAAATAAAATTTATCACTTTGTTACTAAAAGTTTAAGACTGGAAAGAAAAATTCCTTTGAAAGAAGTTTTAAGTTAATGCATTCAATATTATGTGAAAGGGAAGAAAAACAGAAAATCTTATTTGTAAAACATTTTATATAATGACTTTTTTGTCACTAATCTATCAGGAAAATGTGTTTATCCACTCCCACCTTGGAAGCAAGTACAGTTATGAATTTGTAGTTTGGTTTTGCAATAATTTCTGAATTTCTGGATGATTAGTAAAATGATTAGATAATATTTACGATCTTGGGAGAATATCTAGTTCCCAAAAGACAATACAAAAACAGAAGTAAGAGAAAGGGCAATATTCTTGCTTTTCCTTGGAGAGATACTGTGCTACCTAATGAGAAAAATACAGTGGGCTCAATTTTTTTCTAATTGGTGTTTCAAGGGTTTGAAGACTGGCACAGTTGATTTTAAAAATCACACACAAAATCTGCTTTACATGCCAATGTTTAAAACATCACACTGATGAACTTCACACTTCAGTGTGGCTGTGGGTGGCAATTCTTTTATTGTTCCCTTTTGAATGTTAGAGAACAACATTAATTTATTGTTTTATTATTTTTGTTGCAAAGCTTGAGCAAATAGTAAAGGCTCTAGCTTATGATGTTCTCAACAAATCCTGGGGAAGCAGGGAGAGACAGGGACATCCAGCTAAAATGCATGTACATCTTTACAATTAGGGTCATAAAAGGAGGGAGAAAAAGATCAGTAATTACAGCTTCCCATGTGGTTTGACTGCAGGATCCACAACTGCCCTTTCTTTTCCAGCCACAACATCTTGAAATGTCATTTACTTTTTCATTGAATTAGGAAAAGATAAAAAAGGCAGTATTTTATTTTTAACAAAATAGCTGTATTTTAGAGGATTACTTCATATCATATCACAAGCAAGTAGAGGTGAATTTTGGACTCCAGTTAAGTTTTTTGTATTGGTCTGTGTCTGGTTTTCTGAATCCAAGAAGGGCAGTTTATTGCGAGCAACCCTTGAACAAATGGGATATTCAAGCAAGGTATTTTAAAATCTGTATCTAGTTGAGATATGATACAAATGCATTCATCATGAGATAGCAAAGTAAAAAAAAATTACAGGGGAAATTTCAAATAACTAACAGAACTGTAATGTATTGAATTATACCATCTGGAGAGAGAATAGGTAGTAAAAATAATGAGGGTATTTTCCATCTTACACATTCTGTCATTTCTCAACAGCTGGAAGAAGAGGCTGAAACTTTTGAGTTAAGCAAAGAATATGAAGAATTGATGAAGCTAAAAAGAAGCGGTTCTATCCAGGCAAAGAACTTAAAAAGCAAGTTTGAAAAAATAGGACAACTGTCTCAAGAAGAAATACAGAAGAAGATTGAAGAAGAGCGGGCAAAGAGAAGAGCCATGGATAAAGAAATCAGAGAAAGGGAAGCTGAAAAATTTCAAGAGGTAAGTTGCATTCTGTGTACTTAACCAGCACACTAATGATCCAGCAGTGGAAAATGCTGCTGCTTTGATAAAATTTTGCTGTTTCCAAAATTATGTTTTCCCTTCTTTCCTGTTCCTTCCCTTGGATGCTTAAGGACATCACACCTCAGCATCCCTTAAAGAGACAGCACCAGTTTATTATCAGTGATTTGGTCAAGCAGAGTTCTGCTTTTCTGCTCAAAGCCCTACAGCTCAGCATTTTAACCTGAAACCTGCCAGTCTGAGGGCTTAAAACATCATTCTGAGAATTACCTATTAATCATCACTTGAACTGCTTCTCCTTCTGAACTCTTTAATTCATTCTCCACTACATGAATGGAATAAAAAACTCAATTACCCAATCCAGACAATACCATTTGAAGATCAAGTCTCTGTGATGTACACTCACTCCTCAGGGTAGAGCAGAAGAAGGTTCCTATCCATCTGTATTTCAGACCAGAACCTTCAGTTTTTCAGAGGGGAAACCCCAAGAAATGGAGCTATCAGTGCCAAAGTGGTCTGGAATCCATATGCTCAGTGTGAGCTTTTGTGATGAAATGTAAAACCTTAACAGTACTAAGCCTGATCTGAACTTCATTCTGGCTCTTCTCCACAGGAGTCACTTCAGCATCAGCTCAAAGTCTGCCCTATTTGTGAGCTTTTAATTTAATGATTGACACTCATTGTTTTCATAAGGTCAACTGTTTCAGTGTTAAACCCAATCCAACATCATGGCAAAATAATCCAGTCACTGAGGATGTACAATTGGCAACAAGTGTTCAACTTTTATATTAATAAAACTTCTGCAATATTTTTTACACAGAATTTTTGAAATTACTTTTGCAAAAATCTTGTCCTATCCTTGGATGAGCTATTACAAAACTCACCCTACACTCAAACAAACTTCTGATAAAACCAGATCTCTGTGTGGCTCTAAGTTAAAAAAAAACTCCGGGAACACAAAACTGGTTTTGCTATCATATATATGTCTAAGGCAATAAATAATAGTTAAGCCATGTTTTTAATTATTATTTCCCAAGGATGATGATGTAGATGTGACACCAGCCATGAAATCTGAGGCTCCATTTACTCACAAAGTGAACATGAAGGCTCGTTTTGAGCAAATGGCAAGAGCCAGAGAAGAAGAGGAGCAGAGGAGGATTGAGGAGCAGAAATTACTACGCATGCAGTTTGAGCAAAAAGAAATCGATGCAGCATTACAAAAGGTATAAATTGCAAAATAATCTTCTCCAGTTGTGTCATTTAACTTAGCTTCTAAATTACCACTGTAGGCAACACTACCAGATACAAAAGGAAAGTTCTGCTTCTTTTAGCAGGTGCTAGGAATTGCTGAAATAATATAAAATTGCTTTTGGTGTTTGCACATACTCTCCATGGAATCAAAGAATGGTTTGGGTTGAAGGGGCCTTAAAATCATCTAGTTCTGACTCCCCTGATGTAGGCAGGGACACCTCCCATGAGATCAGGCTGCTCAAAGCTCCATCCAACCTGAACACTTGCAGAAGAGCATGAGACACTGCTGACATCCTGTGTCAGAGTATGTGAGATCCTGTGAATAGTCTGAAAATGGAATTGACATTCCTGCCTGTTTTTTACACCAACATTCCAGCCTCATTAAAATGCATTTTACTGCCCGTGGCATGCCCAGATTGGGTGCATTGTTATGTATTGAGGACAGATGTGGAATTTCCTCTTCTCAGAAACACAGTAACTTGTAATGAAACGTGTGTCACTATCAGTCATAGTGCTATTGCTACTTTAAATTCAACTTATTTTAAAACAGAAAAGGGAAGAGGAAGAAGAAGAAGAGGGAAGCATTATTAATGGTTCTACTTGTGAAGATGAGGATCAGGCTCGATCTGGAGCTCCCTGGTTCAAGAAGTCACTGAAAAACACATCAGTTGTTGACGGCGAGCCAGTGAGATTTACAGTTAAAATTACTGGAGAACCAAAACCTGAAGTTACATGGTGGTTTGAAGGGGAAATGTTGCAGGACTCTGAGGACTATCAATATATTGAAAGAGGAGAAACCTACTGCCTTTACTTGCCAGAAACCTTCCCAGAAGATGAAGGGGAATATATGTGTAAAGCAGTCAACAATAGAGGCTCAGCTGCTAGCACCTGTATTCTCACCATTGAAAGTAAGAGCTAGCATTTTAATTTGCTTATATCTCAGTCTTATTATCTTTCCTGTTATGAAAATCTAATTTCCTCTCTCTCTTAACCCTCTTTCTGTTTTCTAGCTGATGACTACTAATGCTCTACTTTAGCTGGAATCTTTCTTCCCCTCCACTTTCTTACTGCATCATCTCTTTCTCTGATGGGGCCAACTAAAGAAAGCAAGGATGTGCATTAATTTGTCATTCCTGCATCAGATAAGAATATACCCTTCAAATTGTGAGAATTCCCTACTCAATGCAAAAACTAGTATCAAAGGCTGAAACTAAAAGGAATCAATGCATGAAAGATCAACTGAAGGAAAAAGCTGAATTATCACAGTGCTCCAGCATTTGAAGACCAACTCTTGTGTAAGAGAATAAAGCTGAATACACGATCTGGAACTTGTGTAGTAGTGTAAATCTGCTGGTGTATCCTGCATGAGCACTGAATATTTAAGCTGTTTTACCTTATCCCAGAGGCACTGAACTGGCAAAGGAAATACTTCCTGATGATTTTCAAAAACCCAAGTGTACTATTTTTAAAGAATAAAAGATGACATAAGTGCTCACCATTGTTTGAAGCAGCATAACTTCTTTTGTTTTAAAATGGGTTTACATTGAAAATGTTCTGCTCTGATTAACCTATGCAGCTGATAATCTCAAATAAAAACCATCTCCTTTAGGTTTATAGTAGTCTTCAAAGTACCAACACCTGCTTGTAAGACTCAGGATTTTTTTTCATTGATCGAATGACACCGAAACAGGCGGTGACATCTATGAGAATATTTTCACAAAGTGCCTATTTTCTCAATCTTAATGCAGTAAGTTTATTGCCACATCTATAAACACTATTTTCTGAAGCCTACTGTAATACTTTTTTCTAAGACCTCCTGACAACAACACTGAGGTCACTCTGCTAACACCCACCTGAACCACAGAGATGAAGCTTTGGGAGGAGTAACTTTACACAAAAAGGTCACATTTTCGAGTACTTGTGTATAGTACTGTGGCTGAATCTGCTTTCTTTCTACAGTTACCGGCTGCAAGTCACTCTCTGGCCTCATTAACAAAGGGTAACAAGCTGCATGGTGTTTTGAATTATTTACTCTAATAACTACATGAACATTTAACTTCATTTTTTGTGGGTGATAGTCATTCACAGAAGTACAGGTTGATACAATAATTTTGCTCTGAAGCTGTAAGCTCAAAATAACAAAGGCAGGGATAGGAGCATAAAAAAGACAAAACCATTGCTATTATTATTCATCAGTTTACATTTATTGAGAAAAACCATACAAAACCATTATACAGTTAATGTGTACCCATATTACATACAATGTCAATGCAAGCTCAAAACCACATTTTTGTAAAGCATTCAATTTACCTCAAGTCCAAGCTGCATCTCCCTAAGACACTGTTCCCATCACAGTTGCCTTTTAAAGCCAATCTTCTGTTTACACACGGGTAGTTTCTGCAGAGAACACTTTTCTCAGGACGAAAAGGCATTTCACATGCACGCAAGAGAAATATTTGTGCATACACAAGAGTTTCATAAGCTAGTACTAGGGAAGAGGGAATCCTGTCAACTGTTTGCTTTCTGAAAAGCCCAGTCCTCCCTTCCTCCCCCCACTTCTGGAGAAAAAGTAAAATGGAAAAACTTTTAGCATGCAATGGAAAACTTAAGAATTACTCTGGAAAGAAATGGGGAGAAACAGTTTCTACCATCCAGTAAAATATCACTAGTATAAAGATGAAATAATTCAAGATAGGCTGTGCAAGTGAATCGTGATCCTATCTGCCTGACAAGTGAAACAGATGACTTACAATAAAGCCACCCTATAGAGAATCCACCTGGTATCTTATTCAATGTCCTAATTAAGTATAGGCTGCAGAAAGTGATATGAAAATTCTTTTCCTACTTGGAACATAATGCTTGCTTTTCAAACTTTTCTTACTCTTCACATTCACTGTGGGACACTAAGAGGTGATGGGTGGGGTAAGCAGGAAACATTTCAAGACATCTTTTGGACAAGTCCACTGCATTTCTAAGCAAATTCAGTTATCTTTTTTGCTACTGGGGTAACTCCAATAATCTACTGCTGTCCCAGGAACTCTGAGTTTGGAGACAAGAGTTGAAACAGAAAAGGAACACGGTGCTCTGCACAGACCAGCATGCCTGTAAGCCCTGCAGTGAGAAAGCTGGAAGCCAATACACCTCAAATGCTACACAGAAAAAATCTCACCTTCCACACTAGTAACATCCCAATACACTGGCTTTTTCTTCTCTATCTCCTCCCACAGGCTAAATTAGCAACTGAAAGACTGTTCAAGATATTTCAGGAGCAACAGTTGAAGGAAAAAGTACCATGTAAAAAGGAAGTGAACAAATGACTCACCCCCACACTAAATCCACAGTATCAAAATCCAAATGGTACACACCTACCCTCTTCTCACATCAAAAATGAAGTTACATGTTAAGCTGCAGATGAAATACTAAGTGGCTTGAGAAACTGAATAACAACTATTAATTCAGTTCAAAAATTAGCTTGACTGTTTAGAAGAATATAAAGTAAAATAGATGGTTTATATTATTAAATCACAGTTTAAAAAACTTTAACAGATTATGGAACATTAATGGTCAAACAAAGAATACTTTAAAGAATGAAAAGTGATCAAAACAAAAATTATACCCTATATCATTATGTATGGGATACATTTCAAATCTGTTATGCTTTTGCCAATTTTACCTTCTACATGGAGCCCTTCTACGGTCCATGCTCATCGGCTCACCAATGGCATACACTCAAAGGATTCCTCTTTACTGGTAGTAACTATCTCAGGACCTGATTCTATGAGCTATGATTTGGTGCTTGCAGCATCTTCAGCACTGTGTGTGAAAATGAAGGCAGTATTTTTGAATATTTTTCTTTGATGTACAGATAAGCAGGACTTTTGAAAGAGGAGCAGCACATTTTAGAAGCAGAATAATGAACAAAACCCAAACAGATGCTGCTTTATGTTAAGCTAAAAAAAACCAACAACAAAAGCTCAGAATAAAAACCTGTACCAGACCATCTGTAAGACATTTAACATTTTATACTATCAAAATATTCAGCAATTCAGTTAAAAATATCAAGAAACAGCATACACTGACTGCTATAGCAATAAAATATTATTTGCTGTACTGTTAACTGGTGCTCATGCTTGTTCAGTTAAAACATACTCATCTCAAACTGCAAAATCTCTTTTCCTACCATGTCAAGTATTAATAAGCAAACTCCACTAACACACTAGAACTGTAAGACAAGTTATCAAGTTCAGTGATAACAACAAGAAGTCATTCTTCACATTTAGGTCTTATGGATTAATGGGAATAGTGCCCTATCATAAAAAAAAACATTTGTGAAGGCTGTTGACATTTCTAACCAAAGCAATTCCTGCACATTTTAAAGGTTTTGATTCTTTAATTGCAACAATTATCTATTTGGGTAAAATAACAAAAATTACTTATTCTGATCAAGTTCAATTACTGCAATCTAACATTCTTTTCTAAAAAAAAAAAAAAAGAAAAAAGAAAAAATACATATTGACCTAGAAATATAAACAGTTGTTTAAAAACTTAAGATTTTCCATTCAAATGGAACCGTGAGTAACAATGCATTTGGGGAAGCAGCAGATTGCTTTTCAATACACAACCACAAAGATCTCACAGGGACAACATTAATGTACTGAAATATATTAATTTATATACTTCCTTAGGTTGTGCTTACCTGTTGCTTTTTTGCAGCAGAACCTAAGGTGGAAGGTCTGGGAAGGCACTGTGAAGTATAAATAATTGCACTGTTTGCAATTAATAAAGATTTTATACCTTAAATGAATCAAAATCAACAGCCTCCATTTTGCGAATGATAAAGAATCCAGTGAATTTAATTTTGCTCACTTTAGTACATAATAAATGCACCATTCTGTAAGGTTATCTACAAAATACCATGCAAAATACCTGAACTATTAAACTTAATACCCTACACTAAAGATAGCAAATACTGTCCTAGCCTTCTTCAAGCTACCAGCAAATTCCTAGCTTTAAAAGGATAAAAATAATTCCTTCTATTTCTACAGCACAATGCATACATTGCTGATTACCTGAAAAAACTACTTCAGTTTTCAAGCCTTAACTTTTACTTCTCTGTGCAGCCACCCTAAAAAAATTTAATTCTCAAAGCAACAACATGGTGTTCCAAAAATTAAAGCAATTAACAGTTATAGAATTATTTAAAACATACCTACATCACTACATATCTGCAAACTATCTGGAGACAAAGACAACTCGGTCTAACAAGTGGTTCCAAAGACTTCAATGTTATGATATGCATACTTTATAACACTGAATGACAGCTGTCTCATGAGTACTAATGAAAGAAACTCTTAGATAAACAGACACATGATTTTCTTTAGCTACTGCTAGAAGTTTCAGAAATACTTACCCACAAAACTCAGATTATGTGTATGTATATATATATAAGCAAACCTATGTTTCTGAATTAAGAAGCAATTATGATTTCCTAAGATACCAGCACTGTATTCCAACATAATATCACACAAGCACAGCATTTGCATTATGTGGAACATTGACAAAAAGATACTGTTGCAGTTCATCAATTTGTCATTCTGATGTACTTACAGTGCAATGCTCCTTGAAGGAACAATCAAGGATGATACACAGCACAGTCCTCCTCACCCCTATAGAGCTAGTTCTATACTGGCTGGATCAAACCTGCACTTCAACAGACAATGGCAAGACAGACTGTAGTGCATGTAGTCTAATATATGCAAAGAGCCAATAAATATGCAAAGAGCAAACACAGGATTTCAAGAGAATCAGCTTTTTAGTATGAGCATTAGAGCAATAAGAAGCTTCAAGTATATATAAAAAAATAATCAGTTGATTCAAATACTTGAATATTTACAAAAAGAGAAGTTATCTGCTCTGCAGGAAGTTCTCAACCACTCCCATCACTCCAACAAAACAGCGTTTTAAGGACAGACGCAATTTTTGTAACTACTATGCATTACCACATTGACTTTTCTACACTGAGTTTTGAAGTGGACTACTTTAAACTGAAGGCTTAAGCACATTACACTTAAAGTAGTTTTATAACTAGTCTGAAAAAATCCATAGAATAGTTATGCAGGAACAGTTTTGAAGTATTCAATTAACAACAAAAGTTATCTGTTATAGCAGCTGCACAGGTCTGAAACAGTGGTCATGTATAAAAGGAAATTTCACTGTTAATGCAATGGAAGTATGCCAAAAGATCATCTTCTTAAACACATGCAGTTTTAATCAAGTAGAAAAAAAATTAAGGTATCGAGATTACTGGTGCTAGGCAGCAAAATACAATGAATGAAAGAGATCCTCCATCTACAGCTATTCTGCAAGAGGGGAAAAACATGCTAATGACAAGTTTTTAAACTCAGCAAGGCTTATGGGGGGGGAAAAAACCCAACTCATTTGTGTAGCGGTACCTTGATTCAGCGTTGCAAATCAATCCTATAATCAATACTGCATATACCCACATATCCAACTTACCGACACAGGAGGTTTCATATTATTTATTGTAAAGCACAAAACAGGCATTTTAAAAGTGATAAAGTATACATTGAAAAAGTACATTTATATCACAAAGCATTGACCACATAATTGCAAATACATTTGCTGGAATGTGTACATCTACACTAATACTAAAAACAAACCATTTTTTCATTTCTACACAGAAATATTACCTCCTATCAGTAGTGATAGATATTTTGTACATTTTCAAAAACACTATTTTTTTAAACCAAATTTAAGATCTTCATCAAGGCGTCTGCATCCATACATTTAACAAAGGTTTTTTCCCCCACACAATGAAGCAAATACTGTATTGTCCACTTCTTATTATTGGCCCTGTGCAGAAGAGATACATAAGAGATACACAAAAAGTTAAAGAAAATCCTTTAAATCGAGCTAACTCAGGAGTGAAGCCTTTAAGAAAGAAAAATTGGTTAATGTAAATGGTGGTGGCTTCTTGCATGGTTTTCAAAACCCTGGGAGGAGAAAGTTTTCTTCTTTTTTTTAATAAAAAAAACAATCACCAAACATATGGATAGATACAGAACTCAAGTTATCAGGTAAACAAAGTCATCTACTCATTATTCTGATAGCTACTTTGCTAGAAAAAAAGATGCATACCCCAAAGGAACAAAGCAGGAGACATGCAAAAAAATATCTACAACCACTGAGACAGAAGCCAGCCAAAAACCACTTCAGGACTGTACCTGTGGTGCTGGAGGATGCTGTGGCATTCCCTGGGGACTTGTCTGAGCGTAGTACGCTGCCTGCTGCCGGTAGTACTCGGCCCACGCCGCGCTGTAATCTGGCTGCCCGCCTGGAGGAGCCCCAGCAGGGGCAGGCACAGCTTGACCTGCAAGGAATTGCAATTGCACAGCTTGGTTGTTGCAATAGAAATGAGAGAATCTCAACAAACATCACCTAGCAATATTCCTCCAAGGCTCTGAATAAACTTGTGGCTGCCTCTTTCAGCCTAAACACTAATTCTATTACTTTAATGTAATGACTCCCATGTAAATCAAAATTAAGGACAGTTTTTCAGCCTCTTGATTCATAATCATGAATCATGTTTAAAGCCTGCTGACCTAAACAACAGTAGTATTTAAATACACACCAAGAGGCAAAACTTTTTGCAATCCACCTTGAGTAATTTTACCTTATTTTACAGACTGCATTCATTAGCTCAGCAGATGCCAATTCATTTACCTCCCCAATGCTGGCATACTTCATTCAATTTCAAAGTTATTGCAGGTTACATTTTTCAAAAAGTGCAATAATTTTTGTAAACATTTACTCCACTACAGAATACAGTCCTGAAATGTGCTTCCACACTTAGTGGAAGTTCTAATCTCTAGAAACAAGAGCATGTACAGATACACTCTCAAAGAGAGCTCAGAATTACCTTTCCTTTCAATAATCAACTGACAGACTACAATCCCAGTGCCAGACTGATACACAGGGACTCTACAGCATACTAAAAAAACAAGCAAAACAAACAAGCAAAACAATAAAAGAGAATTACAGCCAACCTTTCAGTTGTGCTGTTCTTCTACAGGAGATCTGTCACAGACATCTTTACTTCATTTTTCCTCCAACTTCAGAAACACCAAATACACCCCTCTTAGTACTACTAATCTTTACGATTTGTGAGAGGTGTTTTTGCAATTACCACTACAAAATGTGCAAGACTCCAAGCAAAGCAACACACTCTATATATCTGTCCACACACACTTGCAGGCACCCAAACAAAAGGGTTTTATATGTAGAGCTTCAAGTTTGCTGAACTTCCAAATCAGAACTTTTATTACTGTCCTATGAAACTCATTAATTTATATTCTTAACGGATTCTTTCAAATCAAAGTTCTAGTCAGAATTAAGATATTAGCAAAAAACCACTACCTCTGCAAGTTTTTTCTAAGATACTAGGAAAAAAACCCCGAACCCAATAAAAACAAATCACCACATCACATTACCCCACAGGAAATAAACCCAAGCAAAATGCAAACCTGCACCCTGTACAATTCCATGTGCACCCAAACTGTCAATTCTGTTATGGACAGAAAGGGGCAGCTCCCAAGCTCCCACATGGCAAGGGCTTAAAGTTTCCTGTTCTACCTGAAACCAACTCACTTTTTATTTGAATACAAGTCCACTGAGCAACTTTCTAGGGAACATGAATATCAGAAATTCTAAGGAAGTGTTTTCTAGAGTATCAGACTGAAGGTTGTCTTTGTTTAGTTGTTTTTCTTTAAATACTTAAACAAAGAAAATTCACATGAAGAATCCTAGCTACTCACACTACGCGTACACATGTGTAATCTTTTAATCCTCTCAAAAACAAAGGGTGAGCAGAGAATGTATGTGGCAAAGCATGATCCTGAAAAACATCAAAATACAACCTCCTATTTTCCAACTCTCCTTACAACTTAGTTTTTTCCACCTACACTGTAGGTAAGCTCTGAAAGTCTATCCATCTTTTATTTTGGTTTATACAGTAATGGAATTTCTAAAAGAACTTACATTTCTTAAAAATCTTTAGAGCTGTTTTCATTTTACAACTTTTAATGTACTACAGCTTACAATTTACACTTCTGATCAATTATTTTAACAAAAACTACCTTTAACAGGGTACACTCTTTCCAATTTCACCATTACTGTGAGATAATATCTGTACTTATAAATTACTGTCACCACAAGAGGAAACATGAGAAACACAGAACACATCCCCTTTAAGGAGGGCTGAGAAAGGAAACACCAGAGATTTTATAGTTCAACATTATCAAGGGTGATTCTAGTAAAAGTAAACTGCTTTGTTTTTTCTTTCCACTACAATGCTAAGCAATCTTTTAAAAACTCCTATTTTATTATTGAATCCTTTAACTGTATGTCAAGCCCACAATATATGGGAATGACTTTAAATAATAAAGTTAAAAATTCTGATAGTGGCATATGGATCATTTACTAACGATTCTGACTTCATGTTAAAGGGAACTGTTACCCATGAGAGACTTTTTGGAGTATTTGCTACTCAAAGCAGCAGCCCCTGAAACAAGGGTCTGAAAAGGGAGATGGACTTTGCCACTGTATTTCTGACTCAGGCGAATATTCAAGTCACTGTTCAGTGAAAAATACAGTGAGGTGTTCCCCATGACTAGCAAAGTCATATCACACCAGTAGGAAGCCACTTTGAAAGTCCTATTATTGTTTGGATGGGCATATTCTGGAGTTTTTTACCATTTTCAGGTCACTCATACTTAACTAAGTACAAGAAAATCCAAAACCCCAACTGCAATATCACTGGCAACTTGTTCAGCTTCCCACAAGGATTATCAAACCAGTTTTTTTCAGCAGCAAAACCAGAACTGACAGGGCTCAGCAAGTCTGAATTTCAGTTCAGCTCTCCCTAACAATGTTTGGTGAAATCATTCACCTGTGTTCTGAAAAACCTGAGTCTTCAAAGAGCAAGTGACTTGTAATTGCCATCCTCTGGCACAAGTTCATGGGGACAGAAGTAACAGCACTACAGGAAGCACAAATGGTACTGGAAAGCCTGGAGAGCACCAGAACTTGCTGGTGGGCAGCCTTCTTGTCCATCAGGTCTTCTACTGACTTTCTACTGTTCATGAGGTGGGGAAAACTGCACCATTTAGCATTATGTCAACTCCAGCTGAACTCCTCTTTTGCAAGTGGCTTTGAAGATAAATGGTATCTACCACAACAAGACTCTGCAGCAAAAAGTTCTCATGATTTTAAGGTAAGTTATGTAGGTGCAGCCATCAAGAGCTCTCCTTCAGGCAAACAACTCAATCTGAACTAGAAAAAGGAATTAAGATGAGAACTGCCCTTGTGTTTTTCCTCTTATTTGACTGTCTTGGCATTTTTCACATTTTACATTTTAAGACCAACTATTTTTTATCTCCCAATGTGTTTTTTCCAACTCCTCTTTGGAATTGCTCCCATTAACTCTATTGCTATTTTTTAATCTGTGCAAGTGCAAGACTAGTGCAATCCAGACTCTGCTTTCCAAGACAGCAAATTAGAAAGATAGCAGAGAGCCTACCAACAAATTACATTATTTAAAAAAAAGTGAAAGCCTCCCACAAGTCTGCATTTCAGAATGTGAGCCAAACTAAGAGAGACAATAAATTGAAAAGAAATAGCTGAATGAACGAGAAAGAAGAAAAATGGGAAGGCATATTATCTTAGAAATCACATGTTTGGGAGGTGTAATTTTCTTAGTCTGATACACAGCTGTTGAACTAAATACTCATTATGTATTTTCTGTAGAATTGATCACTTATACTGTGCCAAAATAAAAAATAAAGATAGTTATGTCTTGGCAAAGCGTTATCAATACAGCAGAAGGCTGGTAAGAGGAATTATGCATGTTATTGATCTTAAATCTGAATGCTTTTAATATTCCATGATACAACAGTGCAATAGGAAGATGGCAGAACAGGCACCAAACCCTCCCCTGCAAACAAAGATTCATCCCAATGGTGCTGTATGTGCAGTCAGAGACACTAGGGAAGCTCTGGCATTCCTTTGTGTCCTGCAGTATCCAGGGCAGGACACCACAGACAGAACACAACCATGATTTTAAAGGTAATGACACCTTCTGCCACATACTCTCTCCTTATACACAAAATAATGAAATAATAAACCAGCACATTAATTTCAGTTTTATAAAGAAAGCTACCCACAACATATAATCTGCAGTTTAAAAACAGTTCTCAAGTGCTGCAAAGCAAATATTATTTTAAAAAAGGCACAGTATAAATGATAGCTAATGATGATGCTTTAGTATAGTAACTGGAAACACAGAAAGCAAAGCACAAGGAAAAAAAATCATATGTAATCTGAAGAGAATTGGAAAACAATTACCAAACATAAAAAAGATAGCTTCATAAAGTAGATAAAAGTGAACTTCAAAACAGAGGAAATGTACTTTATAATATTCAGAATGAAACATTTAAAAGTTGCTGTTTCCCAATGATCGAAGATATCTCATTAAGTCTGAAGCATTTTTGTAAAGCTGATTACTAGTCTGAGTACCATGAAGTACCTAAAAACAACACAAAATTTCAAGTCTGTTTCTCAGCAGTATTTGGTTCAGAAGACATGACTGTGCATTTCAATTTTTTTGGGGGTAGAAGCCCTCATCTCATCCAGCAAAACAGACAAGTCTCCTAAAACATTCCACTGTGAATGTGGAACAGAAAAAACAACAGAAAACCCCCTGCACACTTACCCATTTTTTTGTAGTACTCCTCCCAGGCCTTGGTATAGTCAACCTGCCCTGCTGGTGCTGGATTTGGCTGATCTCCTGAATTACATTAAAAATAGTTAAACTAAAATTACTGGGGTTTGTTTCACACATAATCCAAATAATAATCCACTGAAATACGAGACATGACTCAAATCTGACACTATAAACCTTTGTGGTACAAGCTACTACAATTACAAACTACTAGTAAAAGAAGACATGTTTTCAAGATTCAGGAAGTGCATACCACTGGCAATTCAAAATACCAAAATTCAAGTGGTAAGCCTCAGCCAGGCACAAAAATTAAAATAATACAACTACATACCACAACTGTAATTGTCCTAAACCCACTGGAAGTGATGCAACCATTTAAGGAAATGACAATCAACAGCTTAGCTCATTACATTTTTATTTATGACTGCTCTGTGTAGTCATTAAGTCAGCCCACATTGCAGCAAAATTCTCCCTGGAGTATATTCCAAGATAAATACATTACCCTTGTTACTACTGAAACTGTGAAAAGCAATATTGAAAGCTACAAGCAATAGTTTTCCAAGAAAACCAGCTGCTTAAAATAAATTTACCTGACACAGGAGGACAACAATAAAAAATAATGGGGTATTTACACCTCCAGCAATGAGAAATGTGTCCCTTTCACTCAATATCTACCTTGTCCATTGGTTTGGGTTGTAGCTGGTCCACCAGGAGGGGCTGCAGGTGGTGGCTGTGCTTGCTGCTGGTAATAGTGAGCATAATAAGCTGCCCACGCTGCTGAATTGGGATCTGTTCCTGGCTTACCTATGAAAACAGAACACAAGCATTTATAATAGCACTACTATGAACAGAATGCTGCCCTCAATTAATCCTGTCCTAGCATTCTTATTATCCTCCAAGGAAAAATCCATCTAAACAAAATATCCATGTACATCCTTCTAGTATTTTTTCTTTCTAGCATAAACTTTTGATCAGGTTTAAGACCAATGTACTAAACAAACTGTACTTTCATAGAGCTGGAGAGATAAAATAACTTTAGAACCTTTACTACTACAATGCCACTTATTAATCTTACATGTGGTAAATAGAAACAGAGTTTTAAAGTTTAAATAAACAGTCATGTCAATAAATGGCAGCAGCAATGAATCACTCTAGCACCAAAGGATTTCAGTGGTTTTACTTTTGTTAGAACCTCACGCTAATGACACTGGCACCGGTGGAGGAGGCATGCCAAATACATATTTCTGAAACAGAAGAATACAAGACTTACTAGGTGTTTGCAATGCTTGTCACTTAAACTTTAAGGTAACAGTAAAATAGAGAAACACACAGCATTTTAAGAACCTGAATCCACATACATGGCTATTAAGCATCACTGTTTACTTACAACTTTTTAGTATAAAAAAATAATAGAAACAGTTGCATCTATCTCCATGACTCATTATTCATCTACATCTAGGTAGGCCAATGATGCTGCTTCCTAGGGTTTTATGGCTCTGTTTCTCACACTTAGCCTTTAGGAATGGCTTATTCTTGCTGATCACAGATTAAGTACAAGATTGGCAATTGACAATACCTGAAAATCTACTATTAGACAAAATAATACATTTTACACATCAGCATATAATTGCAAACAGTATTTGCAGTCTTAAAGAATAAAAGTATCTGCAAAGAAACTCAGCCAAGTGAGGAGAGAATTCACAAAAGGACATGGACAGAACTGATACTTTAGAGTAACTATACATGGGAATGGAAATACAATCCTCCCTAAATGTGAAACAGGTAAGGCAGTGAGCAATGGAAGATGAAGAATTCCCCTGAAAAATGCATTCAACAAGAACCCAGAGCAACAAATTAGTGCTAAACGAAATCCTGTGACAAAAGTCAGATGTAATCACTCCAAATGCACACAGAAAAAATGTTAACACACTACTTTCTGTTTAAATTGCACTACTTCCATCAACAATAGTGGATTTAAATTAACACTTCCTATATTCTAAGGTTACCTGCAAATATCAAATAAGCCATTGCTCAATTCCTCCCCCTCCTCCTTAGCTACTTCTCTAGAGTAGAAGAACACAGAGCTGGGGTCATTAATTTCCAAAGAAATTTGACTGTAGTAACTAGCTCCACTTTCACATGACAAGGGCAAGCACAGTTCTGGAGAAAGCACCTCTGAAAACAAAGTACTGAAATAACCCATTTGTTACACTGGAATGAGTAACTAAGTGAAAACTGTAGAAAAATCATTCAAATAAATGCTAGTCAAAAGAAACACCAACTTCAACTGCACATATGAGAACTTCATTAGATTTTGAAGAGAAGTGTTCATAAAAAATACAGTTACAGAATCATCAAGATGACATCAAGGGAATATTTGCCATTGTTTCTTACCCAGCCTTTATGTAGATAAGTGAAGAGCAAAAAAGGTGGTATGAAACAGGCTGTAACTTTTCAGCAGTGGTTTTGCATGAAATACTTTGCTATGCTGATACTGAGTCACTTTGAGCCATTCTACTTCTAAATGAAGTCAGCAGCATTTTAAACACTGAACTGAGCACATGCAGAGCTACCTTGTGCAGAAGTCTGGGAACTAAAACCAGCAAGGGCTCTTTGCAAAGAGATAACGTGATACAGACATGGAGTCCCTTCTCCACTAACAGAATCCATGGCAGGAACAGTGGCTACCATAAAATATCTGTCATTGATAACATAAACAGAATTGAGATCTTTTGGCTCAAATTGTGAGGAATTACAATTCCACCTCAAACCAATGAGGTACAACAAACTCAAGCATCTAGCCTTACCATGCCTTCTGTGGCTGATGTTCCATTTCCCCATATCCTCTAGTCCAACCAAAGGATGTAAACTTTAAGAAAAGCAGGATGCTACAACTTTGGAAGTTGTATTTAAGTAAGAACTCCCAATCTCGACAAAGATAAACAGAAATAGAAGAAACAAATTCTACAAAGATAGGTTTCAGAAATACAAAACTATGATAAGCAAAAGCTCAAAATACACAACCCTAACTAGTTTTACTCTATTAACAGCAATTCACCAAGGTTTTAGCCCTCAAAAGGGAGTCAACAAAATACACTGGAGCAGACTCTTAATATTGTAATAGAACAAAACCTAGAAATATCATAGCATTAACTGCAAAAAGACAAATCAGTAAAGACCGTTTAAAATAAAATACAAAAGTCATTTACTATTAAAGACAGCCTTACTACAGAACTTTATGCAAAAACATTGATTTTAAGAAAACTGAATTGCACAAAATCAGTGAACCAAGACTTGCAAAAAGTATCATAAATAGTGATGCAGTATCAGTAACATTTGTAAAAAAACATACTCCAACTGTAACAATTAAATTTCAACCTTTCACAAGGCACATATGGAAAGTGCAAAACATAAGTAAAGTGACAATCAGTGAAAAAAAGCCAGAAAAAACAGGAGCTTTTCAGCTTTAGGAGTGTAACACAAGTAACTGTAAAATGCATATACTTGTAAGGACAGAATGGATGTACCTGAAATATCCCAACACTACAGCACAGCTGTGCATTTCTTACCTGGGTCTGGTGGGTTTGGTGGCTGCCAGTGTGGATAAGCATTTCCCCATCCCTGTGGAGCATATGGAGCTGGAGGACCACTAGAAAAGATGACACACACAGTGAGAGGCAGCCCCAGGGTCACCCCACACAGAGCAAAGGCAGCTGAGGCAATACTCACTGAGGGGCAGGACCAGGAGGGCCTGGGTTGTAAGGAGCTGGGTTGTAGGGTCCCATGGGAGCACCAGGACCTGGTGGCCCAGGAGGTCCATGTGGGCCAGGAACAACACCATGGGGACCATGGGGAACCGGGGGACCCAATGGATTCACTGGACCCTGTAACAAGGGTGGGACACAGATGAAAATACACCTTGAGAGCCTCTATTTCTCAGCATTTTAAAAGCATTTGTCTTAAACACTCAAAGAACATCTAAAAGGTTTGATTGGTTTTAAAGACAGTTCCCTGCACAAAACTGGCTATTTAAAGTTTGATTAGGCTTAGAGGTAGTTAGAGGCAGCTGTAGCAGTAATAGCAACTAAAAAACTGCATTTATTTCAGCTCCTTCTTGAGAAACTAAAGGATTTTACAAAAAACCCACAGATTTTTCCACAAGTTACACTAAACTCCCCACACTCTAACAAGACTATCAGTTTTAAAATAAATCAATACATCTAAACTTGACTAACTAAACCTGCTTGTAAGATTAGCCACAAAAAGCCTCTTGTAAATTTAATTACATGCACACACACAGCAAACAAAAACACTGTGAAACTGAAAGCGTAACTTTGATTAGAACTTTACCCAAACATAACTGGACTGAAAAACCAAACATGTCACTAACATCTTTGAACTTAAGAATTTTTTCATATACACAGGATTGGCATTTTCAAGAGCACACTGTATGATGCTGAAGAGATAAATGGTTTCCATTTCAATATTTTGTTATATTACTTTAAATCCAGATGACCATTATTATCCATTTATTATCTGATTAATTTAATCTGGGAAGTGAAAGGAAAGAAATCTCCACAAAGGAGACTTGCTTTCTGCTCTGTTTAGCTGTAACAATAAACAAAAAAGCAGTCAGTTCTCCACTCACTCCAATCTTTTCCTCTATAAGTTGTCGTGCATAATCTATTTGCTGGGGTGTCCCACGGATAGTAAACATCTTCATGTTTGGATCTGCATTAGGTGGAGGATTTCTCTGAAGTTCTATTCTAGCACCAGACTGTTGGCTTATACTTTTAATAGTTTCACCACCTGCAATGCAATACAGAGTTTTTATGAGGTGCATCAAAGCAAAAAATACTGATTCATATCAGAGAAAAAGTCAACTGCATGGAAGCCAAAAAGACATGAAAAGGCACCTATTCTTATGAGCTGTTCAAGAACATTCCAACAACTCAAATAAAATCTCTTCAGTGTAGCAGAGAGATTTAATGGCAATAAATAAGTAAAATAAATTTTAAATGGTTATAAAAAAATTACTCAGAAATGTCAGCAAAGAATTCCTACAATCTTGTATATATTTTTATTTATGTAAACATCTAATATTAAACATTAATAACAACTGACACACATGGTTATCAGTAAATATAAGCATACAACCCAACCTCCCTATAAAAGGGGCAAGGAAGCCCAAATGACAAAAAAGCCCCACAGAGGTACTGGCCACAAGGTAACTGGCTCCTTCTCTTACAGGATCCAGAAAAGTTATGTGTACCATTAATATATACAAAGTCTCCAAAACAGGGGAAATTGGGCAATCAAAATTTTTTTAAAAAGTCATAGAATTACAAAATATTCTGAGTTGAAAGGGCCCCACAAGGATTATGGAGTCCAACTCTTTAAGAGAAAGGCCCATATGGGGACTGAACACATAAATTCAGCATTATTAGCATCAGACTCATCTTACATCTCTGTAGCATGGCACTTGTCCAAACGGAGAAGCTGAGTGGTTTTTAAAGTAACATACAAGGTACATATATAAGATATATTACCTTTTCCAATGATTAATCCAGTTTTGCCAGTAGGGACAATAAAATTGAACTCCTGTAATCCACCAGGAGGCCCCATGTTCCAGTTGCCTTGGCCTCTACCCCGTCCTCGACCACCAGGTCCTGGCCCACCAGGGTTACCAGCCTAAAAAACAGCAGCAACAAATGAGCATGTTCTATAAAATTACTGCAAACAAATGCAAACAAGTTACATTACATTATTGTTAAGAAATAACAGATTCACTACTCAAGTTTGGTAGTTGAAGCAGTACCTTTTATGGAAGGCATAAATTAAATTCTAAAAAATGTTCTGTACAATTCTGCATATGAAAGATGAAGGAGGAAAGGATATAGAAGCAAGCAGAAATTTCACACATACAAAGATGTCATTTTTGTCTGCCTTCTGTAAATGCAGCAGTGGGGCCCATCTAACAACAAGCTTTTAAACACTGATTACAACCAAAAGTAAGAGCATATTAGCAATTAACACAAAACAAGGACCAGCTCTAAAATCAGACACATCAAGAAATGCCATGACTTTGAATCAGTATGGTCAC
The DNA here is from genome assembly GCF_028018845.1 of Melospiza georgiana. Classification (NCBI taxonomy): domain Eukaryota; kingdom Metazoa; phylum Chordata; class Aves; order Passeriformes; family Passerellidae; genus Melospiza; species Melospiza georgiana. The sequence goes on along the minus strand of NC_080438.1, from coordinate 20,055,254 downwards.
TTGCAAAACTAACTGTAAACATTCATGTTCCAGACCAAACTTTGAAGTAGATTCAAATGGCACAACTAAATTATTTTTTCTAGTTACACACACTTTTTGAAAATTTTGGGTCTTTCCAAAAGGTGGGCAGGAGATTTTAAACACTGAACAACGTTACCCAACCTGAACACTGCGAAGGAGATCTGTAATAATTTCTGCAGCATGCTGACATCTGTCAGGAGGCCCTGTGATCTGGGCTATTCTATCTGGAGTTGTTCCATCATCTGGAATAAAAACAAACTATTCCAGTATATGCAATTCAGTAAATTCACAGTAAAGTCACAAAAACTTATGAACATGTTACAAACCTGGCTTGAACTGGATCCTAACACCAGCATCATTCTGGATCTTCTTAATCATCTCTCCATTTCTTCCAATTACAATACCTACAGCAAATCGTGGTATTGGAACCTAAAAAAAACCCCAAACCCAAACAAGATGTTGATGGCATAGATATTACTAAAGAAATCCACATAATGAAAGGGTTAGAGTTGTTAAGTAGGGCAAGACCAATGCCACTTCAGGCTTTTTTAAGGATGGATTTTTTATTATCAAGTCACAAGCCTAGCACATAGTGGACTAAACCATTAAAAAGAAAGTGATCCTATGCTTTAGAAGTTCTCATAGTGGTGGCAATTGCAGAGGATTTTATGCCTCTCAGAATAAAAAAAGGAAAAATTTATAGAGTATCTAAAAGGCAGATTCCAGCAGATGAAGCTTTAAGCCTCTCCCTGATGAAGTTACTAGCTTGTGACTTGCATTAACAGCTGGCCTTAAATAAGATCTGTAAAGGCCAAAGTCAATTTTCAATAATGTTGTAACATGATATACTTGACCATAAAATTTACTTGCTTATTTGATAAAAAACTCCAGCTACTTGAAATTATTCATAGCTGCTGGCAATGTAAAGTGAACGCTGCCCATCATTTTAGTGTTGTAAATTCAGCAATGATCAAGTAATACTTACATGCCACAACCAACTTTTGAAATCTGGTTAAAAGCTGTCAGTGGTATTACCCAATTTAACATTTCAAAGTGAACATCTCAAAATACAATGAACAAGTTTTTCAACCATGCTTACGTCTATCCCTTCATTTCCTCCTATTCTTGACCCATACTCGTTGCGCACCTCTCTAAAGCCACCTTGGTCGCGAATTAACTCCAGCACCATTTCCTTGGCTTGCTACAAGAACAACAGAAGTTTGTTCAGGTACTGCAACATCCAAACAGATTTTAAAATGCATTTAATTGTGAGGCACTTCTTACCTGAACTTTATAAGGGTCTCCAGTTATCCTAAGGGGCTTGTCTGCACCAGTGTTCTGTGGGCCATCCTGAATCATGACCATTTTGACACCTGCCCGCTCCTATTTGACAAAAGGGAGGTCAGTACTCACTCAAACCCACATTCAGAACCATCATATTTACAAGATGATACATACATACCTGTAATTGTTTAATTGTCTCTCCACCTTTCCCAATAACTAATCCTGCTTTACTTGCTGGAATCATAATTTCTTGGACTGCATTTCCAGGTCCATCACCATGATGAAATCCAGGTGCAGGTCTTCCCTTTTCAACTATCTGATCAAGCAATCTTTTTGCTGACCTGTGAAAGAAAATACACATTCATAAATGTGCATCCCTGCAAGTATCTCTTGCCCCTATCTATTCTGCTTGGCAATTTTTAAAATTTGAATAGTGTCTGCAAAAGAATTATGGCTATTATCACTAAGAAATATGAAGCAATCTCAATCAATCTGCAAAAGTAACTTAAACTAACTGCAAAATAATAAAACCACTGCAATATTGGAATTTAAAAGATGGTCCTTTACCAATTGTATTTAATGAAGTTACCTCCTCAAGGTCCTTGAACACAGTTACACTCATCAAAGCTTAATTCAGAACAAAAGCTGCTGCTTGATTCAGCATGCAAAGTAAGGACATTTGTACTTGTAACCACTACAACAATGGACAAAAGCAAGTATATATTCACCACATGTGTCAGGTCAGCTGCCATGAGAGTAAAATCATGATTACAGTCCTGATATCAGTTAAAAATACTTACTGAACAGACTCTGGTGTCCCAGTTAGCATACATGATCTTTCAGGCAGGCCTCCACTATCTGCAAACATAAAATAAAGCCAACTTATCAGCAGTGTTAAATCAGAAAGGGATTATGAAATTAACCATAATACACAAACTACTGGATTTTCATACTCAATGAAGTAGAATAATCATTGTATCCCATTTTGCATTTCTTTAGCCCATCACAGTCATGATTAGCACAAAAAAGTTCACTTGTATCTTAAATGAAGGTTCAGGCAATGAGAAGCAATGAGCAATCTTCTGGACCTCCTACCAAGCACCTCCCCATTCCCCCAGACAGGCAATTAAACCCCCCACATAACAAACAGTTACCGGGTGCAATCTGTATTTTGCAGCCAGACTCCTGCTGAATGCGTGAGATCTGCTCTCCACCTCTGCCAATGACTTGGGGAAAGAAAACACAAAGGTGATTTGTACCAACAGCCTCTGCCAACATCCCCCACCATGCCACAGGAGCACAGCCATGCTACTTACTGAATCCAACCATCCCATCTGGAACTTTGTACTCCTCTGTCATCACAGACCTACAGCCAATGGCAAACAAAGTCATGACCATGCAGAGAACAAACCAGCATCACACTTACATTTATCCTCCCATTAAACTAAAGCAAGCTACTGCCCCACCATCAGCCTAGCTTACTTGCCTCCCAGTAACTTTAAAAGTCATTATGCAAGCACAGTTCTACATAAGCTGACAATACACAGAAAAAACCACAAAAAGTTCAAGTGTTGTACAAATCAGTCAGAAGTTTCCTTCACTCTCTTAATTAACAGACGTGCAGTACAGAAAATGTTACTTTTTGGCAGCATTTTAAGTTTCATCTGTATACCATCAAAGGATGTTGCAAATTTTGGTATCTCAGAAGTGTCCAAAGCAAAGGAATAACATCTGGATGTAGATGTTTAGGTAAGAAATGAGTGGAGAAAACAATGAAGTTGTAGTCTGAATTATTTTGTTTGGTTTTAGGTCATTCAGCTTTGTTTTTTGTTTACAAGATGGCATCATCTTTCTCTTCAGATCTGCTTCCAACTTCTAGCTATGCTACCTAGGCTGAAGTAGAGAAATCAGCCAATATATTTTTCTTTTATTAAGCTCAATACACTCTAGGCCGTGGAAAAAGAAAGGGAGGGCAATGTAGGTACATTTTAACTGTCTGACTTGGGACTTGCTAAAGCTGAACTTCAACAGATCATAAAAACACAGAATACACGCTTCATGTGTTGATACTATTTTTTTCAAAAAAATTGCTTGAAACTGCTTTGTTTCAATAAAAATTCTCCGTAAGATGTAGTGTAAAACCCTTACCTTTGCTGCTGATGCATCGGTGGTAGCTGATTTCCAAAAGCTATAAACAAACATTGTTAAAATTAAATTCAAACAAGTGGTACAGCTTACAACTAAGCATTTCCTTTGATAATAAAACTCAATTGTATCAAACTTTAGCCCAAGTTTACTTTTAGGAAGTGTTATCAAAAGGTTTAAAAGCTATAAAGACTCTCTATTGTTGCTACCCCCACTGTCAGTTTTACCAAGCAGACTCAACAATGCAAGATAAACCCCCAGCCACACTCTGGATCTCCCTTATTCAAGGGTCACCTACCAGAACACTTTCAAACTGTTGTTCTGACAATGTTACACTTGTTTAGGTTTTTTTGGCAACAAAATAAAAATTACTTACAGTCATTCTGGGGAGCAACTTTCTTAGCATCTGGTTGATCTGCAAAATTAAGATTTTTTAAATTTTTTTTGCCAAGAAATTCAGGAACTCTTTAAGCCTTTTAGTGTGAATAGTAAATTTCCAGTGCATTTTAACCCCCTTTTTTTTTCCTCTCTTTCTTTTTCCTCCTCCAATTTCAGGGAGTTGATCATCTGAATAAAAGAATAAAAGAATCTGACGAGCACTCAGCACTTGGTTAGTATAGCTGAAAAGGTGTTAGGTTTTTCCATGTATCTCTCAGTTTAACAAAAGGCAGCTTTCAGAACGCACTGTGTGTAGATAGCTCACAGATACCCAGTCACTGAAACTCAACTAAGACAAGGAACAAAGTCCAGCTTTGTTGGCTGCTCAAGCTAATGATGCTTCTATAGTAAAAAAAGAAAAAAAAAATCAAATCCATACAAAAATCAACAATAACTTAAGAAATAATTCAGACAATGACCACAAATCTAGACCAAATATCTGAAAATACAACAGTATCACATGGCAATGCAATCTCAATCTGAACGCTGATATGAAATCCCTATCCAAATATCAAGCATTTCATAGTATAAAACTTCAAAAAAAAAAAAAAAAGCAGATCACAGTAACTAGATCACTACTGTCCATATTCTTTCTGTACAGTAGAGAAATAAAAGGCATCATGAACCTGTATCTGTAAAAATAACACTTCAGATGCTTCCTTCCCACCCCAAAATAAAGGCTACATGAACCACCATAATTTATGTGCAGCAAAAACTCAGCCACATATTCCAAGAAATATTTGTGTCAATCCAGAAAGATCCACTAGTTTATGTCATGTTTACATACTAAACACAGGTAATAAATAAAAATTCCTGCCTTTAAAAGGAGAGGGCATTCCCTCCCAGTGTGTTGTACTGCTCGGACTTGTCCAAGAGCCATCTACACATAAAATAAAAAGAATACATTACATATATCATCTGAAGCATCATTAGCTCATTTTTGTATATTAAAAACCTCACCTTTAATAGAAAAAAAACCTTTACTGTAGGACACAAGAAATCCTGATATAAAGCCTTAGTTACATTCTGTAGACTGAGTTTCAATCCTCTTAAAAGAAAAAAAAAAAGGCATTTCTCTTTTGTGAGACCTATGAGAACATTTCAGCAAGTTCAAAGATTTCTTCCTGTAATTTAGATAGGATTTGGTGTGTACATTAACCATATCAAACCCTGCTAAGTTCAAAGTGGATGCTCTGTAAGAGACAGAAGAGGACACACACACATTTCAGGAGAAAACTTTACTGCAGTGCAAGGCAAATCGAAAAAGCTGCAACAAGTCAGAGGATTTAAGTATGATCTTATCAGGGTTCACACGTGCTGTAGGCTGAACTATTACACTATACAAAAGTGTCTTCAAGGCAGAAAATTCACTTCCCTGTGTTTTTTAAAGTCCTATGCTTTTACAATGAAATGCATTAATACTTTTATTTAAAACAGTGCAGTAATGCAGCTAATGAAACAATCCAGCACTTCCTGCCCTAATTGCAATTTATGAGTTGTAACCAATCCCACAAAACCACAAAAGACTTCAATGACACCTGCATAGGCATTTTGCAACCTGAGTATTTCTGTCCCTTTCCCCAGCATGCACTGTTCTACTTGCAGCACTTAAACCACATTTAAAATACTGTAAAATAGCCTTACATTCACTTCAGGTTACAGCACAACGATTTAAAAAACTTCCCCACTAAACCGAAAATGAAAAAATATGTCATGATCTAGGAGGGGAACAAAATGTTTTAATGCTCTGCTATGGAAAAAAAAACCCCGAATCCACAAACAATCTTTCTTGCACAGTGGCCATGCGCCACGAAAAGAAATGCAGCAGGAATGAGTGCGTACCTCCATCCTCGAGAGGTCTTTTCTGCCCTCCATAACCGTAGTCGTTTGAATTCATTGCTGTGCCAGCATCTCCTCCAATTTTCGCTGCAATCTAAACAAAAGGCAGATGTGAGCCAAGGAAAAAAAGTAATTAATTCGGCCCATGTTCATTCCACGTCTTCTAAAAGATTTCAGGGATTTAAACAACCGCGCAATAAAAAGACCCCAAATCATTAAACAAAAGGCCAAAACCAGTTTTATTCATAGAGGTTTTCTTTTGCGATTTAAGGACTTGTGCTCATACTTCAGCAGCAAAGCCGCCTCAATTTTCCTCACCTACAAAAAAAATCCCAACCGAAAACTTGGCCTTGAAACACCAAAACCTTTTTCCTACACGGGAATTTTCTTTCTCTACGCCTTCTTCGCTAAACACCGCGGTATCTCACGGCAAGGCCTCACCGGCCAAACAATTTCAAAACCCGACCACACCGCGTCCTCTAATACTGCCAAAACCGCGACCGCTTATTAACAGGCAAGGCGAACATTTCGCCCGAGAAACGACGAAAACATGGCCCGTGGTGCAGAAGCCGCAAATAAAGCTGCGGGATAAAAAGCTTCCGCAAGGGCCGCCCTGGCCCCGCAGGCCGCCCAACCGGTCCGAGCAGGTTGCGGGCGCCGCGGGCAACACAGCGCGGCCCGCGCCGCCCTCCGTCCCTCCGCCGCGCCGGGCCCGGCCCGATAACGCGCCGCTACTCGCCCGCCGAGATTTGGCCTCCCCGCCGCCGGGGACGGGGCCCGCGGGGCCGCTCCGCTCACCGCCGAATCCCCTCGGGCCGCTCCCGGCGCCGTTCGCGGGCAATGGCGGAGCGGGGCCACAAATACCTCGCGGCCCAGGGCGGGCGGGTGGCGCAAAGGGGGCGTGGGGACGGGACAAAGCTCCCCCCAATTCACACTCACTCACACTCGCATACACAGACACACACACGCACACTGGCGGAGGGGTCCCGCTCCCCGCAGCCCAGTGCGCAGCGCCCTCACTGTTCACTGTTCCCGCGGCTTCGAGACCGCGGCCTCCAGGCCCCAGGACCCCATTGATTCGATGGAGCCACACACACCTGCCTAGCCCTCTGCAGCGCGTCTTTAAAGGCATCGTTCACTCCTCCAGCCCCGCCGCCACCTCCCCCGGGCGCGCCCGCGGCAGGAGGGGGCACCGTGGAATAGTCCGCCATGGCCTCCCCGGCGCCGCTCCGGCCGCTGCCGCTGTCTGCCAAGAAAGAGAGAAAATGGCGGCGGGCGCGCGCCTTTCACATTCCTGCGCGGCATCGTGCTCGGGGGGAGCGCGCCGAAACCTCGCGAGATCTAGGGCGGGATTTCATTGTGGGCGCCGGAGAACGGCGGAGAAGCCTCGCGGCGTTTCTCCCGGCCCCGCCCAGCCGGCCCCGCGGGGCCGCCGGGGCCGCCTCGCAGGGGGTGGGGTGAGATCGCGATGTTTCCACGGGAGGCGCGAGCGCTTGGAGACGCTGCTGATAGGGCCGGGAGAGTCACGTGGGGCGAAGGGAGGGCAGCGCGCGGGGGGGTGGGGGGAGGCAGCGCGCAGTTCTCGCGTCATTCGCTGTGGAGTCGCGGGTGCGCGCGGAGGAGCGGAGGCTGCGCTGCGGGGGCTGCCGGGAGCGCGGTCGGGCCCGGGCTGAGGCGGCGGCGACGCTCGGTGAGTGCGGGGGGCGCGCGGGACCGGCCCAAACTGCGGCAGCGCCGCCTGCCCGCGCCGCACTGCGCTTTAGGAGTGCTCTGCCTTCCCGGCTGCTGCCCGGGCTGTGGCGGTGACAGCGGCGGCGCTGCCCTGGGCTGAGGCGGGGTCCGGGGTGCCGGGCTCTCTTCCCGCCGGAGCGCGACGGTGCCCCGGGGAGAGGCTCCCGCGGTGCGCGGCCGCCGGGCGTTGTCACAGACAATAACGCGAGCGCCGTTTCCGGCGGAGCCGCCTCGGCGCCTGGCGGGGCAGCCCGGGCGGCAGGGACAGGGGCGGGGGGCGGCTCGCCGGCCGGTGCCGAGGCGGCGGAGCGGCCGAGCCGTTGGGCCCGGGGCAGGGCCCGCAGCCGGCCCGTCCCGCCGCTGCTCGCGGCCCGCTGCCCGCTGCCATCCTGCGGGCGCGGCCGCTCGTTTCGAACGGATTTTTGGGTCGTTCCACACCCCGCGAAACGGGACCAGCTCTCTCCTTTAGCGGAGCTTCGCTTGCTTCGTCCTGCGGTTGTCCATGGTTGTTTATTCCATAGCCGAAAATGTTCGTTGTTAATGTACGATCTTTAGAGCTGGGGGATTGTGGTCTTGGCTGCGCAAGCACAAGCTTTAATGAAAAACTGGAGTGTGTAATGCTTTAATCTGGGTCCTGTTAAGGTCCTGTGACCCGGTGGGGATGAACTGTCGTGCTGAACAGGGATGACGGTGTTGTAAAGGCTTCACATCAGGATAAGGTCGTAGAACATCTCCTTAGGAATCCTTGCAATAGAGACTGCATCATACCGGAGCGGAACGGCTGTACGACGGCGTTCTGAACCATTCTGAGGAGATGCCTTACAATTTTTAAAGAATATTTCTATGCATTCATCCGTTCCTTTTTCATCACGACATAAATGTCATGCCTTTTTTTAAAGCATACCTGCTTTGAAAGTGAAGCGTGGCAGATCTCTTCCAGCCTGAAGTGAGTGTGGTCTGTTTGTGGTCAGTGCTTTTACTTGGGAAGCTGTTGTTTTGGGCTTGGTCTGCTTGGGGCTGTGTGTAGGGGCTCTTGGATTCGCATAAGAAAATAGCTCTCAGTGTTTTCCCTTCCCTGTCCTTCAGTGCTGCCTTGTAGCTCCTTGCTGCCTTAAGGCGATTGTAATTGGGATGAATTCAATAGACTATAAGTCACAGTGTTGCTGAGCTCAGATTATCCTGCATTCTCTAGTGCAGGTAACTTCACTAAAGGAAGCTAAGAAATTGCTAGATTTTTAACTCCCATAATACCATCGAGGTAGTGCACTTAAGAAAGGTTATAAGAGTAATACATTCCACAAAGTTTAAAATTCCTGTATGCTTCTAGGCAGATCACCGTGTATTGCTACAGCCAGGTGAAACTCGCTGCCCTGAGACTTTTGCTGCAAAAGCCTGTACATAAGAATTAGCTTATACTTTCCATTAATGTAGCTGTGTTAGCTGGAGGGATTGGGGAAAAAGTTAAATTACTCTTGGAGTGTGGGAATCTAATTCTTATGCTTGGCTCTTTGCTGCTGTTGCTAAACACTCTTTGTTCATTCTTTTAGCTACTAATAGTTTGACTGTGTAGCAAGTGGTTACTTGTATAATTTGAGTTGAGCAATAGTAGTTGACTGTGACACATTGAAACCACTCCTGGCCAGTGGCTATGTGTTTTCTGGCTCTCTCCTGCCTGGATGAAGGGCAGCATCAGTGTGCTTTGCGTTTTACAGTTACAAAGTGTGCTGCTGTTTCTTTGCTAAGTTCTGTGGGACAAGCCAGTAGCCATGCAGTGCTGGTAATTTTTAAGCAGTCATAACACCTTGGGCTAATACAAACACTCTTGTCTGCTATGATAAGTGTTCTAGGTGAATTCGTAAACAGCAGATAATAGGCGAATGTTAATTTTCAGGGTTTTTTATCAGCTTTTTGCTGCTCTTTGAGGTGATGCTTTATTTGAAGGCTGAGAGTGATATTTAGTATGTCTGTTATTCCTCGATCTTCTCAATTATTGAAGTCACTGTAGGCTTTGCAGTCAGAATATGAGATTTAGCAAACTGAAGAGGAGAACGATCTCACAGTATTGTACACTATATAAATATTTTGCCTTTACTTTCACTGTTCCTAAGTTGATCTAATGACCTTTATTAACACTTTAATCTGTCTGTATTTCCCATGATGGCACTTAGAACCGATCTGCTAGAAAACCACATCTCTTAAGCACTCTTGTCTTCATTTCCCTCTATTAGATGATATTTCTGTTAAGAAAATGATCCCTGTAGGATTAATTGATTCTGTTTAATCTGTGAGTGGAGTGGGGTGAGGATCTAACCCCTTCACAGTGCTCACTGCAGCATTTGTTCGATGTTGCTGGCCTGTCACAGCAGGATGTCCTGCCTTCTTACTTGCAGGGGTTGCCTGCACTGCCTCTTTCCTCGATGCCTTCTAGGAAGTTCCATGTGCTTGATGTAAGTAGTTGTTTGCTTGGGCTGCCAGAGCCTGAGAGCATTTGTTGTGCAAAATAAGGTTCACTTCATACAGTAACTACTCTTACTAAAGAAGGATGAATAGTAGAAAAGTGAACATCTTACCTTTCAGAGTCTAGATAGATAGATAGATAGCTGGCAGTATAAGAAATAGAGGAATATGGATTTTTTTTAAAGTCTCTTCACTGTTTCTTTTAGAGATTGGAGGATGATGTCTCCCTTAACTGAATTTACCAGATTATGACATCCCCCGTGGTTTTCAGGATGTAATGGTTGTTTTTTGCAGTAATCATCAGACTAAAATATTCTACTGGATGTATTCACTGAGAAACAGTGAGTGTAAATATCTGACAAGTCAGAAAACCTTTTATTTGTGTGGGTTATCAGAGATTTAAGTAATGGATGGTTTTGAGGAGAAAAGTAATCGTATGCTGTGTGTGAAAGAATCATTTTATCAAAAGGTCCTCAGGGTATTTCTGTATTAGTTCAGGTATTGCCAAAGCATCAGTGTAAAAGTGTGGAACTGACACAAATCCTCTGCATAACCAAAGCCACTTCAGTGCATGCATGCTTTGAGTTCTGCTGGGTTGATTGGGGTTTTTTTCTCTTTTACAATTCACTTCAACTTTGCTCTGTGGTGACCAGACCAGAAGGTAAGGCTGTCCTGAAAGAAATGCTTCTCTGGTACGAGTAAGGAGGCATCACACAAGGCAAATAAGTAAAGAATTGCATTTCTCATGAAGCTGCCTGTGCAGCCCTCTGGGTAGGATGTTTTGTTTAGCTCTGCCTCAGTACCCTGAACGCCTGTGTAGAAGTGCTGATGTTCTCTGAGAGAAGGATGACCACTGTGATCGCTGTACCTGTGCCTGCCATGCTTTCTGCAAGGCATTGCTGCTCGGCTGAAATCTGATGATTCCCTCACTTTGGGAGGTGTGGATCAATGGATTCAGGTCCTGTCAGCTGCTGCTCCTGCACCGGGCAAAGTGTGTCCAGGATCTGCAACATTATCAGTGGGAAACTCCCTTAAATAACTGCTGAGAGAAACAACTGTTGATCTGTCATGAGTTTTTGTATTTAATACATGTGCACTGAAGTAGTAATTACAGTTTTCAGATCCACAATTTGGTAGTGTTTGGATAACTTTTACATAGAGAGTTGGAGGGGGGGATGTCATAGCTGGTGGTTTTGGCTTACATTTAGTCATTCTGCCTTTCCTAGAAAAAGGTTTTAGTGTATTAAAACTTCATATAGAAGCTGAGTAAATGTAGAATCTTTAGAGCTCTTCCCTTGCTCGTTTTACTCTTGAGCATCTCGTTTGATATGTATTTGATATAAAATTTTGGTTACCTTCCAGGAGGCTCTCAAATGGCATCAAGCCCCCGTTGCATTGGGTATGTCCGATGTAGGAGGATAAGTCAGAGAACACTCACTCCTTCCTTAGATACAGCTGCTGTGCAAAGAGACGGGATCCTTCTGTAGAAGGAATGCTGTGCCAAAGGCAGCTGGATAATATTAGTCAGCGTGATCGTGTCATCAGTGCTCAGCACTGACTTGTTCCAGGGCATTGGGTGTTTTTGTGGCCATGTCATGGGAAAGAAAGCTTTGAGAGCACAGAGAATTTGCTGTAAGCATCTGAAAAATTCTTTCCTGATGGGGGAGAATAGTGAAAGGCCTTGCATGAAAAGTTGGGCGGTGGGGCTGTCCTGGAAGTTGCATATGAATAGGGATTAAGAGAGGCTGAGGTGGGGACTGAGAGACTCTGAAAGGAGAACAAATGATTAATGCAGCAGTAGCTGTAGAGGATGGAAGTGTCTTAAAATATCCCTCTGCAGCAATGCACTGAAGAAAGTGCATTTAAGACCTGTTAATTAGTGAGTAAGTACTGTATTTAAGGCATAATTAATATTCAGAATTCTCTTCTTGAAGTGGGAAAAGCTTGATTGCTCCAAAGCTTGATTGGTGTACTTCCTTATTACCCGGGCCTGATGTCTGGTAGTATTCTTTCTGATACTGTTTAATTAAGCTAACAATTGTACTTCTTGATTTGTGAGTCAGAGCATCTTCTTTTTAAACAAACTGTTGGTGTATCATAGCATAAATTAAAAAAAATCCCAAACATAGAAAGGTAAATCTTTTCTGAGTCTGCATTCCGATAGTTTCTTAGTAGAACAGATACTGAAATTTGGTATCCCTTCAGAACACCTAGATATTTTCCTGCTGAGTTGTACCTTCCACGTCATACCTTCTTTACCTCTTAGCTAGCTATGCACTCTGTAATCTAGAGGAATAAAGTAATTTAAGATATTAACTGCAAAGTAGTTGCTTTTTATCTTGAAACTTTCCTAGGCTGATAGAGAAGGGGGAAACCAGTTATGAAACATAACTTAGCTATGGGATGTGGTTAAAACATTGCAAAGAGTAGTGAGCAACTATTTTGACTTCTCTTCCAGCAGATTGTAGTAAATATAACTAGGGCTGCTTGTCTTTCTGTCTCCTGTAGGTGAAATACATTCTTACTGACATCTGTTCTCCTTTCACGTTGAGCAGCATTGTGCTGACATCTCCTTTTTAAATTCCTGTCTTTGTACCACCGTTCAGTGTGTGTGTTTTCAGCCTTGCATGTAAAACTGGCTGCATGAATCAGAGCTGCTGGGTGGGATTTTGACGAGCACACTCTGGAAAAAGCATCTCGTGTGAGCACCTTCTTTTGCTTATGTAAGAGCAGTGGGATCACATGTCCACAGCAAAAATGTGGGCAGTTCCTTTTTTGGTAGTGCATTAATAACCTTGATCTTGCATGAGTGTAACAGCAATTAAAACAAAACAGTGTAGCTGAGCCGCTTTTCAGCTGGATTTATTGTGTTTGCAGTTCATATCTTCATCAAGGCTGAAAAAATAGTTCATTTTCTTCTGGAAACTAATAACTTGTGACATTATTAAAGGGGAAGAAACCTCAAGAAAACAAAGAAAATTTGCATGGGGATTGTGCAAGCATCTTCCACCTACCTTCCACCCACCCTATCTTGTGTGTGGCCCGTATCCATCAGTTGTTTCTTATTAATAGCTTTTTAATTATGTCAAAAAAAACCTAATGCTTTTGCAAGAAGAAAAAATAATTTGCAGACATGACTTCTGTCTGTTCCTTAGTCATGGAACATAACCAAAGTAGTGATAAAATTCTACATGAGTTTGTCAGCCTCCTGTGTAAACCTGTAGAGTATATTCATCGTTAGGAAAATATTTCTATGATGTGTTATGTTTCACTAATGAGTGTTCCAAACCGGCAGTGTGGTGGGACAGTGGTTTGTTTTGTTTTTTTTTTTTTTTTTTTTGTTTTGTTTTTTGTTTTTTGGTTTTTTTTTTGTTTATTTTTAATAGAACAAGTCCGAGTACCTAATGGTAGGCTGAGAACCACTGGAAGGACAGACTTCAGGTTCAGATCAGGTCACATCTGAGTTGTCTGTGCCAGTCACAGAGACGTTTTTGCAAGAGCTAATCAGTGAGGAGTATCTTTATTCTACAGGTGCCCTGATTCATTATTTCCATATCTTTTTTAAGACAGCAAGTTATTACTTGTATTGTTTGGTGGAAAAACCCCACTGGGTTACTTTGTTATGCATGAAGGAGTTGCTACTGTGCTTAAGGTAAACAGTAAATAGTTCCAGGTGGTAAAGACCCTCCTTTTTCTAGGCCAGAAGAGATGATGTGCTATACTCCAGCCATCGAAGTAGATATTAAATAAAACACACTGCCCATCCTAATGTTTCCTGGGGGGTCAGAACTGTACTAACTGACCTTATGTAGGGTGTTGAAATAAATGCCTTCTAAACACTTAACTCGAGTTTCTTCAAGGAAAGTCAGCAGGGCTTATTGTGGAAACTGGTGCTGGGTTTTCCATTGTCCTTTTGCTGTTAATCAGTGCATAGCACTGGCATGAGGTCACAGAAGTTCTCCTGCCCCGGGATTCATTGGTGGAAGATGTGGTCGGGAGCCAATGCAGTTCTCAGGTCTGAGCTGCTGCCCTCGTGTCCAGCCCCGAGCAAATGGAGCTTTGGGCTGTGCCAGCTGGCCCTGGGCTGCAGAATGAGCTGCCCATCCTGTCCTTATATTTTTAGAGATATTTCTGCCCCTTTTGTGTTGCAGGAGGGGGGCTGAACCTCTTGACTGTGAATGTCAAATTAAGCCTCAGTTTACTGAACACATCTTTGCAAGTGCAACTAAATGCCTGTTTATAAAAAGTGTATTTCTTGTAAACTCCACCTCTCTATTTAGGTGGAAAACATTACAGATATACTTATTATAGTATAGTATACTTATTCATTATTTTCCAATATTTGTATAATAAGCACATCTGCAGGACAAACGAGTAGAGGTTCCACACATTTTTTCAGTATTTTTTTAATTTTCTGACATTCCTGCTCTGGTTTTTTTGTTAAGAAACTTGCAGTGCATGTCTTTTTTATTTATTCAGTGTCCCAGTGAATATTCTTATTTATTCGGTGTCCCACTGACATCATTATTGAGTCTCCAGTGTCCTTTGACAGGGAATCCTATCACTTACAGAATTTCTTCATTTTATTATTTAAACTAGCTTCTTCTGATTACACTTTGCCTCTGGCAATAGATATAGACCTTAAACGATTCATTTCCTCCTTCCTCCATCATTTGTTGACCTTGCAGACCTTAGTGACTTCTGTGTTTCTTGGAGACTGAAGAATTCAATCATCTTCAGTTTCTCACATGGAAATGCTTACATTTTTTATCTGTTATGGTTATCTGAACATTTTTTATTTTAAATAATACACATGGTTGGGGGGGCAGAATACCTGAGTGTTAACAGTGTAGATGGACTCTTGGTACTGTAGTGTTTGCATGAGTAATGTTTTCTGGGATTTTTGTGTCCTAGTATCAACTAATACTTGTTTTTTTTGTGGTTTTTTTTTTTTTCTGGCTACCAAGCAATCTTGTAATCTTTTTTGTCACTAATCCTTTGTAATCCTTTTGTCACTGATCAGAATTAATCAGTACTTTTAAAACCTTTTATAAACAACATATATTCTATTAAGTGGTGTAGTCTTCATGCTGAGAAAACAGTGTGGGGCATGGAAGCCCCTGGCTATGTATAAACTATATGTACATCCAGTAAATGCAGTAAATCAGTCCTTTGTGATGGTATTGATAACATTCAGTGTGTTGGCACTTGGGAATCTGAAAGAGTTGGATTGCAGCAGTATGTTTGCTTAAAACAGTTAACAGAAGGGCTGTAAGACTTTTTACAATCAAATTAAAAGCAGCTAGTCTTGGAGGGAAACAGCACACACAAAGCATTAAGCTGTTCATTCTGTTAAATATCTTTACTTGTTATATAACCAGCATGGGAAGGTTGGTGACACGTGAGTCAGAAACCTGACTAGTACAGTGTGATAAATGTGTGATTAAGTCTAACTCTTCATTTGAATATGGCTATTTCAGGACAGAATTCCTTCAGGCTTGGGCAAATTGCTGAGTGATATCCATCAGAGCAGCAGGTAGTTAGGACAAAAATCGGGGTTTTTACATGTAAAACTGAAAAAGAAAGAAAGAAAGAAGAAAGAAGTTTGGCTTCAGTATTTCTCTGTTTTCTTTGCCCCAGACTTACAACTTAAGTAGTGAATTGTGCAGAACTTGTTAAAATCATACATTTTCATGGAGGAAAGAGAACTTCAGCTTTGTTGTGAATGGGGGGGATTTTGTGCTAATAACAGGAGGCGTTTCTCTGTACCAAAACACTGCACTTTTCCATACAGATATTTACAGAAGAATGTGAGAACATTCTTAACTATTGAAGTTCCCAGTAGTGTGTTAGACAGGCACAGTCAGCTATGGGAGAGAACCTGGTGAATGTTTTGCATGATTGGCATTTTTGCTGATCACCACTCAAACTGAGCAAGAATCCCTTCCCAGAAATGCGTGGGTAGGGATTGCAATGGACACAGAATCTGAGTAAGGAATTGAAAAGCACCTTTGGAATGTGTATTCTTGTTTGGAATGTGTATTCTTTTAGAAGGGGGAAGTCTTAACTTGTAGATGGAAATTCTTGGTGTTGCTTTGTGTGGCCATACTTTGGATGGTTCCTTTTGAGTGTCCAAGTGCAGTCCTGTGTTTTCATCAATCTGTACATCACTGCTGAATCCCAGGAGCTCTGCTTGCTTTCACATAGTTGTTCATTCCCTCTTAGTTGTGAAAAGTTGAAATGTGGATGTTTATTCCAGGAGTATTTTTGTTTTCCAGCCATAGTAAAGATTGTGACTTAGTAAACAGGAATCAGGTATGAGATGTAAGTTTGCTATGTTCTGATCAGTGTGTAATGGAAATAATAATTTCCTGAGGAGAGGAACCCAACCCATAACTTAGCATATTATAAACTATAGTAAGTTTTAAAGTGTGATGAATATTTTCAGTTGTACATTTTCTTTCTGACTTTTGATCTATTGTTACAAAAAGTAATAAGAAAGTTGAAACTAATTTAAAAAAAATTACTAACATCTTGTCATGTAGTCTTTTCCAAATGAAATTGAAGACTATGTGAATCACATCCTTAAAAATACATTTTTGGGATTCAGAAGTGGTAACAGTGTATCTCTGGTTTGAGATTTTACACTCAATAATTCATGTAATTTCTGGAATGTATATTTTAAGTAAGCTTTTCCACAAAAGACCTTAAAAATATATCCTTTGGCCTGTTGGCAGAATTTAATGTATGTTCCAGTAATATTATAGACACTGTTTTAAAATACATACTGCCAATGAAAAATATAAAACATATTTGTTGATACTAGGACTGGTGTAACCTAAATATAATGAATTTATTGTAAGTCATGTGGCATTTCACTTTGCTTTTATGATTATTCATTTAGCTGTAAAGTCAGCCCCAGAATCCTTATGTACAGCTAACTTTTTACTTCTGTCACAGTAGCAGTTTCCACAGAGAACTCAAGTAAAAATTTGATAAATTTGGTTCTTACTGTGGTATGAAGGGCATTACTAAATTAAGCTTTTCTTTTAGGGCCATCCACTAGAAAGAACTGTGATGCTCTGCAGGTTTCACTTTGCATTTTATGTTAGATATATTTTTTATACTAATTATTGCTTCTGTTGTAAACTCCAAAACTTATTTCTGTGTATGATACCAGCTACTGAATAGTTCTGTGGTGAAACTCGATTTAATTATAGAGTTCATGAATGGGGCTTGCATGTACCAGGTCTTATTCACAGTATAAATTGTATATAAAGACAAACATAGCTCAGGCAGCAGCTACATCCAGTTCAAGATGGTGGGGAGAAGAGTTGTAGGATTTTTTTTTTCCAGGTAGACAATGGATGATGTTACAGGAAATTATTTTCTTGTATATGGGTGTGCTTTCTTCAAACCATTGTAGATGAGTATGAATTTATTCCATTCATTAATGTGGGTGTGCAAATATTGTGCACTTAATTGTGAAAGCTTTTCCTGGGGAGGGATTTGGCTCCTGTGCCTTGACATTTATGTGCACATGTGTATTTATAGTTGTGATCTGTCTGGAATTTGCCTTTGTGGTTTTGTTTGCTCTTTAATTTGTTCTGTGATCTAGTCCCGTCTTTCTCAGTTTTGTTTCTGTGGTTTAATAAGTGAGCAGTACAGAAGAAATGGTTTAATTTAAGGCAAATAATGAGCATTTTTATGAAGCTTGAGGGAATATTGACACTGTTCTGCCAAGAAGCTTTTCCTTAACACGCTGGTGCTCATTTATGATTAATCTATAATTTGAGTTCAGTATGTTATTATGAATGCTTCCATAATTTCTCTCACTTGTTGTGAAGGCTTTTTTAAAGAAATCAGCTGATTCAAAGCTGATATCAGCACTGCTGTTCCTATGACCCTGCCCCCACTTTCTGCCAAACAAGACTTATAGCTCTTGGCCTATGTATGTGAGTTAAACTATAGTTGTTCTGAGAGAATAATGGAAGAGACATTTTAAAGCAACAATTCTCAAGTGGAATGCATTAGTCAGGCTCTGTCTCTGAAGTGCAGCTGTTGAAGGAAGAATTTTCAGTTTCCTAGTATGTATTTCATACACACTTTAGATGAAAAAAGGAAGTCTAGTATTACAAGTGAATGTCATAGGTTTTGATCAAAGCACATAGAAAATCTTCTAGGTAAGAGCTTGGTTATATTAGGCAAGTTTTGCATGTTTTCAAAATTTTATTCTGTTTTCCTGACAATAACATTTTTAATAGTCTATTTGGCATTTTAGTAGTTTGTTACATTTGAAAATGTACCATTTTTCCCCCTAGTCAACGTTAAAAAGCTTGAACTGAAATTCCTTCCCCCCCCCCAGTTTATACTGTAACAAAACCCAGTGATGTAAAAAAGCACTGGACAAATACAGGCTCTTGGCTTTCTCAGTACAGAATAGGAGCACCATGGCATTACCCTGAAGTAGCTTGTAAGAACAGAAAGTCACGTCTGAGACTGCCTGCTTTGGTGGAAAATTGTTTTACAGGGTTGACTATAACCAAGAGTTTCAGAGATCCCACTTGATACTGGAAGGATGATAACTTTTTTGTGTATGCTTGAAATGGAATGTAGCTGTTGTATTTGAAGACTGTATAAACAACTGATTATGTAAAAGGTTAATTGAGTCATAATGTGATATATCAGTTGGAGAATTAATGTGGTAGAGTGAGGAGGAAAGTTAAGTGATGGTGGGGGGGGGTTCTGTTATGTTTTTGAGGTGGCTTCCTGGCCTGGTATGTTACTGGATTTGTACATCTGAGAATTTCCTTAGCTTTCTTACAGAATCATGCTTAATCAAGGCTTGGCTTATGGCCTTACTAATTTTCTAGCTGTGTAGTTTAGTGCTTCTGGAAGGCTTGAGTGATTTACAGGACTCACTGCTGCTGGTTTGTGAGGGCTGTGCGGGGCCCGCCGGGGGCTGTGCGGGCCTCGCTTGGGGCTGTGCAGGGCCCGCCTGGGGCTGTGCGGGATCGCTGGGGCTGTGCGGGGCCCGCCGGGGCTCTGTGCTCTGACTCCTGCCGGGGGCTCCGTGCTCTGACTCCTGCCGGGGCAAAGCCGTGAGCTCCCAGCCCAGGGGCCGCGGTTACAAACGCTGCAGGGACCTGTGGGACTTGGACACAAAGCAGCAGGCTCTGAAATGCAAGGATTCTGGGAAATGGGCGTACTGATGGAACACATCAAGGTAGAAACACTGGAAGGAATCTAGTAAATTCTATTTACTAGACGTTGGAAAAGAAAAGATAATGGTATGAGGATTAGGAGGATGACGCAAACTAAGAAAGTGAAAGTAAAGTCCCAATCTTTTTCTAGTACTTTCTGGCTAAGGAAGCATTTTCTGTCCCTTCTTATCAGTCTCTTGTAAGTTTGAGCAGGTTCTAGAAAATGGCTTCAAATATGCTGCCTGAGTCAGAGGATTAGTGAGTTTATTGTTAGAAGGAAGGCAGCTGAGCTTAATTACCTCCTTCATAATTCAGCCTAGAATTGTTTTCATACAGACAACGTCTAGATATGACCCAAAGTGTTGTATTCTAATACTTTGTTCCAGAGAGGAGTAATTTTTCAGTTGTGTTAATCTGTCATGTGGTTCATTGCCCTACTGATAAACATAGCTGATTTTTTGACCCATAGCTCTTAACAGAGGTATGAAAGAAATCTTGCAGGCTAAAACTTCATAGCATTTTCTCTATGGAGCACGAGAAATACTTCAGTAGTAGAATTTGTTTTATATATTGTAAAAAACAAATGTGTAAGAACCAAGTATTTTTCTGTTATTAGCATCTCATCAGATGAAAGATATTTGTTTGGTATATTGCCATACTTGTATAATAATCTTGGTATTTCCTATTCCATAAAAGAAGGCTGAGACAGGATTTACATTTTGATCTGCTTTAATTTAGTAGCTTGAGTTGTGGTAAACAAAGTGGTATTTTTTTGCTCAGATTCATTCTTACTGCTTAATAGTCGCTATGGTCAGCTGTGGTTGGCAGTGGCTTAATTTTCTTTTTAAAGAAAGGAAATTTTGCTTTCAGAAGCTTTGTCGTTGATACGGGTGTAAAATTCTTCATAGCCTTTGCTGGAAAGGGTACAGCTCCATGTTGATATATTTGGAAAAGAGTTATGTACAGCTGTCTCTATAGAAACGGAACAGTGAAGTAAAACGCTATAATTACTCTCGGTGGGTTTCAGGCTGTCGCCGGGGCCAGAGGAGCCCCGGGAGCGGCTGGGGGCTGGCCGCGCCGGGCTGGCCGCGCCGGGCTGGCCGCGCCGGGCTGGCCGCGCCGGGCTGGCCGCGCCGGGCTGGCCGCGCCGGGCTGGCCGCGCCGGGCTGGCCGCGCCGGGCTGGCCGCGCCGGGCTGGCCGCGCCGGGCTGGCCGCGCCGGGCTGGCCGCGCCGGGCTGGCCGCGCCGGGCTGGCCGCGCCGGGCTGGCCGCGCCGGGCTGGCCGCGCCGGGCTGGCCGCGCCGGGCTGGCCGCGCCGGGCTGGTGCAGGGCGCAGTTCCCGCTCCGCGTTCCCCCTCAGCTCCGCTCGGGCGCTCCGGGGCCGGGCTGGCGCTGCTGCGCAGGCGCGGGACGGCGCGAGCCGAGGCCGGCGGCGGGGAAGTGACGTGAGGGCTTGGGCGTTCTAGAAAGAGCGGCCTGCGGGGGAGGGCGCTGCGTGCCCGCTCCGTAATGCTTTATAAATGAGCCACGGGGCACGGAATGGAACAGGACAGCCTCTCCGGGCTTTCTTCGTGTAGCCTAGAGTTTGTTGTTTTGTAGCAGCTCTTGTTTGTTTCGATTCAAAGTTTGATTTTTATTTTTCCTTCTCTAGCATCTCCACCTTGCTAAGACACTGGACGCTGCTTCCTTTACAGCAAAGAAAATCTGAATTCCTCCAGCACTCAGGATGGGGAAAGATTACTATTCTATCCTGGGAATTGAAAAAGGGGCTTCTGACGAGGATATCAAAAAGGCTTACAGAAAACAAGCGCTGAAATGGCATCCAGATAAGAACAAATCTCCCCATGCAGAAGAAAAGTTCAAAGAGGTTGCAGAAGCTTATGAAGTGCTGAGTGATCCCAAAAAGAGAGATATTTATGATCAGTTTGGGGAAGAAGGTATGTATGTCTTTGTTATGCTTTGGTTGGTCACTTTCATCATGTTGAATGAAGCAAAGTAAACATACGAAGACATAGTATGTGTTCTCTTTAGACAGCATATTTACAATGTATTTGTGCTGCTCATAAGATTTTAAGTATAAAATGCATTGCTGGGCTTTAATGCTGGTAAAGTTTAATTTCCTAATTTAATGGGGCTTAGTACAAACCCCAAATACATGACAGGCAAAAAGTTACTAAACAGAATAAGTTTCTATCACACATGAATAGCTTTGTGATCTCTGACTGCTGCTTTCCTCTGCCAGAGCAGTTTTTGAGATGCAGTTCAAAAGGCTTGTACTCTTTTTTAAAAATTTTGCTTAAGGCCAATCTGCTTGATCTAGGCAAAGCCGTCCTTCTGAGCAAAAGCCCAGGTGTCCAGCCTGTAGTTGTCCTTGGCTTTGTGCCTAGAGAGGAAAGAATTTGGCTGATGTCATGAAATACCAGAACAATTTTTTAGCTTTAATTGTAAACAGTGATAACATGCCAAGAGAATGAGGCCTCAGAAATGTCACATTTATCCTAAAATGGTTATCTGGAGAAGATGATTTTTTTTTATTTTTTTAAATTTTTGACCGACATGACTTTCAGTGTTATGATTGAGCAACAGAGCAACAGAGGAAGTCATTAACATCCCTTTCCATAAATGTGTATGGTATCAGAAATTCCTTTTAAAATAACAAGTTCCGTTGTGACAAGTAGGCCTGCTCATTGCTATTTGCTTGGGGCCATGTTTTTTACAATTATTTTACAGTTAAATAGCACTATTTACTATTTTGGGCAAAGATATAAAGTATGACCTTTTAAAATGTTGAATGTGGGAATATCTCCTGATGCCTCAGTTGCTCTCTAAGCTCTTCTGAGAGGGTTTTAATGGAAATGCAGAGGGTTGGGGTTTGTAAGAAGGAGGAATCTTCAGTGTTTTTGCAGCCAGGAACTGGATGTACCTTCAGTAACTTCTGGCCAGCTATTCCAGGAGGTGTCCTTCTGCTATCACAGATTGAATCCCCTGATCTGCATATTTGGCATTAACAGTAGTGTGTCAGAAGGATGTTTGACATCAACAAACTTCAGTTTAAGTACTTTTGCTCTGGTATTGAAATGTCTGATGTTTTAGCTGGTTAGTGTTGGTACCTAACATTAAGGTTATGCATGAGAACACTGAGCTAAAAAAAACCCTACAAACCCCTCTTTCAAATTTATAGAATGCCTCCCTCATAATGTAAGCCTTCGTTTTTCTATGGTTATAGAAGTATGATAGCAGCTGTAGTTTTGAGTTGTCTAAGACTGAAAAAAAAAAGTTTAAACAACAAGCATTTTAAGTTTAAGACTTTAAAACTGTTGACTTTAGGACAAAAGTATCTTAAGAAGACTTTCAGCCTTCTAATAGTCTGAGAAAGCACCCTGAAATGGTTAGTGCAGAAGAGCACCATTACAAGGAAGTAATTGATCACTGATTGGGAAAGAGGCATTGAAAAAAATTGATTTTAGCTTGATTTGAAATGGGAGCGCAGGAAGTACAAGAGAATTTTCAGTGAGAGTTGTTGGCATGAAGAAATGAGATTTAGATTTCACCATGTGAAAGATAGAACAAAACTGTTGAGAACCTTCTGATTTTTAGCACGGACATGGTGATAGTGTATACAAGGGGTTTTGTATCAAATGGATCTTAGTAAGTTCCATGATGCTTTTATTTGTGGCTGCATTGAAGAGACTTCCTATGCTTTGTACCATAGGAACACAAGCTGTGATAGTTTTGGGGTTCTAAATTTAATATTAAGGAAGCATATATGTACTTGACTGTTGGCATGTTACCTTTTACTGAGAACAAATTGCAGGAAAATGGGTAAAACTAATTAACGCTGAGTTACAGCTGAGCTGTAGAGGCTGTGGAATATGTTGCATATGATAGTGAGTAATTTTCCCTAGCAGTGACCTTGTAGAAGGATGCAATTCCCAAAACACTTTGCAGAACAAGAAGAGTTCAAATCAAGCAAACCTGTCTTCTGCCCTTGAGATGCTAATTGATTAAAATAACTGGTTTCAATCACATGAAATGAAATTGCTAGTGTCAGAATACCTGTTCTTCCGAAGTCATTCTAGAGCTTCAGAAACCTTGCTGTTCAAGCTGTTGAATTGCTAGTTAGTACCTCGCATTCTTATGGTGAATCCTCCCTGAAAAGCAGACCTTTGACTCTACTGCAAATATCTTTCTGACTCATCAGTCCTGATATCATTACACTGTACAGCAGGAAAGCTTATACTAAGTCCCAATTTGTTTTTAACTTGCCTTGTTTTTCCTGTTTAGGTCTTAAAGGAGGAGCTGGAGGATCTGATGGCCAGGGTGGCACCTTCCGGTACTCCTTCCATGGAGACCCACATGCTACATTTGCAGCTTTCTTTGGTGGCACAAATCCTTTTGAGATCTTCTTTGGGAGGAGGATGCCTGGTGGCAGAGACACTGAAGACATGGAGGTGGATGGTGACCCGTTTGGATCCTTCACTAGTTTCAGTATGAATGGTTTTCCAAGGGAAAGGAATACAGTTGGCAGCCAGTTACGTCGTAAACAAGATCCCCCCGTAATCCATGAACTGAAAGTGTCCCTGGAAGAGATCTATCATGGCTGCACTAAGAGAATGAGGATTTCACGCAAAAGGCTTAACCCAGATGGCAGAAGCGTCCGAACAGAGGACAAAATCCTCACTATTGAGATCAAAAGAGGATGGAAAGAAGGCACCAAGATCACTTTTCCAAAAGAAGGTGATGAAACACCCAACACGATTCCAGCTGATATTGTTTTTATCATTAAAGATAAACCTCACTCTCATTTCAAGAGAGATGGATCAAATATTGTCTATCCTGTTAAGATCAGCTTAAGGGAGGTAAGTTTCTCTTGTGGTAGAACTCCAAGTGTTTGATGTTATTAGAGTATGATACAATGGTTAAAGCTGCATGGTAGCTGTGTGTGTAAGGTATTTTTTCTTATTAATTAGTATCAGGTAGAGAAATAAACTCTTGATTTCATTATGAACTTCGTGTAAATTAAGCTACCTTAAGGAATTCTACAATAAGTGTGAAGTGAGGTGAAGCACTTAAAGTAGTGAGGGAGGGAGAAAAGACAATATTTAATATTAATGTGGGTAATACAGTTCCTTCACAGATAAAAGCCTGTTTAGACTCATTGCATTGTTATGTAAATTGGACATTATCAGTGTATACTAAGTGTGCTGAATCAGGTGAAGTTGCAGGAATCACAGTCTTACTCTCAGAGATCCTAGTAATGAAAATAAACTGTTGGATAAAGCAGAAGGTCTGTAATGGTCAAATTTTGGTGCAACAATATTGTTGTTTGAATTTCTTTAGGCACCACAGATAGGCACTTAAGACAGCTCTGATTCTAAATGCCTCTGCTTATAGACACTCAAATGTTCTGAAATTTGATATAATAGAGGTTGATAATGTATTAGGAAAAAAGTCCTGTGCGATGTAAACAAACAAAAAGTGAAATGGGATTCTAAATTTCCAATGGAAATTTCCAGTGGAAATTTAGAAGACTGACATCTGTAGAGAGGTATGAGTGAGGAATTAATTTTGCTTAGCTCTCTTTATTATTTGATAAAGTCTTTGAGGGACATAAAAGCTCAATTACCCTCCAGTAACCATTGTGTAACATTCATAAATTCAGTGATATTCAACGACAAATTAAAGTTTTCTCTTTTTAAGAGAGGAACACAGTATTAAAATTTTGAAATCTGAGAAGTGCATAGGAGAAATGGTATTTAGAATGCTAGTCACTTTTAAATAATCTAAATTCATTTATAGGTACAAAAAAGTTCTGACCAATTTTTTTTCTCATATTACAATCTTTCTTTAGGCTTTGTGTGGCAGCTCTTTCAACGTGCCAACGATAGAAGGAAGAACCATACCCATGACAGTCAATGAAGTGGTAAAGCCTGGGATGAGAAGAAGAATTATAGGATATGGTTTGCCATTTCCCAAAAATCCTGACCAACGGGGAGACTTAATTATAGAGTTTGAAGTAATTTTCCCAGATAACATTTCTCCAGCATCAAAAGAAGTACTTAGGCGAAATCTTCCAGTTTCATAAAATGGAAGACTGTGTATGTCAACAGATTAAAATAGGACACTGGAAATGCAGAAGACTGGCGAGTCTGCTTTAAAAGTGCAATCTGTAACACCTAGTGGAATCTTTGGTTTTTTTTGTTTTGTGGGATGGGTGGGGGGAAAATACTGTAATGCTGCATGAGAAGAAAAGGGTTTAAGTAGAAGTTCTACAGATGAATTCTGCAGTAAAAATTACAGGGAAAACCACTCATTTTGTTTTACATCTTCCTAATCAGCAATGTTTAGTCATTATTTTGCTTAATATAATTACAGTAATTTTTTTACAAAGTCAGTGCATATTTCTGATACAGTACTTGAGCCTCCAAGTACATTATTTCTTATATCCTCACCGTGTCTATAACATTACACATTTATACAGAAATTTTAAATCATAGTAGAGATACACAAAGGTATAAATATTTTAAAGAGCACATGAGAGAGATCATTTCAGTATGTTGCCTTCCACTGCACAAAGCATAGGCCAGAAAAATCAGCTTGGACTCCTGACCAGCTCCCCTGTGCAATGAAAGCATGTTCTTTATTGCCTCCAGAAGTGTCAGGACTGCATTGTGGGTGTGGCAAAGGGCACATGGCCTGAGGAGCCAGAGTAGCCATTTGCTGTGGGATAGTTCCTCAGCCTTCAGGCAGAATAGCAAGAAGGGTTCTTCAGGGACAAGAACAACAAAGATGAGCCTGCTGTTGAATGGGGCAGGGAAGGTGGTGACCAATGACATGGCTGAGGTACTCTGTGCTGCCTTTGCATCAGTCACTACCAGTAAAACAACCGTGCAGGAATTCCAGGCCCCTGAGACTAGTGGGGAAATCTGGAGCTTTGGTTGGTGGTGGAGGATTGGGTTAGGGTGCACTTCACCTGGAATTCTAGAGCCTGACAGATTGCACCCAAAGTGTTGAGGGAGCTGGCTAATGCCATTGCAGGGCCACTCTTGGTTATCTTTGAATGGCCAGGGGGATTAAGAGATGTTCCAATAGACTAGAAAAGAGAAAATACCACTCTTCAAGAAAACCAAGAAAGAGGATTTGGGAATCCACAGACTAATCAGCTTCACCTAAGCCCTTGATAATATGATGGAAAAGAATCCTCCTGGAGAGCATGTCTAAAAGGTGGTCGGGGTAGTCAGCACAGTTGTACAGCAGGGAAATCTTGCTGGGCCAGTCTTACTGCCATCTCCAATAAGCTTTGGGGATTTGGGAGAACAGTCTGTGTTGTTTACATTTTACATCAGTAGGCAGACTGGTGAAGTACAGGTTGGATAAGTGGGAAGTGAGATGGATTAAAAGCTGGCTGCATGAGGGGGCACAGGGGGTTTAATCAGTGGCACTAAGTCCAGTTGGAGGCAACTCAGTGGTGGTGTACCCTCTGGCTGAGTACTGGGGCCAACACTAGTCATCAGCATTAGTGACCTGAATTATGGGATGGAGTTTACAAACCATATCAACTGGGAGGAGTAGCAGTGCCACCAGCTGATGGTACTGCCTTTCTGAGGGGCCCTGACAGGCTGAAGAACTGGACACAGGATTCACACAAAGTTCTGTAAGGGGCAATCCTCCACTGGGGAGTAACTGGCCAGCAGACTATCAGTAAACTGCCTGTGAGCTGGCAATGCAGCCTTGTGGCAGCAGAGGCCAAAGCTTTGCTAGCAGGTGTGGGGAGGTGGTCCTTCCTCGTAACTCAGCACTGATGAGCATCCATCTGGAGTGCTGGACTCCCTGGTGCTTGAAGGATACAAACTTAGTGGAGCAGCTCTAGCACAGAACCACGTGTGAGAAGCTGAGAGAGCTGGAACTTGCAGGCGTTGGGAAGAAAAGAGTTGGGGGAGATCTTGGCTCCTGGCAGGAGGGAATGAAGATGGAGCAGTCAGGCTCTTCTCAGCAGCTTTCAGTGAATGGACTAAATGGACACAGTTAGGGGTTCCATCTGAACACAAAGAAACAGATTTTTACTGAGAGGATGATCAAACACTGGAACAGGTTTCCTAAAGAGTTTGAGTTGCTATCCCTGCATACTCAGCCTGACTGGACATTGTGCAGGGCAGCCTGCTCCAGCTGGCCATGTGTGAGCAGGGCCGTTGCACTACATGATGCCAGGAGGTTTCTTGTAAGCAAAATCATTCTTTGAACTTGGCCTTGGCATTTTTTGCTATGGGTCATGTTCTGTAAATGAGTTTTAGCCTAAAGATGATGCTCATGTGACAGTCCCCTAGGGAGCAGGTCTGTGCCAGATTGGAAAGATGCACAAAAAACCCTGTAAAAACATTTGGCTAGGGCAGATATTTAAGGATCATGCTGATCACAAGTATTCTTTATTTTCAAAGGCCAAACTTTACTCCCATGTAGAAAAAAGAGCTAGGTCGTATCTAAAGCAAAGTTTAGGAGTCAGTGCGGGATAGGGGTTGCCCAGAAACTTTCTATGCTTGAATTGAGTTACTGTTTTAAAATTCAAATATTAGTCAGTTGTCTTTAGAGTTCAAAAGTGCATAGAGAGAGCCCTCTGTAATAGTCTAGTTTTATAATTCAGTAATAGGGCTGGTTCCCTTGGTTGCAGCATGGATTGGTGGAAGAAATGCCTTGTGGGCATGCTTTTATTACTTGAGTTTAAAACCATAATACAGTGCTTTAACAACACTTTTCAAAGGGTTTGGGGTTTGGGATTTTTTTGTTGTTGTTTTTCATAAGAAAGTATTTCAAGGTTTGCTGTCAGCCTTTTGCCTGTGGAAATTTAGAGGTTACCTGCTCTGTTGGGTAGCCTACGAAATAGCAGTGTTGTATATGTGACTGCAGAAAGTAAATCATATGGAAGTTGGGATTTAATTTACAGTAATTTTTACATGAGTGTAAGAATAATCCCATTTTTTTAAAGGAGTAGAATTTCTGTGGGTTATTGTTCAAGTCAATTTTTCAACTGCAGATCTCTTCATGCAGTACCAGTTAGTTGTAGTCCTAAATCTACAGGAAGTAAACAATTGCTGGAGCAGTATTACAAAGAAAAAAAAATTGCTGCTTAGTGCTTCTACATATTGTTAATACTATATATTGTTTGTTGAAAAATTTCCATTTCAGTATGTTCCGTATTGCATTTCTTATGTGGTTTTTAAGTAAAAAGTGTAAAGTTGGTTTTTAACTTTCTCTTATATTTTGTTATGATGGCAAATGCTACAAGCTACACAACTTTAAAGCATATCAACCTAAAATACCTATTTGTCCGTTCAAAAGCTAATGGAATCAAGCATTTTGTAATCCAGAATCTTGTAACCATATCCAACTTGTAAAAAAAAAAGTTACAGCAACTAAGACTATTTTTTTTGTAACCATCTTCAGGTAAGAGGAGTAGTGTTAAATTGAGGAATTGCAGTATCTTGTGTATTTAGAGGTGTGTATATATATATATATATGTGTATAGCAAACTAAACTTTTCCAACTGTTTTCAAGCTCAAAATACAAAACTTATAGAACTGGTATGAAATAAATGCTTGTATTTCTTTTCTTATGGAGAGATAAAGTATATGTTTCAGAAACCAGCATGTTAAATTACTTCAAAATATGAGAGGAAGCATTAATATCTGTCTAATCCAGGATTCACAAAAAATATTTTTCTAATCAAAAATGTGCTTAAAAGCTATGTTTTAAAACCCACTTGATTATTTAATAAAGCTACTTGGGAGAAGGAAGCAAATACTCAGTCAACTACTATATTTGTAACTACTGAAATACATGAAAATAAAATGGTCATTCATGAAACTGGGATGGGTTTTTGATCTCTTGAAGGTTGCTTAGGTGCCACAGAAAGTAGAAGTCATTACTTGCTTTGGAATTCATCCAGCAAGTCTGAAAAACTCTGCTTCTAAAGATCCTTTCTTAATCTCACCAACATGAAGCCTTAGGATACCCTCAAGCTGTTGGAAGAGTAGGTCAAGCTACATTACAACCCTTTCTCCTTCCTGCCATGCAGTGATGCTCTGCTTGCTCCACAGCTTTCTGCTGTCCTGAGGGGGTTAGCATTCCATTCTTTCACTCAGCCATTTTGTAGTGCTGGAAGCTTCCTGAGGCCTATTTGAAGAAATGCACTCTGTTCTTTTCTAGTATGTGCATCTTATATGCTAGTCTGACTCACCAGAAGCAGCCTTTTTTGGGATCAAATAGGTTTTCCTTAAACAGTGAAATTTGCTATAACTTAGGGTGAAATTCTGAACACTTGAATTCATGTGCTAGACCTAAAAAATATGTGCCATGAACATGATACAGTAAATATAATCAAGAAACAGGTTTACTTTTCCAGTCAGTAAGTGCTAGTCCTCTTTTGCAGCTGACTTGAGTAGTTCTTACTGTATTGCTTACTGAACACATCCTACAGAACCAGGGAATTTGTTGTACAGCCACTTACTGTTCAGCACCCAAACTGGGCAGATAGCAGCACTAATCTCCTCATGAGGTGCAGAATCTCAACCCTTCATTTGTCAGATTGCTCAGCAATTGACTCTTGGATGGCATGATTCGTTTCCTTCGGGCTTCTCCAGTTAATTGCTCTATTATTTGAACAGTGAAAATAGAGATCTGTTGTTGATCCCCTTGGGTGTGGAAGGGGAAATGCCTTGTGCTTGTTGCCCTGGAAATTCTGGCTTACCCAAGGGAGGAGCTGTACAAACAACAATCTTGTTTGTCATGCCCGATTGCTTTATCAAGGACAAACTGCCACGTTCACACCCTGCTGCCCTGCATTCAAAAACCCCTAGCACCACCCAACCAGCACCTGAAATACCTACCTGAGTAAGGGTAGGTAGCCCACGTGTAGTGAAACACTCACTGATAGTGGCATTTCATAGCCAGCAAGGTGACTGTTCCACGTACATTCTCCACAAACTATGGTTGTTGCATGCCATGATTTTTGCATCCCAAGTATTATGTGTGAGAAACTGAACAAAGGGGTAGCCTGTAGTGTGCAATATACTTGGGATGAAAGGATTAAATCAATTTTTCTGTTTTTCAAGTACACGGTTTATTTTTCTTTCTAAAACCAAGGCTAATAGCAATTTTATTTCAGTTGTTAACTCTCTTCAAAAAGTTAATTTGAAGTAATTTTTGGGTCCTTAGTATCCTGAGTTGCTGGAGGCTTATTTGGATTGGTTGGTCTAGTGTGCATTAATTAGTGTTGGCAGATGCTTCCTTAGAAGGTGCACATTCAAGGGAGTCTGAAAATAGGATTTCTTGTAGTTGGAGAAAGTGTCTTCTGTCCATTACAGCCTTTTCATTGGGGTCCTCCTTCAGGAGACTAATTTACAGGTCTGCAATCCACTCAGCATTGTGTTATGGTGATCAAGTGTAAGTCATTGAAACTGCTAATCCATCATCTGAGCAATATTAATAAGTAGTACTTGTAGATTAGGAAAAAGAAGTCCATGGTAATAAACCTTTTCAGTAGCGGAGATGAACATGACTGTTGAACACTTCTTTACCCTTCCTTCCAAAGCAGGGGACTGCTATGGCAATTTCATGTATGTGCTTTTCTAGGTTTGGGTTTTGAAAATAGGCATGTGTGCAGTGTCATCTTCCTCTGATTTAAATGTCACACAAAAGGTTTCATTTCACTTGTTACATCATGTAACAAATGATGGCATATACATGCTCCATACTGTTTGTGTCTTCAGTTTATTTGATCAGCTCCATTGGCCTCATCATTTTTTCTTTCCATAGTTAAAAGCTGATGCCATGGCTCCAAGCTCTAGGTAGGATCAGCATAGATTTTGTACCAACTTCAGCTGTTTTTCTCCATCCACCTCCACATGAAGCATGGAAGTACACTTGCACTGAAGAAAGGTTTGCAACAGATAGCTAAATTAGGACTGTTCATGTCCATGAATTATTTTTTAAATGAATCTGCACAACCTCTGTATATATGGAAACTTGACTGTGTTCATTTAGTATTAATCTCATGTAGTATAAATCTCATTAACAAAATTATTAATAAACAGTATTAACTGGGTTGTAAGAGTCAATTACCTTTTCACAAGAAAAGGAATGAGTCAAGACAAGACATAAATACTTGTCACCAATTCCTTTATAGTACATGTTAGTAAATGGGTAAAGTCTTCTTCTTTTAAAAGAAGTTGCTTTTTTAAAATTAAAAACCAGCAAAACCCTCTGAATATCAAGATGAACATGAAGAGTTTGGTACTGTTAGTTAATATCATCTCATCTCACTGCGATGTGATCCAGTGAATGCCAACATGCTGTGTGAATTTGATTCTAGTAATGGGGAAAAAGTACACACAGTTCTGCAATTTCAGAGAAACCTTCAAGTTAAGTTCTGTGGTTTCCAGCTGAACTGGACAATCAACTATTAAAGTGTGGAGACAAGTTTATTGTGCAGTTTTGTTAGATTTTTTATTGAAGGAAATTCCTACAAAATTAGTAACAATGTTGAATTCGATTGTCTTCAACTAGAACTGGATAAAAGCCAGAACTGTATAAATTTTTGAGTATTCATTTAAATCTACTACATGCTATCTTGGAAAAGCTGAAGTCAAATTGGCTTCAAACGTTTTTAACCTCACAGCATAAGCAGTTTAAAATCTGTACGTAATTTCATGTAATCAGAGGTGCTCTGATTAGATCTGCTAAGAACTTTTGACTCAGGGCTGCCTCACAGTAATTCATTGTCTCTGCCTGCCTGCTCTGACTCGATGTGCCAGAATCCTGTTAGTCTTTTTTTATTGTGCAAGTCAGAAGATGTGGCAAGGCACTGCTGCTTCTCCCTGTGCCTTTCGAGCAGTTTCCTTTAGAAGTGCCGAATGTTGCTCATGAATTTTGCACTCATCACATCCTGGGTGGATTCAGTGCACTACTGAAAATGGAGCAGTTCCACTGAGGTGAGCGTGGTTACTTGGGAGCACAGATATCTCCTCTAACGTGAACTTCCGACTACAATATGGAGTTCTATTTCACAGTAGAGGAAATATTTTGAATTCGTTAAGTGTTAGAAATACTTGAGAAGTGTATTTTCTCTGGTAAATCTCAGTATTTCAGAGCTGTTGCCCAGTACAATAGGAAGTCTCTTAAGTTATGTTACTGTTGCTTCATGAACCCTTAGAGATTTATAGTCTGTGATAAATGAGAAAGAGTAGCCTGAAGTCCTTGTATACTTCTGGTTTTCTTTTATGTGCTGGATGTAAATCTATACTAGTCGGTACTCAGTACTTTGCTCTTAGCAGAAATGAACGAGCGAGTGGAAGGTGGGTACAGGACCCCTGTGTGGTGGCGGCAGGAGCGGTCTGAGGGCAGCGCCGCTGGCCCCGGGCTGCCCGGAGGGGGCAGGGGCGGTTCGGGCTCTCCCGGCCCGCAGCGCTCCGTGCCTTGGGCGGCCGGGCCGGGCCGGGCCGGGCCGGGCGGGGCGGGGCGGGGCGGGGCCGGGCCGCACCTGGCGGCCGCGATGGCCGCGGGGCCGGGGCGGCGCCGCGCCGGGGGCAGAGTCCAGCGCGGGCGGCGGCGGCCGCAGGAGCCCGGGGCCGGCGCGGAAGATGCCGCTGGGGCTGAGGCACAAGAAGAAGGACAAGTCCAAGGAGACCTTCAAGCTGGTGGAGAGCGAGGCGGCGGCCCCGGCGCCCGCGGCGGCCCCGGCGCCGTCGGCCAGCGCGGCGCGGCTGCAGTTCCACACGCAGCTGGCGCACGGCAGCCCCACGGGCCGCGTGGAGGGCTTCGGCAGCGCCCGCGAGCTGTACGCCCGCATCGCGGCGGCCTTCGGCATCCACCCCGCCCAGGTAGGGCCGGCACCGCCGCGGCCGCCACCGCCGGGCCTCCGGGGGCGCCAGCGGGCGCTGGGGCTGTTCGGCGCCCTGCCCCCTTCCCGGCCTCTGCGCGGGCCCGTGGGGACGGCACTGCTTTACACTGCTGGGGAGGAAAAACCCCTTTGGCTATTCCAAATGAGCGTTACCGTGCGGGAAAAGGCATAAATGTGGCTGCATTCAACTCTTGCATGGTAGAAACAATGGTCCTCTTGACCCAAACTCCAGGGTCTCGGTTAACCTGTTGGCAGCTGCTGTTTGAGACAGCTCTTAGGCCCTACTTCATTCTAGTTAAAAAAGGGACAGCGGATTTATGGGGCTAAATACCTAGAATGAATGCATTGGAAGGGTAAGGCATGTGGTATAATGCCCTGAATCGTACTGCCTTTTAAAATTTCGGCCGAAAGTGATGTTTGGAAAGTTTTCTGCTTTGTCAGGTAATTATTTTTAAAGTGTTCACTGTTCCAATGGAGTTAAATTTAAGTCTGTAACAGGATTCCTTTTTAAGCTCTGCTGCCTTTTTGATCTTTTTTTTTTTTTCTAAGCCATGTTCTAAACATTTGTTTGGATAATGATTCATTTGTGTTTGTAAATGCATTGTTTTCTCTTAGTTAAAAGGTAGTGGCCATATCAAGTTCTTCCTATGTGGTTCTTTGAACCTTAACCTCCGAGTGGCAAGTTGAAACAGAAGGCTAACATTTCATTATGCCTACGTGTGGCTGTACAGCTTTACTTGTTTTCTTCTTTGTAGATGACTTTTGAAAAAGTTGTAAAGACTACTAATACTACAAGCTTTGTTCTGAGTTTGCTGTGGCCTGACGTAGCATTTCAAATGGTAAATTGTAAAGGGGAAGTGGCGGTAGCAGTGAATACAGTTTAATCAGTCAGTGTTGCATTAAGTAATTAAGAGGCAATGCATCAGTGTCCCAGACCTCCCCAGCTGCTTTCTGACCTTCTGCTCCTTTGTTTTCTTTTCATCCTGTGCTGCTGTTTGCCTTTTGTTCTGTTCCATCTCAGTTATACCTTGTATTCTCAAGTTATCTTAATCACCAGATTGTCTTCTATTTTAGTTGTCTTCCTTTCACTGTTGAACTTTTGGCTCCACTGACTTGAGAAAGAACAGCTTTCACAGAGAAATTTAATTTTGTATGAATGGTGTGCTCCTGTTTCTCCTGCTAGATGTATAATCTGACACTCTCAGAGGTCTTAGAGGAAGCACCACATATCATGGCATATATTGCCAGCCATGTGCCAGACTGGAGAATTTTCTTATTTCCTTTTTCTCCCTAGTGCTCCATTCCTTTAATTTTTTTTTTAATGTGGCTTATTGCTAAAAATGGATAGAGAATTATTGCTGGAGGCACTGAACATAAAATCTTCTACTCCAGAAATTCAGTTGGCTTTAAGAAAGTTGTATGATGTGAAAATAGTGAAGAAAAATATTTCCTGATGTAAAGGTGGCAGAGTGAAGAATTCAGATCAGAGAGTCATGCACAGAAACAGGATAGATCCGTGAACAGCCAAGAAATGTGAATTTATTAGAATTTATTTTAAATTGTATTATCTGTTCATTAAAACTGCTTTTGGACAGATAGTGTGGTGTAAAGAATAATGCCAGGAGCTACCTCTCAGCGAACTGCAGGATACTCAAATGCCATTTGTAAGCGTTACCTGTCTAGGAAAGTTTCAGTGACCCAGCTCTGCCGAAGGCTGCGGGCAGTGTGATACCCACACGTGACAGCCTTTGGAAACAGCTCCTATCGCAGGGATCTCCGCCCCGCAGCGCCTGGGCTGGAAAATGCTGGGGGGGAGCGGAGGGGAAGAGCTCAGCTCTGCGCAGACAGCATTCAGATGCCTTTTGCAGAAGTGAATACATTTAATATGGGATGTGAGGTTACCGCAGGGCAGGCAGCAGAATGGATTCTTGGATGAATTCCTGCCTAAGTGTTTTAATACCATTCTGAATGAGCTGTACTTGTAATCTGTCGCTTCTCCTTTTGACTCCACATGCTTACAGCGCTTCTTTTCCTCTTTGGATCACACCTCCCGGGACCAGCTGAGTTCAGTTTCTGCTGGAGAATCCATTCCAGGTTCTGGGATTTACTGCCAACAGTGACAGAAGTTTGTATAAAACACAGTATTTGTTGGACAGACACTGACAGAAACTTCTGTGCAGACCTGGATCATGAGTAGGGGAGGATGGGGACAGGATGGGTACAGCTTCAAAGGGGACGTATGTTTGCTGGGTGTCTATGAAGGAGTGAGACATAACAGCTGCTTTCTGAGGCTTTTCCTGCACTCATCCTTTCTTGTAGGTATTTTATAGATCTCTTACCCCTTTTGAGCTGAGGGGTAGGCAGAGGTCTCCCTTTCTGCCCACCTCTCTGACTTTTACAACATCCAGCACTTTCTCTGTCCAAGGTGATTGTTCTTTCCCCAGGGAGGAGGAGTGAATATCGCTTCTGGCAATACATTGCCGTGTCATTGACACCAAAACTGCAGGAAAAAAGATACAGACAAACGCAAAGAAATTCTTGTTTACTGGTCTTAAATTAGGCAATGCTTACTATTCGATCTCCTATTGCCTTCAATTGATTCGATTGATCCCTTTGCTAAGTTGGTCCTCATTCTTCAGTTCTCTTATCAGTCTTTTCCCAGACCAGGTATCTCAGCCCTCACCAGGAGGTGATGATGGGAGGTAATGGTCGATAATGTTCTCTTATCTCCTGTGTGCCTTCTGGCTACTCCCAATCTGTGAATGTTAAAATTTTAAATTTTAAACCCCGGTGAAGAGTCTTGTAAAGAGAAACTTCAATTCCCTTTTCCCTGGGCAAAGGAGAACAAACCCCTTGCTAAAGTTACGTTAAAAAAAAGTAAGTTTTATAATTTCCAGCATCATTATTATGTGTTGTTTGAGGTACATCACATTTAACTTGATTACTTCAACAAGCTTTCAACAAGAAAGTACAGAGCTAAAAAAAAAGTTAGATAGATGCAACTCTTAACTAAAAACACAACCCACACACAATTACGTGTATGTTTCTGTTTGCATAAATAATAGAAATATCTTCCCTTATTTTTTCTATGGAGGTTGAAGTAGGAAAAATAGTTGGAAAAAGTATTTATGTGTAGCTTTGGCCTTTTAGGATTACTACTCCGCTCTGACTATTGGGAATGTAGCAGGGAATGTTCCCCATGAGGGTGAAAGTGCTGAGTGCAGCCTGTATGATAAATAAATGAGCACTGACTGAAGGACAATGTGGGTCTGTTAAGGCATTTGGTGGTGGTGTGCTCCTGTGAGAGCACATGGTAGGGCTTTAAAGTATTCAGAGTAGCTAATCAGGCACTGAGAACGTGGATATTAAAGTCCAGCTGTAGCTGGGCTATTTCTTGATCAGACGAGAAGGGAATGGTAACCCATAGAAACTGTGAGGACTTCTGGTTTGCCTACTTGCAATTTGCCTTTTGATTATTTTGTTTGCTTTGAAAGGCGAAATGTGGTGGGGCTGGTGAACTAAACTTAATGCTCGATGGCTGTGCCTGTCCAGAGCCCTTGGAGGTTGGGGTTTCTTTCACAATGGGAGGAATTTTGTATTGCAGGGGTAATTCAGACCTTTCTGGCAGCAGAAATGCAGCTCCCTCTTTCTCTTCCAGTAGCAGGAGTTCAGCTGCTGAGCTTTGTGTGGGCTGTAGTTGCACAGGCCTTGCCTCCTCATGCTGAAACAGTCAAGTGTACAGTGAGGCTGTGCCACATTAAACTTTCATAAAAGTATTTGATTTAAACCTGTTCAGTTTAAAGTTTTATGAAAGGCTGCTAACAAACAAGCCACTGCTGAAACTTGTCTTTCTGAACAAAACGGCCCTTTTAATAATAAAAAAATCTGAAGTGTGTTTTAGAGAAAAGGGTTAGCTTGTGAAATCCTCATCACCAAAATGTTGAAAGTTTTATTGTTAAGCTTATCTGTTGAAAGAAATTGCTCACAATCACGCCTACAGATGGAATACTTTAAATGAGCAAACTTAACACTCCCTACAAAACACCTCCTCCCATCCCTATGGCAAGAATTGTTTGCTTGCTGTTTCCCTAAGCAGTGCTTAAATGTCACACCCATATTGCATGTGATGCTCGCTGTGTCTTTTCCAATACTTTCACTGAAAGTATTTGAAATATTACTATGGAAATAATTGGATGGAAAAATTTACACTGTAATTACTTGTGTACACTGTATTACATTGTAATACTTGTGTATAAAAAGACCAAAAACCGAAAGGAAAAAAACCCCAACCAAATCCCAAAACAAACAGCAAAACACTGAATGCTTGTTTTATAAGCCTTTGAATGTATTGACCAGGCTGAATATCTGACAGTACCAAAAGCTCACTAGAACTTGGAGGAGCTGGTTACTCTCTTCCTGTTGCTGAAGCTGGTCATAGCTCACATTTTCCTTGGGGAAGGTAAAGTGAGTAATACCTAGAAAATTGCGTTGGTGATTTCTTGATATGACATCTACATATATAGGGAAATCTGTCAGTGGGTGTTATATCTTGCTCAGAATTAAAATTCCCAGTTCCCTGCCTCTTAAACAGAAAGTGATTATGGTTCTCTGTAAAGTTATCTGAGATTTTTAATACATTTTCAATAGCTTCTGAGTATGTAATCTATCAACCAACTCATTTTTGAGTTCCTCTCAAAGTGTCAGCTCAATATGGAAGATGAGAGTACAGTTAATGTATAGAACATACAATATGGTACTGCATATATAGTTTATATAACACATCATGTAACCCTCTTTTTCTTAGCTAATACCATTTCTTTACATAACACATGTTTATATTTCTTTATATAGCCCTGGTTTTGTTGGCTAATGTGGTCTCTTCCAATTGAAAATATGGGTACAGGGAATGATCTGTTAGTAATCTTATTGGACAAATCTATTTTATAAAGTTGTGCATAAGCCCCTAGTGTCCAGCAACATGGAATTTCCTTCTTCTGAGTGCTGCAGAAGATGGTAACTCTTGGTGAAGGAGGTATCCTAGATACTTTGTGACTGATGTAACAGTTCTGATTTATAATATCTTGCTAAAGTTGGCATGAAATATTCACAGCACTGGTATACTGAGTTAGGGACCAAATGCCTATGAAGGTTTAGGGTAAGGACAGAAAAGACTTAACCATGAGAACTGCACATTGAATTTTTTTCTTGTTTCATTTTTGAATACGAAAATTACTATTAAAAATATGCAAAAGTTTGAGGGAGTGGAAACCTGTTGTTTAAGTATTCAAGTATATAATCTGGCATTAGGTCCCAATATTTAACCTATGTAAAATCTATGAAAAATACCATTTCTGAATGAATAGGTCTCAGCTGTGTACAAATAAAGCTATGCTATAACTGGTTGATGGTGTACTGGTATATCCTTCTGGGTAGATACATCTTTAGTACATTACTCTTTGCATATATCTCTTCTGAGAAAAAGCAGTTGTTCACTAAAGAGGATGAAGAATGATTTAAGTTTTATTTTTGACTAGCTGATGCTCTCTCAGCCTTGTGGCTAACACAGAACTGACTCACAAAAAATTCTGCAGACTTATAGGCTGTAGTAGGAATGCCATCCAGATGAAGATCTATAAAGAGAAACTCTGGATCAAGTTTCTAAATATCACATTTCTGCTCTGTTGCCAATTTTATCTATTCAAAGGTGTGACAGTATTTACTAGATTGTCTGTTTGACAAGGTCAGATGAAGGATGCTAATGTCTAAAATGTAAAGACAGTGCTTGTTATTCATCACAGGAACAATGAACAGAGAACTGAGTTACCCTTTTAAACTGGCAGTTATGTAGCTTGAGAGAGCTGAAAATGTGTATGTGAACTTGATATAATCTGTTTTTAATTTTTTTATTTTAAAATAGAGCTTGTAATTAGAGATTATTATTATCATTATTATTATATTCAAATTTCTACTTAAAACCAGATTAATTTCTCTAGGTGTTGTTATATCTGGAGTATTGTTTAACTAAAAACCTTTGCATTACCCGAGCAAATAAAACTACTGTCTCTTAAGGGTGTGCTGTTCCGACTTTCATTGTTAAATAAGGTGTTAGATTGCAGTGGATGTTTGATGGATTAGATGAGATAAGCAAGTAGCCATTGAAGTGGGGCTGTTTGCTGGGGGGTTTTTATTTGTTTTGTTTTCAAAAACAGCAACTAAACAAGACCTCTATCAAGAAACACAATCTCTCTACTAACTTTCAGTCTTTTAAGATTAAAATCCCCATAGTTACAGAATCTAAGTCCTAGAAAGCTCCAGAAGCTTAAATGCTCTTTGTGAAATACATTAGTAAAAGTATCCACTCTTCTTTTGACCTGGAATCAATGTAAACAGGTTGGTTACTTTCATTTCAGTTTTTCTGCTTTCATCCAGTGATGCCAGGAGGAAAGAAAAGGGCATGTGTAGTGTTGTGGTGTGGAAACCCCATGTCTTTGCCTCAGTCAAGTAGATTTTAGGGACTCCCCAAGTTTCTCTTGGAGCACAGAGTCTCTGGTTTGGCTGCTGCCCTGTGCTCTCCGTGCTGCCCAGGAGGAGCTGGGCTTCCCTTGGCCCTCACTCCTCTCCTGCTGCAGCTTGGAAAGGCTTGGGCACTGTCATTACTGCAGCTGTGATGGCTGTGCTGGGCTTGGCACATTCCTTCACGCAGCTCCTGGTGGGCAGGAGCATCTCTGGTCCCAGGCAGCGCAGATGGATTGCTCTCACCCTGCCTATGGCCAGGACAGGAAACCTCCCTGCTGAGGAGCTGGCATCAGTGTAGGCAGAAAAAGGACTGCCTGATATCCAGTGCTGAAGGGAAATCCCTCAGAAAAGCTGGTTTATAAGGAAGCAATTTGACTTTTTTATTAAGCCTTGCTTATACTGGAACAGGGATGACCCCAGCTCATGCTGGGGAAGAGCAGGAACTAATGAAGCCCACTGGAGACAATGTGCTCTGAGCTCATGAGGGAACACATGGGCAATACAAACCATTTCATGCTCTCTTATGACTCTTTTGTTTTGATAAGCTCTCTTTTTTTTCCTTCCCATTAAACTCCTTTCAACTAATAAGTTTTAAACTAGTCCCTAGTGATCTTTGGATAAGGTGGAATTTGAGGTGGGTGAATGATGAGGCAAAAGATGGTGATGGCTCTTCAGTTTGCTTACTCTGACCTGGTGCAAGCTGTAGCAGCTCAAGATGCCTCTCTCAGGGCTGGTGTGCTCAGACAGGCCTTGAGAGGCTCAGGGAGGGCTCTTTCCTGTGTTCCCTGCCAGCTCTCACCTGCACTTTGAGCTACTGATGCTTTCTGTGTGCATGCAGACTGTTCCTTCTCCTGGCACAGCTGGAGAAGAAGGGGGATCACTTAAGCTATGGACCTGTCACAGGGCCTGAACTGTGCTCTCATTTTGGCTTCCTGTCAAACTCACCAAGCCTAATGCACTGTTAATGTGTTTGCTTTCCCTCTGCCCAGATCATGTTTTGCACTTTGAACACTCATAAAGTTGATATGGACAAGCTCTTAGGTGCACAAATTGGCCTTGAAGATTTCATATTTGCCCATGTGAAAGGACAGCGAAAAGAAGTGGAAGTTCTTAAAACTGATGATATGCTGGGACTTACCATTACAGACAATGGAACTGGCTGTGCCTTTATAAAGGTAAACTTAATTACCAATTAAATACTTTGTTCTATAGAAGCTTCTGTTACTATAATTGGTTAATTATTGGTTTAATGATCCTTTAGAACTATAAGATCTTTTATTATCATATATATGGTAAGTAAAGAATAAAGTTGCTTTTCTTTAGGTACATAATTCAAAATTAGTTCAGCTAATCTGTACTGCATGTCATTCAAAATCAGTTCATTTGTTCATTGCTTCTGTAATGTGTATCAGCTTTACAATGAGACCATTGTGTCTCCTGAGCTACCCTGAGATGGTAGGTGTTAGATACTGCTTGCATCTGCCCCCTCCTGTTTTAAACTGATTTTCTGATGTCATTTATTACATGCTTATAGAACTTCTGTCACTCATGTGATAATGAGATCATGTTCTTTCAGTCTTTGGCTGTTCCTAGGGCAGAAGCCTTTGTGCTGTACAAGAGTAGGGGCAAGTACAGTGGTTTTTTAGCTTTCCTGTGTTGTTGCCTTGGATAGGGTGAATTTACAAGGATGTGAATTACCACAATTTACCACAATGAGCTTGAGTAGCAAATATGGGCAGTAACATACTCAGTATATTAATCATAATTGCTTTCCTTCTCCTCTTCTGTATGACCTAGAGGCAGTATGTTTTGAGACAAGTAGAGGCTCATGAAATGATGCTGCCCTTCTTGCTAGACTAGGTATTAGGAGCCTTAATCACATTTTCTGCCTTTTTGAGATTCTTTGCTCTTATATATTCCAGTTACCCATTATTAGTGAGGCATTAGCAATTATCTTTGATTACTGCTGCCCCAATCGTTGTTCTCACTGTAAACAGAGGTTTTGTATGGAGAAATTGTATTTTCTGTTCATTCCTTAGCTACCATGGCTATAAAACAAGACAGGGTTTAGGAATCGGTTTGCTTGTCTTTGTTGTGGAAAAATGTGACTGAGGTCATGTTTGTGAAAGTCAAGATGCAATAAAGGTTTCACTAAGCATTTTGGCAAAATCATAGCCTAACTTTTATGTTTATAAAGAACTGTGAATTTCTAGTGGTGGCATCTATACAGCCCATAACATTCAGCCATGCTGCTGCTTATGTGGCATTTTAAAAGAAGGCATTGAAGCAATGCTTC
The DNA here is from genome assembly GCF_028018845.1 of Melospiza georgiana. NCBI lineage: Eukaryota > Metazoa > Chordata > Aves > Passeriformes > Passerellidae > Melospiza > Melospiza georgiana. The sequence goes on along the minus strand of NC_080438.1, from coordinate 20,013,433 downwards.
AGTGAGCAGCGTTCACGAGTGCAGCCCTGTGCAGTGACACTCCCTTTGTGCTTGCTTGGTAACAGCCCTCACATAGGCTGCTGCACAATTGGAGCACACTGGAAAACCCTCACAACATTAGTTAGACAGGCTGTAACTTCCAGTAAATTGTGTATAAGTCCTCTGAGCAAATATATATTATTTTTTCTTGTACTGGTCTAATAATAAGCATTGTAATGAAAATGATGCGGTCTTCATGGGAATGAAGGTGAAGTTTAAAGGAGTTTCTAGGAGCATACTTTGTTGTTGTTGCAGATTTAGCTAATGGATCTTTTAAATCAGCATAGAAAATGCTGATTTATATATAGACACATATATACAAAAGTAAAGTCTGCATCTTTTTTATTACTATATTTTCTAGGTAAATGACTAAGCAGAGACTGTCTCTAAAGTGTTATTGATTTTTTTTTTTTTTTTGCTTATATACATATATTTTCCTTTAAAAATTGTGGCTGTGTCCCGTTCTTAATTAAAAATTAATACTGAATTTACTGATTGGCAGGTTGTTGAAGGTTGCTACGGGTTGTAGTTATTTTACTGCATTTTGAATAACACAGAAGTTTCTAGGTTTGATGTGGTAACCCAACCAATTTTAAACCTGACACTGAACTGCAGGGCTTTTTCCTATGAAATTTAATCTTGTTTTGCCCTACTAAGAACAAAACCTGGTGTCGTTCTGCTTTCACAATTTGTTTTTGGGGTACACAGGCAGGTGGGAAAAGGTATTATGGAGTCAAATTAGCATTCAAAGAACAGCAGTAGAACTTGAAGTATGACTGAGTGGTGTACAAGGAGACATTATCAAATGGAGTAGGCATTGCATAGGAAATATAGATCCTCATAGCTTCTCAATGGACTGTAGAGCACTTGAAATACAGGCAATTGCATCTTAATTACTGTAACAGTGTAGCTCGACTGTCTCAGCCAGTTAACTTGGAGTGGTGATAAAAAGTGACACAAATAACAGCCAGTGAATATTATTTCAACAGTTTTAGTGTGTGGATCCAAGTGCTAAGAAGAAAAGCTAAATGAATATTTGACATGTAGACTAAACATTGATTGAAGCTGTGTGGGACAGGTTTTGAGTCCCGGTAACAGGACCGCATTTGGCACATTTGGTTTTTGGTGTGTACAGTACCACATCCACAGTCACCACCAGGCATCTGTTTGGGGCTAGAAAGAGTTAAACTGAGCCTGAAGCTTCAAATGCTGGCAGTGCAGTGTGTGGCAGTGAGCACTCGCACTCCCACTGACTCTCAGATGGAGGCTCATGTGTGGGCTCAGCCCCACGCAGGGACAGGAGCAGCTCCTGAGCATTGCACAGCCGGGCTGGCTGCTGCAGTGGGAGGTGGCAGCTGCTTATCTGCCTTGTCTCACTGTTATCTCACACACAGTTAGCTGAGCCACGCCAGTCTCTCTCGGTTGGAAAGATTGTTCTTCAGGAACACGTTAGAATGAAATTTGTACCTGCAAAATAAAAGGTATTTTATTATGACATGGCTTGTCTCTCCCATAGCTATATAATAATGGCTTAAGTGATGTATGCACACAATGCACCAATATGGCAGTATGTAACAACAATAGACAGATTCACCGAAATTTAAACTGTCATAAATCATAGAGATATTTTAAAGGTTTTTCCCCATACTTTTTAAATTACACTTCATTAAAGCTGTAACTTGTGTTATGACTTTTAGACTATTTGTGTTTTCCATGAGATAGCAGTTAAAAGATTTTCTTATTCTTTATTATTTCAGAGGATATCCTTTAATATACAGCTTACAGTATAGCTTAATGAGGAGAACAGTAGTTTCAGCACTTAGGATGGGTCTTATTAAGATCAGCCCTTTACAGTATGTAATTTTTTTACTAAGTCCCTGGACTAAACTTGAGAAGAGAAAAATTTGGTTCCTATGCTTGTCAAGCTATTAAATAGAAAACCCCCAAAAACTTGAATAACCATTCACATTGCTGAGATGTCTGTAAACAGTTTTAAAGCACAAAAATATTAGGTTATTCAGAATTCCTTATTTCTAAAGTGTGGTTGCATTCTTTTTTCCCTGTCTGATTGTATATTCAATGCTTATTAAAACACTTTGAAAAATAATGCTTTTCAAAATATGTTGTATGATAATCTCACAGACAAAACACACTGCTGGAATAATAAGCTCAGTAATACTGATATTGCTAACTAACATTCTTGAAACTTGGTGGTGTCACCTTTTAAAAAAATGTTTCTAATTCTGATGGTGTTTTTTTTTTTTTTTTTTAAATAGCGAATCAAAGAAGGCAGCATTATGGACCAAACCAAAACTGTCTGTGTGGGTGATCACATAGAGACCATAAATGGGAAAAATGTGTCAGAGTGTCGGCATTATGAAGTTGCCAAAATGCTAAAAGATCTGGAGAAAGGTCAGAAGTTTAAGCTGGAGTTGGTAGAGCCTTTGAAAGCATTTGGTGAGTGACCTGACTGTCCACCTTGTTCAGTAAAACACCTTGATAATAAAATCCCATCCTTGCATTACTTTGTGGTTTGTTTTCAGAGAGCAGCCAGGTGTCCACCTGTGGTAGCATAACTACTACAAGAAAGTACATTTAGTTTTTTTTCTTTGAAGTGGAAGATTTATGAATGGATTGTCTTCCATCTTGTTTTGTCCAGCAGTCATCCTGGTGTGGGTTACCTCACCCGAGCCTTACTCAGTCTCTTCTGCCACTACATGATGTTGCAAAATGAGAACATGGATTGTTTCATAGGTACAGTTTTAAAGCATGGATCACTTCCTTTATGTCTGGATCCTCAAAACTCCTTTTTTCCTCTATTGGTACATAATCCCTGTTGTTCTGTGTGTCAGACTTTTCTATTTCTGTACCCTTTACTGGGGTCTGTGCTCTCTGATGCAGAAGGAGTCTGCAGCAAGCACTGTCTGGGGTTCCCCAGAGCACCTCCTTTGCTGCCTGCTTGTTCTCCCTCTCCCCCTCCCCAGCTTTTTGTGGATCTCCAGTCATGCAGCAGGTAACTCAGAATTGGAAGAAAGCAGAATTGCAAAGCTCTGTCTTTGCTTGCCACCTGCGTGCAATGATAAGTGCTGCTTAAATAGGAGGAATGCATACCTACTGTTAATTCTTGTATATATAAACTCTTATCAATGTAGAAAACAAACAAACAAAAAAGGGAAGTTTTGCTGAGACAGTCAGAATAGAGACCGAGTTACAAATTTTATTATCTCAATTGTTTGGATTCTCTCCCCAAACCATATAGCATTTTCCTGTAATAAGAACTTCAAAATAATGCTAAATCACAAATCTGTATGAGACCTTCTGCACACCTGCAGTAACAGTCAATTCAATATCACTGTCTTCACTACAGCAGCAAAAATTTTTAATGTTTGTTTTTCAAATTTTTTTATGTGTTAGTAGTTTACAGCTACTGTCATACACCAGTCTTGACACTTGGTGTCAGAATAGTAGCAGAAATTGAAAATGAGAGAAATGCAAAGATTTTTTTTTTTTTTGCTTTTGGTGCTTCTGTGAAGAAAGGGAGTTATGAGTTGATCTCTAATGTGTTTACATGTAAGTTGGTACTGCTGTTAAGTAAATGTGTATGGTATACATTATGCTAAAGAATTGCATGTGTTGTCCATCACAATCAGTAATGCAGCAATGCCTCTTTTTAATATGGACCTGTAATTTGTGTTCAATGCTAGAAGTGTTACACAGTCTGTTTGTAAAGAGCAGGGTAAATCAGCATTTGATTGATGACTTCAGTCATAATTTATTAGTTTTTACTTTAGTCAGGTGACTAAGATACCTTTTAGTCTGCCTGTTGATGTAGAGGAGAAAATGCACTAATTTCATGGCAATACCCTTTTTCTGCCATTGATTTAAAGGCAACCAGAGCTTTGTGGAGAGATTTTTTGAATATGCACATTATTTTTTACCCTACAGAAATTCACTTGCAAGTTGCAGTGCTCAGTATGTTAAAAGTCCTGCCTTTAGCCTTAGGTACAGTTAGGCTTCAGGCACAAAGATAGTGCTTAAACTGCAGCTTAAGCACTAAGAATAGCCCCAGAGGAGATGACAAAGATCCAGATCCTGTTCAACAAATAGGTGCTGAATTCCTGTTAATTTCAACAGAATTTGGTGAGGGTACAGAAATAAAGAGACAAACCTCTGTGTGAAATTATTATTTTTGTTTTTCTTCCTCTCAGTGAAATGTGAGATAAGCATAATTTACTGGTTGGACATCCTCGTACCATGTACACACAGGCTGTCTCAGCTCCCCTAGGCAAGGCTTGTAGCACAGAATAAAAGATTTGTACCAGTCACAAGTGTCTGTGAATTGTGAAAAATGAATAGAAACGAAGTAAAGGCAGCATAACACAAACTCTGCATTTTAATTATGTGAACATGAGAAATAGTTTAGTGATAGCCTGTGTGTTTTGGTCTAAAGTACTGCAAATGAAGGTTATCTCAAATCATGAGTTCTAAGGTGATAATGGTGACAGAATTTGAAAAATATGGGAGTTTTTTATCAAGAATGACTTTTTGAAACAAGTCTAGCAGAAATGATGACAATCTTAAGGATGTTTTAAACTGTCCTTGAAGCAATAAAAGGATAAAGAAAAAGTGTTTATCCTAAGGATATATATGAGACTTTGACATACCTAGTTGTATCATGAAAGCTAATAAACTTTACTTTTCAAACATACTGTTCAGCATAATAATCTAGATTTGTGACCACTTATGCAATAATGATGAGCTGAAGTCTATCTGAGCAAAATTAATATAACATGTTAAAGAAGAGCTTATTAGAAAGGCCTGCTATTAAGAGGAGGAATAATCTGTTAGAGAAAACAGGACAAATAAAAGCAGTTCTGCAGAATTGTCTCCTCTCTTCTAGCACTTTCCAGATTCACTATGTAATTCCCATGTCAGTAAGTAAATTAAAGCCTTGCCACTCTTGAATGTAAAATTGCATCCTGAAATAAGAAACCCAAATCTTAAATGATTCCGTGCTCTATCCACTAACTGGAGTGCCCTTACCCAGAATGAAACAAGAAAGGCTGAATTCAGGTAAAGGAAACTTTGTGTAAACCAGATACTCTTGTAGAGATTTATCAGCTGTGAAATTAATTTGGTGAAACCAGTGGCAAACCTCCTGCAGATCTGCTTATGGCCGCTGCAGCTCTGTGAGTGCTGATAAGCAGATTGGTAACTCAGCTCAGGGTGGCTCATCATCACCTGCTTAGCAGCAGTGCTGGCACCATTGCATCAGTGAAAGACAGAAATGTTGTAGTGCTGAACCTGCTTTGTGTTCTGTCTGTAAAGACCCGAATAAATCAGCAGTTGGCCAGTGACTTCAGCTGCTATCTAATTTAAAGGTATAAATGCTTCTCTGCACAATAGGGAAATCAAATTATACAAGGTACATACATGAAATGAATGCTACAGGCCTGCTTAGATATATTGGTCAATTGTTCTAGCCTCAGTGCAGTTGAGCAGATTTACAATTTGAAGACAAGAAATTGTTAGCAAAGCTATACTTAGAATAGTTAATTTATAACTAGATTGTTACATAGTCTAGATCTCTATCAGGCTAAATGTGAAGATACTGTAATAACCAAAACAGATACCTCATAGTCTGTTGTACTGTATATGTAGTTTTGGTTGATATTTTATTTTTGTTGGATTTGTTTTATCTTTAGAAAAGCTGGAGCCAAGGTCCAAAGGCAAAACTCTGTCAGAGGCTAAAATCTCCAAAGGGAGAGAAACACTTCGCCTGAGAGCCAAAGGCCCTGCTACTGTGGAGGAGATGGTATGGTGGGGAATGCCCCTCAGCAGTTTAATCACCCAGCTTCTGATTTATTCTCCCCCAAGGATGATAAGTAGGAAGGAAAAATGGGATGTTACAAAGCTTGTGGGACTGAAGAGAACAGCTAAAGTTGATGACTAGCAGGGACAGGATGGGGCTGAGGAACCTGGAAGCACAAAACCCAGATTTCGAGTTCATGGACTGCATGGATGAATTTAGATTAGACCAAGGGGTGCTGAAAAGAGGGAAGGGGGGAAAAAAGAGGTGGGATGGTTGTGAAGAATTTGTTCTGTTTCTGACACTGAAGTGTACAGGGTTGGTGTAAGGGTTGTTGTTAGGAGAGGCTGATTAGATACACTGACATGAATTTGTGCAAAACTAGGATTAGAGTTTAGTGAATAAATATTATTTATTCTGGGCTCTTCTAAAGCTGATAAGGATTTGATGGAGATCTGTATTGTCAGGAGATACAAGGCCCCTGTTCAGTTTGAATGCATGAGTTGTGTGGCTTGGTATTAGGAGGAAAGCTCATGTTTGTGAGAAGAGGGAAAGAGAGTGGAATAGTGTGTCTTGTCTGTAGATTCTGTAAGTCTAGGGGGCCAAGGTGGGAGTAAGGATAATCACTGGCACATTGCTCTTTATTTTGAAATCTGCATGGATATAATCATACCTTTGTTCTTCTCTCCCTTTATTCCAACAAAGCCAACTGAAGTTGAAGAAAAAGCAATTAAAAAAGTGGATGAGCTTCTTGAAACATACATGGGCATAAGAGATATTGAATTAGGTGAGTTTGTAGCAGATACATTACTACAAGAGTAAATAATTTCTCATTTTCTGTAGTCTGATGTTTATTGAGTACTTTAGTCTCTGGATGTAAGTGAAGCAAAATTTGTCCAGCCTGCAGTCTCAAAAACTTGCCTCTATTTCTACAAATGTGTTTTTCTGATAAAAGAATCTCCCTCCCACTTCCATCCTTATGATGTAATTATTCAATCAATCCTCTATTCTTTCTGCACATTAGCTATACACTGTTGCATGCATTTTTTAGTTGTTTGCTATAACTGTCACCACTGTATTCTTTCTGGCATATATTTTCTAGTGGATCTTGTGTGTGCCATGGTTAAGAATTCTTCAGGATAAGTATGTTTATTTGCTTTTTTGCCCTTTGGCATAGACCCATCAAAGTTGATTGCTAAGGTTTGATCCTGAGGTCTTCATCAGTGAACAAGTAGCTATTTAGCAAGGCAACTGACAGAATAATTACACAAATTTATCAAAATCTCTAAAACTTGTGTTCTGATGAACATGAGAAAACTTATAGAATATTTACTAGTTATAAGAATCGTTGATTTATAATGAAAGACATTATGTAACCCCAGTGTCATAAGTTCCATAAAGATGCACCAAACTTGTCCTTGCAGCTGTTGCCTTTCTTTGTTATTCTGACAACAACTAAATAGGAATTTCTATTTATGTGGGAAGAAGCTGCAGTCTGGCTATTTTAGCCTGCTGTGGCTGGTGTAATCCTCCTAGGATCTTGTGGAACTGCTGGTACTGAGACAAAGAGGAAGGTATTTATTCTTATGGTAATATCTTAAAAGAACCAGCCAAGAAAAAGGAAAGAATTGGCTAAATAGAAAGAGATCTTGAAAAGAAACCTTTCATGAGAGAGAAGTGGAAAAGGCAAAGCAGAAGAGAAAATGGTTCTGGCATGAAGCTCCAGGGCTGGAGGGGCAGCAGTTAGCACATGGAATGAGAACAAAAGGTGGTTTTCTCAATAGCCAAAAGGCCTTTGTTGGGTGCTCCTACCAGCAAGCGTCTGTTTGGCAGATACCACTAGTTTTCTCACAGGAAAAAATGTAGGTAAAACAGTATTTGTGCTTCAGTATAAGGCAGAATTGGGCTTCATGGCATAGAAGAGAGGGCAGAGCTGCCCAAAACTCGAGTTCTGTTTTGTAGGTTCTATCTAAACTTTCCAATTCCCGGGAATCTAGAAGTTCTCAACATTTCTGTTCCCAGCCACTCCAATATGTGATGCTGCTGCCATGCAGTGCACTCCTGGGAGGCCTGTGTGCTGCTGAGCCATGTTTAGGTTAGGGAGGATTCCATGTCCCATCTCATTCCTGCAGCCTCTGTGCCTCAGTCTGGCTCAGGCTTCAAAGCTCTGGGTGCCCTGCCAGCTGTCCCTCTGGGAGCTGTTTTTGTCCTGCAGCTGTTGCATTCCTGGCTCAGCCTGGGCTTCTGGAAGCTCCTGTCCTTGCAGGTTACCTCCAAGGCCCCCAGGCTCCTTGCCCTACAGGAATCAGCAGCTGTGGGTGCTCTGCTTCTGGTGTCCATGGGAACAGTCCTTTGGGAACTGGTGTTCCCTGTATTTTTGGCTCTCAGTACTGTAAACAGGATGGCTCTTGCACACTAGACTGAGAAGTTCAGCTTTCAACACATATAGTTGAGTTAATGGCCAAGCACCTGGTAGAGTTTTCCCATGAATTCCTTGAATTTTTTTCCCCTCAAAAGATCTAATGCCCTTCATCTTTCTGTATGTAGTTTGGAAACTTAAAAAAAAAAAAGCCTTAGAAGAATACTCAAAGAAGGAAGAGGTCTTTGTTCATAGAGAGGCTCTTTTCTTCCCTGCTGGGTGGTTGTTTTGTCCCTCACCTCTTCTTTTCCTCCCCAAAACCAAGAGAAGCCGTCAGAAATCAAAGACTGTAGGGTTCATGTAGCTTTAGTTTGCACCTTTGAAGCCATATCTTGAAGTTCAAATCTAAGAGACAACAGCCAGTGTTGATGACTCAAATCCCCCAACTTTACCATTTTAAAACAATTAAACAGCTCAAGGATTCTTTAGGAAAGGAGAGCTAATCACCTGTCACAAATCTGTTCAATTAACACATGTCAGTTTTTCACATACTGGATGTGATCAGTCACCCATGAAAGTGAAATATGAGGAAAAGATTCATTCAGAGGATGCCAATCACCACTTAGCTCGAAATTTCTCTCATTACTCAGGCCAGATTAGTTGAAAATGCAAGTCATCACAAAGTGCAGCTGACAAGTGATTAAGATCTCAATCATTGCTCACTTCCATGCACTTCTGTTTGTCAGAATCTTTGGATGTCAGTTAATGTTACTCTTTCATCTCCATTAAAATGACACTTGCATGGTGTGATTGAATTCTGAAGCAGTGCCCCAGTTTTAAGACATAAGTTAGAAAGAAAGGAAGGAAAAACTAATGTTAAATTGCAGACAGGATTAAAGGTGAGATAAAGCCCTTAATTTTTGCTTTGTTAAGTATCTTGACAGTTTCAAGAATGGCTGACTAAATCTACACACAAATCCCTAGGCTGGACAAAAATACTTGGAAATTGTTAAAGAAAATGCATGTGCTTTTTTCTGGCACAGTTTTTAGTTTTTATTTTCAGAGATCTAAATGCTATTGAGATTTACATACCTGCTTTTGGATGCATTTTTACCTTTTTACTTCCTTACCCCTTTGTACTGAAAACTGTATGTAATCCAGAGAAGGGGCAGTTGGCTCTGGAAATATATTCTTCAGCCATTTTATGGGCATAATAGAAATTGAGCCAAGGTTTGACTTCAGCATTCTTTAAAACTTAAATACACAGCTGAGAGATAATTCAGGTTATTTTAAATTCTACGAGTGCTTTCTGGTAAAGGAATTTGAGCAGTTGGTTAATAGGAGCTACTCAGGAAACAGTGCTAGTTAAAAATATTGACATTTATTTTTTTAAATCAGTAAGACTTGAATTGCTATGGACTGTATTTAATCCCAAAAATTCTGGGTGGGAGGAAGCCTGGATCTAACCCCAGAATGCCACCGATGGTAAATCATGGCAAAAGGGCTTCCTGTCCACAGATTTTTTTTAGCACCTTTTGGCTTCCTCCACTAGTATTTTGTTCCCCTTTGTTCTGTTTTTCTGCTTTTGGCTGATTATTTCCTTTCTGTTGCTCTCTATAATATTATCAGGCATGATGTGTCACAGCATCATTAGGATTGGAAAAGAGCTCTGATATCACCGAGTCCAGGCTTTGACCAAACACCACCATGCCAACTAAACATAGACTAAGTGTCACACCCAGTCGTTTCTTGGGTACTTCCAGCTGTGGTGACTCCACCACTTCCCTGTGCAGCCCATTCAGTGCTTAATCACCCTTTCAGTGAAGAAATGTCCAACCTGGACATCCCCTGGTGCAGTCATGGGCTGCCAGCTCCTCTGGGAGAAAGGTGTGGGGAACAGTATCCAAGGCGTTGCTGAAGTCCAGGTGGGCACATCCACAGCCTTCCCCTCATCCTGTGGGTGGCTCATCTGGTCATAAAAGGAGATCAGGTTGGTCAGGCAGGACCTGCCTTTCCTAAACCCATGCTGGCTGGGCCTGACCCCCTGTTTGTCCTGTCCATGCTATGTGATCACAAACAAGATAATCTGTTTCATAATCTTCCATCACTGAGACCAGGCTGAAATATCCTTGCATATTCTATCTTGTCTGTTTAAAAAAATTGTCTGTTTTTGAATTCAGTTTTCAAACTTACCATCTAGTCAAAATATCTTAACAGGTTTAAACCTTTTCTGTTACCCAAGCTTTTTCTCTTGGCTCGCAAATCCAGCCCATCAATATTCAGTAGATATTTTTATCTCTAAATGCTTTAACTGAAGTGATATTCTCCCTGAATCTGTTATTTTCTTCTCCTTCTGTCACCAGACTTCCTTTCCCACAGGATTTTATTGCATACATCCAGGAGTATATTGTTTACAGCTGTTCATTTACTCTGAGAGAATAATGGGAGTTTTTTTGATAAAAGGTAGGGCAGCAAGTCCAGTTAAACAAAATAAACTTCAAGAAGAATTAGTACTTAAGAAAAAGGAACAAGCAGAAATATTTCTGATAGTTATTGAGTACCAGATCTGACAATGTTCAACATGAAACTTAAACCAAGTAATGTTAAATACTGTAAACTGCAATAACATGCTTCATTTTCTGATTTAGAGTGACAGGACAGAACAATATTTGTTACCTTTTGATGAAGACGAAGCTTCTAATGGCATTACAGCTAAATAAACATTGAGGCTCCTGTCAGGACTTCTGAAAAAAGCTTTTTCAGAAGTTACAGTACAGGATATAGGTAGCAAAACGACTGTGTAAGGTAGATAATAAGAATGGCGGGCAGAAGGTAGATTCCATGGCTTGTGCCCCATGTGTCCATTAAAAATGAAAATAAGGATTTTGTGAAAGATCGTTGAGATTATTTAAAGGAAATGTATTTGAAAAGCCAACATATTACTTTGTTCGTGTTCTGGAAGCTTGACATTAACTTCTCAGTTAAAGTTGATGAGACTTCTAATTCCTTTCACCACTTTTAAGATTGCTGAACTTTTCACATTTTATGTAAAAATCAATCAGACACTAACATTGCCTGAAGTGAACTGAAAAAAGGAAAATCTGAAAACAATTGAGGCTCTCTTGACTGTGGAAAAATATTCTATTGGAATAAAATTCCTGTAAGATCTGCACAATAAGTGATTACAAGAAGCAGTGGGGAAAAGGGAGGGGAGTGGAGACAATCTGGCACGAAGCTGTCACCCTCTGAGAACCAGCAACGTTTCCTTCAACTGGCAAGTATCTGCTGAATGCCTTGGCAGTCAGCGGGCTTTGATTTGCCCTGGGAATTGCGCATCGATTCCGCCAATGTCACCGTGCCACCGGGCCCATTTGCCATCGATTCCACCAATGTCACCGTGCCACCGGGCACATTCTGCCATCGATTCCGCCAATGTCACCGTGTGACCCGGCGCGTTCTGCCATCAATTCCACCAATGTCACCGTGCCACCGGGCGCGTTCTGCCATCAGCTCCGCCAATGTCACCATGTGACCGGGCGCGTTCTGCCATCGATTCCGCCAATGTCACCGTGTGACCAGGCGCGTTCTGCCATCAGCTCCGCCAATGTCACCGTGTGACCGGGCGTGTTCTGCCATCGGTTCCACCAATGTCACCGTGCCACCGGGCGTGTTCTGCCATCAATTCCGCCACTGTCACCGTGCCACCAGGCGCGTCCTGCCATCGATTCCACCAATGTCACCGTGCGACCAGGCGCGTTCTGCCGCCCTGGGAGCACTGTCCCGCAGCTGTGGCAGCTGCTGGGGAATCAGGCAGGGAATGGGGGCTGAGCACACAGGCTGGCACGGCAGCTGGCCCGCAGGAGGGCAGTGCAGGGGCTCGGTCCATGGCAGAGCCCGGCGGTGCCGCTGTGCCCGGGATGCTCCGGCAGCGCGGGCGGGCAGCGCTGGAGGTCAGCACTGCACTGCCACCGGGCCTGGCTCTGGCTGCAGGAGCGGCTGGGAATGCCGCTGTGCCTCAGTCAATGCACTGCATTAAATGTGCCCCGCAGTGCTGGTCACACTTACTCAGTACAGGTGAAAATGGGGTTTTTTTTGAGGCTGCTTTAGCGCGGTGATGTTCTGATTCTTGCTTGATTGGGTTGAAAGTTGATCCGCTAAGTTTTTAGTGGATTTTGTTTTCAAGTTTTGTAAATCTGTAATAAACCAGTTTTTTAGATTCTATTTAGTTATTTGGGAATGTAAATCTCTAAAGAAAGTTGCATTTGAAGTTCCACTTTGTTAATGACAGTTTGTTATGTGCAATTCTGAAGCTTCAGCTAGAGCAGCTGGACTGTGATATAATGCCTTGTTGTCTTGTGTTATTGCTGCTGTCTGTGTCATAGGGTTCTTCCATATCTCTTGGCCAATTTATCTTAAAACTGGCTACATTCCTGCTCCCACCCTGCTTGAACACTTTTCTAGATCCTTACTCTTTTGATTTCTAAATATCTGGTGTAACAATCTCTTGATGTGTTTGTTCTTACTCCACCTCGCACAGCTCTTTTCTCTCCACCCTTCTTCCAGTGTCTATAACGAGTAAATTTACATCCAGCTTCATATCCAGAAATCTGTGAAGTTTCAATTATACCCTTCTCCTCATTATCTCCAGGCTTGCTTCCCTGTAAGTACCTTCTTGTGCCCCATTGTCAGAAAATAGAGAGTGGTGTTGTAGAACAAATCCTTGTGTTCTACTTACCAGGAACAAGAGTCCCCTCTTTAATGCCCATTTCCCATCCAGACTTGACTGAATCAGAGTCAGAGGAACTTCACAGGGGACACAGAGGGAATCAATGCAATGGGGATAGGGTTTCTTCTGGCAGGGCCTTGAGGGTCCTTGAGAACCACTAGTGTTGCCTGGGAAGCTGGGGTACACTTGTTTGGGGTACACAGCAATTTATTTGACAAGATTTACATAAATTTTCCTTGCACAGCTTTGTGTAGTTTGACACACTGGGATTGGAGCCTCACAGCTGAACACAGTTAAAACCAAAACATCAAGTTTCCTCAGAGTTACTGTTGCTGACATTTACAATGTGGAGTACGGCTCACTCTTGCTTACATCTTGTTACATGTTTGCACAACAGCAAGTGCTGTTTGCCAGAAGTTCAGAACTGTCAATAAAGTTGAGCTGAGTTTTAGATCAACAAAATAAAATAAATTTAGAAAAACTTCAGAACAGGGAATGTTTGTTTTTATTTTTCTCAGAGAGATTTTGCCATGTTGATTCAATACAGCGTATGTGGTAGATAGCAGACTGTCCCAGTAAAGATGTTTTCTGTGGCTCCAAAACTTCCTTCCCTTTCTCAGGCACTATATTATGTGTTTTACATTTGGACATTTCTCTAAGAAAAGGCTAGAAGCTACCAAATCCTTCACTTTGACACTTGAATTTGATATGCTTGTGAAGAAAGTGGCAGGTATTTGGTGTTTAACAAAAGATGGAGGACATCTAGCAGTTCAAGGCAAGGGTATAAAGTAATCACAAAATGAAGCAGACTTTGATGTTTCATTTATTGTACTATACCATCATTTTCCTGTGAAGAGAGGCTGTGCAGCAGAGATACAGCTCAGAAAATAAACTGTGTTCAGCAGTGCTGTTTGTGCTGAGTGTGTCTTACAGAGCATTCTGCCCTCAAACCATTGTAGCTTGCTGCCAGTGGTTCTCTGGGCCCAGCTTAAACAGGAGAAATTTCTGTGCTGACTCTTTTCACCCTTGATGGAGGTGCAGGTGTCATGATCAAGAGAGGTTTGCATTTGCTCTAATATCCATGGGTTGGCAGCATCCAGTGTTTGGGATGGATTTCTGTGATCTCCCAGAGTCTGAGAAACTGTAGTGGCAAAAGGCGAGGGATGAGCACAGCAACTAAGGAAGGAGTGAATCCTAAGCTGCAGCTCCAGTTTAGCCATTTCTAAAGTGTGCTCTGGCACTTGATAAATTCTGATACTTCTCTGGTAAATAAGAGAAAATTCTAGACAATATTGGTATACAAGATATCACAGTTTAACTCCATTTTATCACTCTTCTGTTTTCATTCTCCTGGATGCCAAGATGTTCCTTGGTGACTCCAGTTTCTTGTGCACAGCAGCAAAGCCTTTCTCTTCCTTCTGCACAATTTGACACACCTGGCTGAGATTTTCAGAAATAACTTTTTCATTTTATAGAGGCATAAGCAAAAACTTTAAGTGCATAATTTCCTCTTGAATCCTAAATTCACCTGGTAAAATTTGCATATCCCTAAGCTGACTCACCAGCTGTTGAAAACAGACATCTCAAATCTCATCCATCCCTATCTTGGTTCTGTGTGTTAGCTGTCACTTTCATGATAATTACATTCTTTTGTTTTGTTGCTTTTTAGCTGCAACAATTGTGGAAGCTGGAAGAGACAAGAAAAACCCAGATGAATTTGCAGTGGCCTTGGATGAAACTCTTGGAGACTTTGCATTTCCAGATGAGTTTGTATTTGATGTGTGGGGAGCAATAGGTGATGCCAAGCAAGGACGACTGGAATGAGAACTGTGCAGTTTGTCAACCCCTGTTTGGAAATACAAAATGATTTGCAAATACATCAGAATGTTACTAATTTTGTTGATGTGAATTCAGAGTGCTCTGCATAAGTATTCTGACCTGAGATTTTCCTTTGCAAAGGAAGGTTTCTAATAGAAATGAAGGTAAACCTGAACTTCTGACAAATTCATCTGGCAATTTAAAACATTTAATTTATGTATAGAAGTCACTGTGAGGAGAGTGTCAAGGTGATATATTTATTCAGAAATTTATGAAAATGAGGTAATTTTTATTGTACATACACTTTGATACCAATAGTCTGAAAAGTGTTAGACATATGCAACTAGGAGTTTGGATTATTTTATCTCTTTAGAGAGGTTTATAAAGCTGTTGAGAAAGTACCTAGCTTTATGCTGCAGTTCCCTGGTTTTCTGCTGTTTGTATGTATTAGCCTAGAGCCTTATGTTTTCTTACAGTTTGGCCTGGACAGTGTTTTTACTGTAGGCAAAGCTGGGAAGAAGCTACCCTCTTTCTTTAGAACCAGTATTCAGGGAAAAAAAAAAATTCCTCTGAAACATGAAAACTAAGATATTTGGATGAGAAAGGCTTGCTTGCATTTGAGTCATAATGTGCTCTGTCTGGGTTATTACTGAGATGAGTAGAAATGCCTAAACCAGGAAGCTGCTGCTTTATTCAGATGCCATAATATTGCAATAGGAACTGCACAGAAAGAAATAAATGTTAATTTTGATTAATATTAATGCATTTGAATAATATCTGGAGACTGCACTGGAGACTACAGTGTATCACTAAGTGCTTAATTGATCTTTGCATATGCTAAATGATTTCTTGAGATCCCATGGAGTTCCTCTCTTGTCTCTGTGTTTTTTCAACATGGCTACACAAGAGAGATACTGAAGGTGTTAAAACCCAAAAGATATTATTGTAAAGTCACAAAGAATTGTAGTTTGGATGACAGTGCATGCCTAGACCCTGAAAAATAAGTTAAACTAATCTTAGATGTTAGGTTTTCCAATGATATTGTACATAAATGTTTATTTTGACTACTAATTTTTTACTTTTAAATCTGAGATTATTGCAAATGAAATTGAATGAGAATGTGGGCTCTGGCCTGGGAAGGTGTCATATCTTTTTAGTATTTTTATATTTGCATAAGAATATAAAGTAATAATTACTACAAAGTTTTTTTCTAAATCATTACCTGAAAAAAATGTCTTTCACTGAATTGCGGAGATCTCTTTAAAATAAAGATTATGCCAATAAATTTACATGTTCTATGTCAGCGTTGTTTTTTATTTTTGTGTGAATCTGTGACACTTTGAAGTATCATTGAGTGGACAGGTTCTTGTTCTCATTACTAGGTTATTGAAGAAGGATTCTAAACTCCACTTCAGCAAATTTTTGTAAAACGTGAAAATAAAATTGAAGAAACTCTAAGGAGAGGGTAAAATTTTGTACATCTCGTTGCTTATTTGAGCCCTCAAGGATGTATTATTTTGCAAAAGGAGTTTGAGCATTTCTTCTTTTTCCATAATTGCAAGTCTGAGCCCACAATCTTCTGTTGCAGTTGAGCACACTCTCTGTCTTGTGCAGGTCTGCTTTAGCTGATTTACTCATGGTAATGAGGGGTTAAAGTCTTGTGGGCCATATAATTTGTTCTTTAAACTTCTAGGTGAAAAGCAAAAAGGAAATTCCAAGAATTCCTTGTTGGTTTCAAAACATAAAACTCAAATGTCAAATTTTGTGGACGTGTTTATGTACTCTACTGTTAGTTACCAACATGCCACTGGTTATAAAATGTATTAAAATAAAGAATTCCTTTAAAAAAAGAGAAAAAGTACTATGGATAATGCACAAAATGTTGCCTGTAGTAGATAACCTATTGTGTGTTGGCCATTCATTTTATTTTGAGAAATTAATGTTGTTCAATCAATGTATACTCAGGGAATAATTTGTCTCATTACACTGATAAAATAGTAAGATAAATATAATCTCTGAAGCTGTAATTCTACAGAGAGCTTCCTCTTGTCACAGTGGCCTATTTTTGTGGAGTTTATTTCAGGCCTAAGATTTAAATAGTGATTGCAATTTTACTAGCATTTACTGCAATAAAACATGTCAATATATCTTACTTTTTCAGTGTTCTCAAAGCACTCACTATTTTCAGCACATAAGACAGGTACCAGTACCTAATCTGGTAGATTATTTGCATTTTCCATCCATGCATGAATAAATTGTCACATGAGAATCACACTGCCTTATAAAGCATGATAAATACTTCTCTCTCTTTGTAGTGATTTGTGTAGCAAATTAACGTTGTTTTACTAATAAAATACAGCCTTTAAAACCTAACCAATAATGACACTAATGCTTTGTACAGTGAAAATGTCATTAAATGTCACTAAAAAAGTCTCCCAGGTTAGTTAGACAAACTAATTCTAAGACATGAGCTCTGTTTAAGTGCTGATTAGAGAGGGACTATAAACATCTTGTTAGTGTGTGCTGCACATGGAGGTGAATGTTGGGGAATAATCCACTCAAAATCTGAGGTGCAATGGCCCAGAACAGTAACTCAGCCCAAACTCAGCTGTTCTAAAAGTGACTGATTCCTTACTTTTATAATTTGGTGCGGAGCCAGCAGAGAGCTGGCAGACAGATGCAATTTGTGCCTTTGCTTCCAGACTTGCTGCTATGTTCAAGACAATGGAAAACACAGCTCTGTTTTCTTCTATTTTTGCAGAGTCGTTAGGTAGTCTTTAGATGCAACAAGGGGATTTAATGAAATCTGGTGTTCATAAAGTTCTGAGCTCATAATTTAAAAAATATGATGAGCGATGAATATTTTACACTTTTAAAGGAACAAATTTTGCAAATTACAGGTACATCTTTTGTGACACCTTTAATATGCCAAATTATGCTTCAGTTAAACCTGATTTTATGCAACCCTATTCATTCAGCTATTATTCAAAGAGCTATTAATATAATCAGTCTAATTAGGAAAATCGCGTCTGCTAGTCAGATTTGAATAATGCATATACTCTTATTTCTTTATATAATTTTCATCACAATTTGTCTAATTTCTCTTTTTTTGAGATAAATGTAATATAAAGCTTTGAAAACCTTGGTTTTTCTGAATTTGAAAGTGCAATATTAATGTTAAAATTAAGCTAATTTGTAATATTTTGTTAGATTTTTTCTTCCTGCTTTTTAATGAGAACTTATCCTACTTTTCAAATTAAATACTGTTTTTGATGAAAAGAGTTCTGAGAATGTCTCTTCCAAAGTCTGAGTATTGTAGTATTGTAGTAAGATGATATATTATGCTTTTATTTTTCCTTTTTTTTTTTTTTTTTTTTTTTGCCAGGAGATATTTCAGGACAATTAAAAATCAGAGCCTTGACTCTTTGAAAGAAAGGCATCTTTGCCATGAATTTCAGAACTCAACTCTAGCAATAAGAGCTTCATCTGAAATTTATATTCAGTATTGTTTTCTTGTCCAATTCTCTGACTCAATGTTTGTAAGGCATTCTGCATTTAGATGTTGTAATGCATTAAAAGATCTCTGATTTGGTTTATGAAAATGTGAATGAATTCACAGACTTGGAAGTCAAAGAGAAAATCCTCAACGTTTCACGAGGATACTTGTACATAGTAACAACTTTGAATGAAAAGTATGCAGCCTGCAGTACAGACTTTGTCCTCAGGAAAGGAATGTTTAATGTGTGAGATTCAGGCACTGACAATTAAAATAGATTGAGACTGCATAAATGTACAGAAAAAATATTTTTTTCACCTATTGCAACATGCACTGTCATTAAATAGAACACAGTGTCTGAATGCAGCAACAGAGTTTCCGTAGATTGAATAGAAGCAATCTCCTGATATATTGATATTGTCTTTATCTCTCCTGCTGTTAATAAACAGAGAGGTTGGGAACAGCTTTTTCAGTTTTCTTTAATGGCACTCCTTACCTAAATCTCTATTGTGATGTCTGAGCTCTTTCAGAGAAATGTAGCTGTTGGTTTTGTACCTGGATCATTATTTCCTGGGGTTCTCCCAGTCCCCTGAGAACTAATGGAGGTTTCCAAGTTGCTGTAAACTGATTTTACTATAGTATTTGAAGGAGAGGGAGAATCAGGGAGAAATAAATGTCTACTTTTCTTTGAAATGAAGTCTGCAGGTCAGACTAGAGGCAGCAGTTCAATGTAAATCCCTGACAGGATCAGTGTGGAGGTTGGGTGCATGGCCCCAGTGGTTCTGGTCAGCAGAACTGCTGCTGTGGTTCTTGGCATGTTTGCCAAGGAGCTCTTCTGCCCTGATAATGTTTGATAGGAATGTGGGCTCATGAATGTAGTATAGAAATTATTGTCTTCTTTTTGGGATGAATAATAAAATATTGTAATTTTTTAGGGGTAAGGTTTTTAGCATGAACTGCATTAATTGACTATAAGAAGGAAATAAGGTATTTGAATTTTAGATGAGATCTAGCTGAAGAAACGTATTGCACCACAATATCTAATAATGCATTTTTCTGCTTACAAAAAATATTGTTTTTTAAGTTTTTCCAAATCTTTACTTTTTAACAGGAAAAAAATGGTGAACAGTGAGGGAGGAGACTTAGTTTAGTGGAAAAAGCTTTTAATGACAGACTTAGAATTACAAGTTGTGCTTGTAACACAGCTGACCTGACAGTGATTTGTGTAATCCTTTCACTTGACAGCTCTTCCAGTAAAGGCACAGATTTGTACTTTATATATATAAACCTTCTCTGGCTTGAAATGGGAAAGCAAGCATGGTAAATCCATTGCAAGTCGCAGTCTCCAGGCATTCATATCATAGTATTGAAATCTCTTTTAAAAGCCTTCACACATACTTTCCAAACATTCTCATTTTTACAATGTGGATTTTGTTTCCAATGAGTGTTTTAAGAGATAATTTTACTTGCTGAGCTTAAGTTTTGAAACCAGTAAGCCTTTTTTGAAGCATCTCTAACCTAAATAAGCTAAATTTTTAATGATCAGATACAGAAACCGATCAACAGAATGACATAAATCTCAGCTCTGTTGGTAACAATACCTGAAATGCCCAATGGATGTTTGCCATTAGCATGTACAAATTTGATAGTGACAAAATCCTAATTGCAGGACTACAAAAGTGGGGTTAACCTTGTCCTTCCTATGTCAACAAATTAAAAGTGCATGTTGTTTCACAGTTGATATGTTTTCATTTCATTATCTATAAAGCAAACCAGAAAAGAAAGGGAGTTACAAGTATGACCTCTTTCCAGGAATAGGAACATTGTGAATTGAGGTGAATCTCTGGATAAATATGCTATAACTACTTTCTCCTTTGGTAAAGAACAAGCTAATTCCCTTCAATGTCAAGGATAAGTGAATATAGCTATGACAATATTTGTCTTTTAGAATTCCGTGCTACCAACTGAATGTGCAATTTTCTTGGCAGGGTTCTTGGTTAGAGGGAATTGCTGCAAGGGAAAGGTTCATGAAACTCGGCTCAGATTGGTGGTTTGGCTCATCAAGTCCAAGGCAGATAATACATTGCCTGTGAGAGAACCAGCTCTTTTCTTGAGCTGTGCTAATTGTCACACTATTGAGATAGTGAATTTACCAGAAGACTTTCATAGAACTGACCTGAGGGATGATTTCTTTTTTAAAGAGGCAGAAAAAAGACCATGGCACAAAAAATAGGTTTATGTTAATGAGATTGCTGAGGATACAAACTGGGAAAGATGACATGACAAAAAAGATTGTGTTTAAAACTTGTCCAACAAGTTTGCCTTTAAAACTTGACCAATAGTATTTTAATAGTTCAATATTTTAAAATGAAAGGTCATAACTTCAAATTTTAGGGACTGAGGGAAGTTCTTAATTGGAGATGCTACATGGAAAATACCTTGATGCTCTAGTCATTGAATGACTAACCCACCTGAGGGCTGCATCTGGGGAAAAGTGACTGCTGTGCATCACAGGGGGGAAGACCAGGAGAAACTTGGAGGCAATGTTGCAACCCAGAGCAATTTTTATTTTTATTTTCAACCCTGTGCTCAGTGCAGGCTTCCCCTGTTGTTTAAGCATTGGACAGATTTGGAAAAAAGGCATAATAAAATGATTATGAGAATCTTGAAACATCAGACTGAAGATCCTGAGTTCTTTGGTACAGCTAAAAAGAGTTGGTTAGGGTGACAAGAATCTTGGAGGGAGGAGTTTTTCAAACCAACCAACCAACTGCACTGCCAAGAATACAGGTGTGGCCACAGGCTGCCTTCGGTCTGGAAACCCTAAGGAGGATTTCTAACACAAATGGAACAGCATAAGGGAAGAGTATGGAGACAAAATCCAGGCTGATTTTAGGGCAGAACTCTAACTTTTATAAAGAGAGGCTGTATGAAATGGTTGCTGGAGCACCAGCAAACAAGGTGTGATCCCACAGTAGGTTCCTTTTGGTCCCAAGAATTGTTTTATCTGTATTTAATGGCCAGGTGTTTTGAACTCTCACAGTTTGAATTGAAATGTGGACAGATTTGGAAAAGGCAGGTAGGACTGTAGAGAATTTTTTAAAACTGGAATTCGGGAACTTGCCTTTTTGACTGAAAAGCAATGCCAAAGCCCTCCTGAGGTCTCTCTTCAGAGTAGGTGGTTTTGAATGTTGGCTTTTCTTGCTTTTCTTTTGTATGCTAAATGTATGGAAGCTGTGTCAGGGGAGGAGATATCTCTGGAATGCTGAGCTTGCTACTGCTGCTGGAAGTCAAGAAGAATCATTTCCATCCACAGCTACTGGACTTTTCTTTTGGTGTTGAGAGAGAGGTCTTGGTTTTTGTGTGGATTCAGTGTGCTAAACTAATTTTTCTATCTTCTACTGTGTTTAAAGCCATCACTACAACTTTTGAGTGTGGAGAGGGAGGCTGCCAAGGTTTCATCCTATCCCCAGGAGCAGGTGAGAGAAGTTCTAGTCTTCATCTAGAATTAGGTGTAGGCACTGAGTTGCCCAGAACATGGGAGGGGGCAGAGCTAAGCTCTGTTCATCTTCTAGCTGTGCTTGACTGAAGAAAGGCTGCAGACAAAATGGTGTCTGTGGGTTGTGCTGCAGACTGTTGGTTAGGACTCTGTGTTCTCCATTGTCTTGATTTCTAGTCCCTAGTAAATAAAAAAAATGCCTGTGATTTGTACCCTGCTGAACTCGCTGCAAAATGCTCTCCTCCTGTATTTCTGGCCTTTCAAATTTGTGGCTAGTCTCTTGAATGATCAGGGGAAAAGGGATTAGTAAATAGCTTTGGCATTAATCTGTATTCAGCTCTGTGTTGAACATCCATTATTTTTATGATTATAATAAAATGAGTAGCAGTGTAACAGCTGCCTTGGGTTTTCAATTAAATGCATTAATACATATGCAAGAAAATAGCCTGTCTCAGTAGTATTTATAGGGAAAAGAATATTTTTCAAGATTTGTGGCAAATCATTATTATGCCGTTTTTTAATATGGCATTTGGAAATATGAGAGTGGAATTGCCAGCATGCTGCTTTATTGCTTGCAAGTGGAATGTGTGATAATCAGCCCTTTGCAACACTTCTTAATGACGACAATTTTCAATGCATAAATACCAGCTTTATAACTTGATGAACAAGTCTGGAGTCAGTGCCTGGTTTAGTAAGAACATGGTTAATGCTTGCAAAAGGTCCTAAATGCATAATTACAGTTTTGCAGAGTTATTTGTAAAAGAAATTTTGATGGCATGAGTGAAGTGTGTAAAATCGCTGTTTATTCCGATGGCTTGAGAGTTGGGGGCATTTGCCTCCCTCATTGTTTCCAAACTGCTTTATTTTCTTCATCTTAGCTCCAAGTCAGAATGATGCCTTTGGCAGTTTCATTTGCTTGCAGCTTACATTCTTCTCTGTGCCTGTTAGCTTTGCCAAACAACACTGAACAATAAGGGAGTCACTTTTCCAGCCAGCTCAGCTTTTGTCAGACCCTGCACTCCAGCTCATTCTTCCATTCTTTCCAGCTGTATCTTGTGTCTGGGGCCTCATGTTCCTGCTTATGAGTCTGAAAGAATGGTCTTATCACACTCTTTTTACAGATGTTGTTCCTTCTGTGGGAGCAATAGACTGCCTGGTGTCCATTAATATTTCCACCATAACAAATGCAAGGGCAAAAGTCACCCTGACTTTATAGCATAGAAGTTGACTGATTAAAAAAAAACCCGCCAAAATTACCATCCTGCTATATTATTTACTTCATTTCTAGAGCAAGTTTAGAAGAGTTTAAGAAGATCTCTAAATCTTCATTCCCTTATCCAGAGCCAGTAATAAAGCCTAACAGATAATAAGCTCACCAGGATGAGTATGACAAGTAGTGTTATGTGCATAATTCAGTCATTTTACTCATAGCACTAAACCCCTTTTATTGAATTGTTTCACTGCAGAAGGATTTTAATCTTCTATTAGTAAGAACACCTGAATAAAATAATGAATAACCTTGAACCAGTTGGACTGTGAATCTTGCAGGGTTGCCACCTCTCTTCCCAATGCTCCATCTCATACCCAGGATTCCTGGGCTTTCCCCTTTACCAAATTGCTGTTTGCTGATTTACACAGGAACAGAGGCAGGTAACACAAACAAACAGGCAGGTAAGAGAAATATTTGTGTAGAATTGTTGCAAGGGATCCTCATCCATCATGAACAGTTCTCAAAACACTACCCTAAAAATCATCACAGAAAGTTCTTTAGAATCCAGGGCAACTGGCTCAAAAGCCTTAAAAACAAACTGGAATTATTTCTACCTGATACTGTCATTGTGGTAGATAGAAAACAAGTCCTGTGATACATTTAAGTGGACAGACAGTGCAGATTTCATGAACTTAATAAGTTTATTTTCTCCAGCCCATCACTGTGAATGAAGGGGGTCATGATTGCTGAGAGGGTTAAGTAAGGAGAAAAAAAATATTTCTATTTACACACTTCAATTTATGGACGGGAATGTATTTCCTTTCTCTGGAAAAAGGATTCTTTATTGACTGCAGTTAATAAACCTGGATTTTCATAGCAGGTTTTCACTGTCTGAGGAAGTACCTAAATCTACTCTCAAGTATCTGTCCTGAAAAGCATCTTATCTTAGCTAAGTGTAGAAAAAGTCATTTGTATGATCAGCTCTTGGTAGGATTTACAAGAAAAAAGGTTTTGTATTTGCCTACAAGCAATGTGGGGACAAAGACATGAGCTCTGCTTTGTCAGAGACCATGGAGAGACAGGGAAGGATTTGTCCTGGAAAATGTGGAATGACACTTCTCTTTTCAAGATTCAAACAAGCTTTTCAGCAGTTTCTGCTTCCTGCTTCTTCCCTTGGATTAATTCCAACCAGCTTCTTGCAATTATCTCCCCATTATGCTCATGTGGGGTGGGAGTTTAAAAGATGACATCACTCAGACACATATTGTGATATGTATGACTAACCAGTAGTCAACAATGCAACAATTAATTCCTCTGTGGCATTTTATTTGTCACTTAAAAATATTCCTTTGACTCACAGAGTAACTCATACCGTGCAGGAAAAAAAATCTCAGCTCATTAGAGCTGATCTGCAGTTATCACCTGGCTGGTCTCTCCACTGACTCCACTCTCCTCATTTATTTTAACCTTGATCTGAGATCTCACCTCTCTCTTTTTTTTTTTTTTTTATGTCCTTTTATTTGCAGTGGAATGTCTGTCTTGCTTCCAGGAGAGCAAAGGAATAAAAAAGTATTATTAAAAGGAAATAAAAAAGTTAAAAAAAAGCCTTTCTTCTTTCCTCAACAAGCCTGGTGAAAAAGTACAAAAATGGCTAAACTAAGGTATGTCCCTGTGTGAATGTTTCCCATGAGCTCTAGGCTCAGTGCAAGAAGCATCAGTGTTTTCCACAGTGTCCTCATTTGCACTTTCTTGCTTTTCCTTGAGATCAGACCTGCTTGTAGTTCCTCTGCGGATTTACTTATTCTTTGGGAGTTCATCCTCACAAGAATAAAATTTTTCCCTCTTTGCCTGAATCTGTTTTCAGCATAGCTCATGGAACTGAGAAGCCAATGACATCTGTTTTTCTGAAAAAAATAAAAGTCTCAAGTCTTCTCTACTGGGTTAACCTGCACAATCTGCACAGGTCTTTTGAGCACTTTTTTCATTTTTATTCATAATGAGAGTTCCAAATAATGTGGTTTTGGCTGTTGTGAGCCTGAAAGCATGAATGAGGTTATGTTATAAGGTGTTGCTCTATAGGAAATCTTGTTAAACACTCATTATTGTGCACAGGCAGTGAGGAAGTGAATAGTACATTAACAATCTCACAGAGGCAAGCAGGAGGAAGCCGAGGCAAAGCAACTTTTACTATAGACAGACCAAACATGAATTTTTACTGACAAATTATGAACCTATTTCTAGAAATATGAAAGCAAAAGAGGCTATGGATGGATTATAGATGTTAAGGCAGCAGAATGTTTAAAATGCATGCATGTAACTGCTGTGTACAGGCAGTGCAATTCCCTGTAGGCTCTAGAGGCAATGGCGATTTGGGAACAGATCTGAAACAGGCTGAGGGGTGGAGTGCAGCCTGGCTGAAATGATAGTGCGTGCGAGTGTGCAAGAGTGTGAACGAGTGTGAGTGGGTGTGCGTGAGTGTGAGCAGGTGTGCAACAGTGTGAGTAGTGTGCAAGAGTATGAGCAGGTGTGCAAGAGTGTGTGTGTGCAGGTGTGCATGAGTGTTAGTGGGTGTGAGTAGTGTGCAAGAGTGTGAGCAGGTGGGCAACACTGTGTGTGGGTGTGAGTAGTGTGCATGGGTGTGTGTGAGTGTGCAAGCGTGTGCATGAGTGTGAGCGTGTGAGCAGGTGTGCAAGAGTGTGCACAGGTGTGCATGTGAGTAGTGTGAGGGTGTGCATGAGTGTGCGTAGTGTGCATGAGTGTGCGTGGTGTGCCAGAGTGTGCATGAGTGTGAGCAGTGATTGTGCCCCGTGTGCCCGCATCCCTCTGTGCCGCGTCTCAGCCGCTCCCGGCCCCCGGGTCTCTGCACTGGCCGGGTGAATTCCCTGCTCTCCGTTCCCAGGTGCCATTCCCAGCCAGGCCCTTCTGTTCCCATGGATGTCCCCCTCTCTTCCCCCCCTCTCCTCACAGATATGTACATCCCTGGTATTATTTAGCCCAAGACTATGTAGGTAAAAGCTGGACAATATTTGAAAGACTGAGGATTTCAAATATTTAAAAATATTTTAAGTATTTTCTCTCAGGAGCAATACTTAGAGAATTTAAAGACCATTAAAATGATTATTGGAGGAGCATTTGTCTTCCACAGAATGATTTCCATTAGTCATTAAGAGTGGCTTTGTTTGTCAGGTCTTAAAATCATGTTGTGGATATCTACAAAACAATGAATATATAAAAGCTAATTTAAATGGTAGTGGAGACTGAGAGTCTCTTCATGTTCCAGACATTTTTATTCTGCAGAATTTCCAATTACTTCTTAAGCCCATTTTATATCTCTTTCCTAAATGTTTAAAGACAATAAATCTTGTTTTACTATTTTCAATCCTTTCTTCTCTTCTTTTTCAAAAGAAATGTTAATACACCAAACATATAAATACATTAACATGCTGTGCAGCTTTATCTAGAATGACAAATACGCTGGCCATTAATTGAATGGAAGGTATTTGGTATATTTCATAAAGGTATTTGGCTATTTCATAAATATATCAGGACTGTGTGCTGATTCATTAGTCAGAATACATTTGAAACAAATAAACTGAGATTTAGTAAGTAATTAACAAAAATGCCAACCAGTCTACTGCAGATGCTGCATTTTCTTTCCAAATTCTTTTTCTCACTTCCATATTTTTTCCCATTCTTGCAGAAATGCATTTTCATTTACTTGTAGATTTTTAAGATTGTAGTTGAGGAAAAGCTTGCTGAGCTCATGCTTGAGTTACCTATTTCTATCAGCTCTGTCTTCAGTAAACACTTTGCAGCAGATCCCAAACCATCTCGTATCAGAACAACAATGGTTCTAAATGCTGTTTGAATTACACTTGTGTGCTCACGAGAGCCCTCTGAGCTTTCCTTCTGCTGGGGCTACACCAAAGAGTGAGGGAAGGATTGGGAATTGTGTTTCCTGCAGCCAGGTGGGTATCTGGGGGCATGGCTGTGTCCCTGAGCAGCCTCTGCCCAGCCCAGGGTGAGCTGTGCCCCCAGCCTGGGCTGATGTGCATGGGGCTGCTCCTTCACAGGCACCAAATTCTTGTGTTTTGCCCTTGGTGGCACCAAACAATCGGGGTTTGGTCAGGGAATCCTTAAAATCAGAGGGTTTTGGGGAAGCTGCAGAAGGCAGGCCTCAGAAAGAGCAGAACTGTGATTGGAGCTGAGCAGTAGCCATGAGATTGGTCAGCAGAAATGTTCTGTGAGATGTAGAAAGGACAAATAGAACAATGCTCTGTGTGTTAGCCCTTGGCTAGAATAACTCCCTAAGCTACAGAAAAGGATATCTATTAGATATTAGAGAGTTCTAAGCTTAATGGAGCTCTGTGCATTATATTTTAAGGCTTACAAGCAGGTACTGTATTCAAAATAAGCAAGCAAGTTTTAAACAAAGGTATGTGTGCTTATGGTGATTGGATGGAACTACTGTCAATGTGCTTTTGCTTTGTGTGATTGGTCAAAAAACTTTCAAAGTGAGTTGTAACTGAGTTCTTCAGCTGCTGCTGGCATCTTCCCATTGTCATAACCATGTCATGAGACTGATGCTTGAAAATAAACAGCTCAAGACCTGTTCCCCAGCAGTCCCATCCCGTTGTGACTCTGTATGTAAACCTGTGTTAGGCATTATTTGGTAGGGCTGGAGCTGAACCCATGCTGCTGGAGGCTGAACAGGGAAGGGTTTTTCTGTGAGGGAAAGCTGTTTTGGGGAGCACTGACAGAAAAGGGCTCTGGGGGTGAGGGAGCTCCCAGTCCTTCCCTGTCTGAACCAAGGAGTAGGAAATTGTTCAAGCTGTAATTACCCATGGTTCAAAGATTACCAGAATACCACATTCAGATCTGGAAGTTTTTTAGTCAGGGAGGTGTAAGAGAGGAACTAAGAGATTTAGAAACCTTTCTCTGCAGCAGGATTCAGCAAAGTTTATTAAAGAGAAGATAAAGGAGCAGCTTGCCTTTATGTGCAGCATAGATTTGATAACAGCAGCTCTCCTGTCTGGCTGAAAGAGGTAAAATGGGAGCCATGCAATTAAATTTAAGACTAGGCAGTTTAGATTCCAAGCAGGCACATCCTAAACAGTGTGAGTGATTTGCCAGTGGAATGATTTAATAAAGATTGTAATAAATTTCTCCTTATTGAACATTCTAAAATCTGAACTGGATGCTTTTTGGAAGGAAATGCTCCAATTCAAACAAGATGGATACATAAGTCTTATAGCACAATTTGTTCCAGGGGTCACACAGGAGGATTGTATGATCCAGTCTTATCCTTCTATTGTGCAAAAGAAATCGTTCAGTGGTTGGTCTGTGCACTAACATTGTATGAAAGGATTAATTCTCTAGCAGACCCAAACCATATCAATTCCACAGAGAGCTCTCAAGTCCACTTTGGGGACTCCAGCTTTTGTCCTAGAAGGAATGGTGGCCATAATTCCTTTGGTTTTGTTGCCTTGAGTTAGTTAATCAGACCAAGAGCTGCTAATGTGTTTAATGTGGCTCATGTATCTTGAGCCAGCATGAGGCAATAATGAAAAAGGCAATTACTAGTTTTATTTTCGAATTTTAAAAATCTACGGCAGTGGGACTGTTGTGCTTTTGATTTGAGGCAATATAAATGAGGCTTCATAGAGCTGATTTGTGGATTAAGTTAATTGCTGGTCTGTGAGCTCTTCCTGACTGCAAAGTCATAGGGAGAGAGCAGGTTGCTGCTGTGGCAGAATGCAGATGTACACAGTATTTCACCCTTCCTTAATGCATTGCTGCTCCTCTCTGCTTGGTTTCTCTATTGGAATATAGAGAATAGGTGGATACTAAAATAAAGCTGTGCTGTTGCAGAGCTCAAATGGAAGTGATACTAGAGAAATTCCTCAAAACAGAGGACACTGTGGCAAATTTCGAAGAGAGATGGTAATGCTAAATAAATGTTAAGGACTTTTTAATTGGATAAATTTACTTAGAATGGGCTAAATAATGTCTAAAATTTATATAATTACTTGAAATACACTCGATTTGATACTCTAAGCACAGTTTAATGCAATTCTGAATTCATGTTACTTTAGGAACTAATATTTAATACTAGTGATTCTCACACATTTGCATTTTCCTTAACTTTCTGAACTAGACATGTGTCAGCATGCAGGAGACATTGCTGCCAGGCATTTCACACCTAGAGGGAGTTCTCTTTATTTCTCCTCCAATAAAGCTATTCCTTTCTAGCTGTCTCATTTCTAATGAACCCTGCTGTTATTGTTGTTGTAGCTTTTTGGGGTTTTTTCCTTCTATACCTGGTACAAGGTGAGCAGATGCTCTAATCTGCACTCAGTGACTACCTCATCTTCTGCCTATGTGCTTGTAATCCTTGTAGAACACCACAACATGCAAAATAAATTGGTAGAATTGTTAGTAGTGCATCAGGTTGTGATTTTGGAAGACTTTAGTTAGGAATGTTTGTTCTCCTAAGTGGTTACAGCTGGCAGACTGCATCCTCCATGCCTGTTTGAAATTTGACTCAGGGTTAAATTCTGTGTTCCTGTGATTTGCCAGGGTTAAATTCTGTGTTCCTGTGATTTGCCATGCCTTTAATTACCAATGCACTACATGTTATGGAGCAAACACCAGGAAACCACATGCCTTTATTTGTTTAGATTTTCCATTCTTTCCATTTCAAGGTAAGCAAGAATTATGTTTTGAAATGGGTGATTCACAGGCACAATCATTCCAATTTGGCAATGATACTGAACCATAGTGTCACATCCTTTAAATACAGCACAAAAAATTGCTAGTCTAAAGAAAATGGCTCTGTTTATATCACTGAAACTTCCTTGGTCTTATCATAGCTCTTCTTTTAATAACTGTCTTAGTTTCCTCCTCTAATGGTGCTATATATTCAGATAGCAATGAAGTCAATAAATCAGACTTTCCTATTTAGTCAGGTGTGCAAATATACTTTACTTACCTGAAGAGCAAAGAAAGGGACATGGTGGATGAGCTGACTCACTACAAGAAGATTTCTTCTCATTTTTTCCTTAGCATTCAGTACTGCAATGGCAAAACTACCTCTGATTTATTCCTACAAAAGAAGAGCATACCCACAAATTGCTGTATTCTACGCATCCAGGTTATTTTTTAAGGTTATATTTTCTTGCTTTATTCTTTTCCATTGATTTATTGATAAGATACAAAGGTTTTAGAACTGAAAGCAAAACTGCAGATATATTTACCTTTGGAACATCTACTTTGAACGGCAAATGATTTGTTTGCCTTCCAGAGAAGACAACCTTCTTTCACTGCTTCACCCTCCATCCTCCATGACCAGCAGAAAGCTCAGAGGTCAGCAGGTGGCATAACTTTCTGAAGGGTTATTTTTTCACCATAAATGCTCAATATAATAGTATTTAATTGCTTCTGCTAAGCTTTTTTTAAGTGGAAAGCAAGATGGATCTCAGAATGATGGGTGAAGACAGGATCTAATGTGCATTTTCAGGAGACAAATGCCTTGCTGCTTCATCCTCCCTCACTCTGGCTCAACTTCCCACGGTGTTTGACCAGCTGGGCTGTTCTCAGCTGGAAGCACTGGATCAACAAATGCTAATATTGACTCTCTTCCTGCCTAATTGGGCTGTCTCTTGAAAGGCTACTGTGATTTACATATTGAAGGTACAAAACATTGTTCAAGATATGGCTACACTGAGCACTGGTAAAAAGAAAGACAATTCAAAATCCAATTCACAACCCAATCCAACTCAAAGGCGGCTCAAAGGTGGTTTCTATTCTATCACAGGGCCATTTGGGCTGCATGAAAAACACTTGGGAAACCTGCCTGGTGCTTCAGACTTCTCTCTTATCTCACAAAATGCAGAGGAAGCAGAGCTCAGCAGCAGGCCAGAGACAGAATTATTGATGTTACTTCTGAGCACTGAACTGCACTGGGAAGGCAGCTCTTATATATCTCTTTTAAAGACAAGATAACATGGTTTATTTTCCAGAAATATCCCCAAATACTCTGAAGTTTTCATTGTTGTTCTTTAATAAATATTTTCTTTTTATAATTCTGAGTTGCCTACTTTACTTGCTTAAATTCCTATTTATTTAAATGAGTGAAATTGCTTTGCAGGTCTGTCTCTTGTTGTCTAATATTTCCTCTTTCTTAATATGTCTGTCTTTGTAAAATGACATTTCTTTTTAGAGTCCAGTAGAGGTTATTTCATGAAATATTTGAAGTCATGAGGTCAGATATTGGAAAAAATATGTATAAAAATATTATTGAAGAAATTCTGACAGAAGAACTATCTGTGCTGTGATGTTCATGAGGCCTGGGGAAAAAAATGCAGTTGCATAGTTACAGCATGTATCACAATACAGAAGCTGAATTAGGCAACCCTGAATCTGGCATTTCTTAACTTTTGAGAGTTTGCAACCTCTGTGTGTAGGTCACCTCCTGCTGTCACCTAACAAGGAGAGAATTATGATACAACAGATGTTTAACCAGAATGAAGTCCAGGGTTCCTTCCAGTAAAGCTAACTGAAGTAAAGAAAAGCTAAATTACGGTAATATCCAGCATAAAATGCTTGTGTCTGTGTTGTCCTCTTTCTTATCCACACAGCTGAGAGCATTGGAAGGAAATCAGCAAACTTCTGCTACTTGTGTTAAAAACATATATTCTGAAGATTGAATGCAAAGTAACAAACTAACAGTGTGAATTCTCAGCTGGATATGTTATCTCACATGGATAAATTTATCCATGTTATCTCACATGGATAAATTGCCATGTGTCCATTTTTAAGTGAAGCTTTCAACACTGTCTCTCACAGGATCTTTCTGGATGAAATGCCCAGCACACAGCTGGATAAACACATCCTGTGATGGGTGAGCAGCTGGCCCAAAGGGTCAGGGCTCAGGGGGGCACAAAACCTTCAGCTGCAGAGCCACTGGGGCTGCAAAGGCTCTCCAAGGTGAGCACTGCCCTGCAATAACGCTGCTCCCTCCACACCTCTCACACCTGGGCCACCAGTGCTTCAGAACAGCTTGTTGCAGGGTGGGAGAGCTGCTGAGACAAAATAAATAAAATCAAAGCATGCAGGATGAAATGGCTGAAAACTATTTCTGGGCACAGGAATGGTGGAAATCAGATAATCAACAAGACTAAGGTTGGCTAAGATTTCCAGAGCAGGAATATGAGGAGCAAGTTGGTTAAAATAGATGGGATGCTTTCAGTCACAGTTAAAATGCGCTGCAATCAGCTACCTCCACAATTAAAAGCCAGTTAGGAAAAGGGATACACAGTTAAAGGACGTTTTACTTATTAAAGAATAAAAAAGGAAGAACAAAGCAAAGAAAAGGTTTCTTCTTTTTGGCTGTCTTGGTTTGACTGGGGACCTTGCCCAGAAGGAACCATGAAACATCTGGCCAGCTGAGCTGAGGGCCCACAGCTCTGAAATGTGAAACACCAGCCTGGCCCGAGCTGTCTCAGCAGCACAAGAGTGCTACGTAACCAAAACACCAACAGAGCCCAGTGTGAGTGTGTGTGTGTGTGTGCTAGACTGGCCAGTGCAAAGAACAATTGCCTCCCTGTTTTATACAGGAAAATAAGTGACTTTCAAGAAGAAAATCAGCAGTGGTTAATGAATTGCTCAGTAAATAGCCTGCAGGGTCCTGGATGAGTCACGGCTGTCCAGCAGCACAGCTGACACACAAAACTGCTCTACTTTCTCATCTCTTCCACTGTTTTTTTACTGCAGTGTAATGTGAAGAATCCTTATAAATCAGTTATTTACTCTGTTTCCTGTGTACTCTTTCTGTGGAAGAGACCAAGTGAATTCAGGGTGTCCTTGCTCCCACAGTAACATCAGTTTGTAGGTCTGGTAACCCTTTTCTTTCATGACATAAGATTTGATATGTACCATTCTGGTTTTTTTTCATCATCCTTACATTGTCTTCAGAAGTGAATCTGTTCTCTCAGCTGTTTCTAGGACGTTCAGTATTTAGCTGACTCTTAGGTAGGTTTCATGACTAGCTCTTCATAGTAAATTGATGAAGCAGTACAGAAATTTCCAAGATGATGATGATGATGAGAGTCCTGCTTTATTCTTGCTTTTGCAGCAGTTGATGCAATAGATGCCAACTGACTGAGTAAGGCAATGGTAAATAAAGTTGCAAGTATTTTTATGAAAAGTAACTTCCCAGACTGGATTCAACAATACTGTGCCGACAGTATTCCTGATTGGAACTGGAATATGCTACTTTTGATTATTGGTAATTTTCTTTCAAAAAATCCCCAAACCAAACCAAACACAAACCAAACCAAACCAAAAAACCCTTATGAATGGCAGTGTGGAGCCTCTGCTGGGATCTTTAAGATGGCAATTTTAGTGATCTCCTGAAGCTCTAACAGACCATGAGTTTCACAGGACTGGTCTGCTTGTTGAGCTTGTTACATTTTATATTTTGAAATTATTGTTTGCTGAACTGACTTACATGCTTGTTTAGTTTTTTCCTTTTTCCCAAATGGCCCCGTATGCATTTCTACTGCTTTTTCATAGTATTACCAACAAAATGGACACTGGTCAGCATTAATGCAAAGAGCTGATAAGAGCTTAGGTGTGGGGTTGGATCTGTTGATGCTGTTGCAGTGTGATGGTGTAAGAGAACATTTTTCAGCAGGAGGATTTGGCTGCATTTACAAAAGATGGCCAGTGCCCTTTGCCAGATGTATGGTCTTAAATTATACAGTAATGCAAAATATAATTTATGGCATAGAAAGGCTTATTTTGGCAAATGAACATTCATGAAAATGAGTGGTGTTTTCAATTTATTTTCTATTTTTTAATTTATTTAACTGCTTCAGGTAGAGAGTCACAGTGAATCATTTCATTATTGCACAGAACCAGTCATCACATACCATACAGAGGAACTGGCCTTACTGCAGTCTGTTGGCACAAATAAGCAGCATCTTGAAAAAATTATCCCATTACTTCAAGTAATATTGTTTTATTATCCATGTGATAATAGTGGTTACAGTAGAAAGCGGAAACGTGGCACAGTAGAATCGTTATATTGAAGGTTTGAGGGAGACAAAATTGCAACTAGAATGACTGTGTTTTGTCCTCTATATCTTCTAAGAAAATGCAATTGAAAAAATTACATTTTTTTTCTTAAAAACCCTGGCCACTGAGAGGCGTTATTAATTAAAATACTTCAGATTAGCTATTTTTTAAAGCTGTAAGCAATTACAGAATTCTTTCTTTCTATTCCAGTGCTTTAGAATCATGTAAGTTTTGTTAGCCTGGAAGAAACGGTAACTTTCTTTTATACAACATATGTGCATTAATAAGTTCAATGGATGGTGGAAATTTCCCAGCTAGAACCGAACACTGGACACTTAAATTGGTGTATAACTTCTGAGTAGTGTGCTGCATTCCTGGCAGGGAATTTGAACTCTGAGTGAAAGGAGAAATAATAGGCCTCAGCAAACGGATAGAAAGTGGTTATTCAATGAAAATAAAATGCAACCAGGCAGCCTGTCCTATTTGTAAAGCTTTCAATTACAAACTGATTATGAGGAAGAAATTCTAGACATTGTCTGTTTATGGTTTACTTCAAATTGCTTCTTGCTTTCAAATTATCCTTCTCTTTTTTAAAAAGAAAGGGTCATGTCATTTATGCAAAGAGTAACTCTGCAAATGACTATTTCTGTCTCTTATTTACATAGGAGCACAAGCAGTGCCATTAACTTTAAAAGGACAGTCATGCCAAATCAACTGTGGGTTTTTTAGGACAAAACCTAAGTACAGGTTTTTATCATGGTTCTAATCCATACAACCAAGCACAAGCAGTCAATTATACCCAAAATACAGGGCAATTCTAGAATGGTTTTAAGAACAAATTAGTGGGCACAGAGTTTGTGGTGATTGGGAGCGTGGCTGAGGCCAAGCCTCATCCCCAGTGGGCACAGCTGTGAGCAGCAGGTGAGCAGCATTGACAGCAATGAGCCTTGGAGTGCCCAGGGGCACCAAAGGGAACGGAGGGCACCCAGGTGTAAAGCATGTAAGGTGAAGAACATAAAAAGTTGGGCTAAAGAACAAGGAGGGCAGAGGCTTGCAGCCTTCTGAAGTGGTGTGGCTCTGTATATCGTGCCTGTCTCAACTGCAACGTGAATTCTTTGCCTTTTTATTAAAACCAGAGGGTAAAGGTATGTGCCAACACATGTGTTTGATTTGGGTGCGTTTTCTGCTCTGGACCACCTCATATTCTTTGTTAAGGGCCAGGAGGGAGTGATCTCATGTAAGACTTTCCAAGTGGTGCTAATGAAGGACTTCCTTGCCAGGTGCTCAGTGGGCTCCACTCCTCTTGCTTTCAGTTGTGGTGGAGGGCCTGCTGCATTCCCTGGGCTCCAGCCCTGTTGTTTATGAGCTCAAGTCAGCATTGCCAAAAGGAATACGATGAGAGAAAATAAATGGCACTGAGGTTTACTTTGAGGATCCCCTAAACTAGCTGGGTTTTGGTTTTTTTACTTGGAAATATCAAAATCTACATCTGGAAAATATCAGTGTAACACATAAATACTCTCTGCCAATTTCACAGAACAGTCTTCATGTACAACTTGTGGGAAATCAATTTTATGTTATAGGAATAAGGATCTAAAGTCTCCTACTGACTTAAGGGCTCTCTGGAGCTGTAAGTAGCCCAGTTTCCTTCTTGTAACATGACCCAACCCATGTTTCAGAACTCCACATTGTGGCCTATTAATTATCATGTAGTTTCCTGATAAAGCCTCAAACAGGCTCATACTTGAATATAATACTGTTCCATGTATCTGACTGTCACACTGACAGTATCCTCCAATCCTGAAAGCTGCAGTTTGTGCTTTTTAATTTAAAACAGGTCAGAAATGTGAAATGTAGTAGGTTGTTCCCTTTTATTTTTTCCTTCTTTTTTTTTTTTTTTCCCCCAATTGAATTGTGTATGTGGGGTGTCTGGGAATGAAGAAAGAGACATATTTTCAGCTTTAAAATTTTCAGCAAGATGACAACTTGTAGGGAGCGTATTCACAAGGGAAAAATCTTTCCTCTTACCCTCTGGGGATGTAGTCTGTGTTGTGGGAAATGAGCTCCTTGTAAGACAGAGAAGGGCAGGAGAGTGGAGATTTAAAGCTGTGCTGGTATCCATGGTCAGAGCCCTGCCTGGGGCTGTGGGTTACCCAGCAGAGGAGGCGCTGCAGGAAGGATCAGACCTTGGGGCTGTGGTGGAGTCAGTGATTCATGGCTGGATTATTCCTTTCCTTTTCTACTCCCCCTGTAGTCAGCAGACTTGCAAGTCTTCCTCATCCCTTTGCCTTTGGAGCCATGGCTGGTGCTGGAAAAGGAGCAAAGTGAATTTCCAGCCTTGTTTAACCCAAGAGAGAGTGACAATGCTCTGCAGTCCAGTGTGGGCTGCTCTGAGCCTTGGCTACTGCAGTCTTTGTTAAAAAGTCCTTCTTAAACTATCTCAGAGGGAGAAAAAGCTTGGTTTATTTGTTATGATGACAGGTTAATACTATCTTAAGGCTGATTACACTGTGCTTCTCTAAGGAGGTCGTCCCATTCTTCCAAATCATTCCTATTGTGTACAGTTAGAAGATGTGCTGGCCCAAGGATTGATCCAGTTTTTTAGACCTCAAACTGTGTTTAGGTGAGTATGATAAAAGCTTTGTGAGTCCTAATAAAATATGAAAAGCAAGTCCATGTTAAAATGCTCATGCCAAAATGTAACTGTGTATTGAAAATGATAGAATGGCCATGCTGCAGAATTCTCAAAAAGCCCAGGGACCACTTCAATGACAGATGGATGAGTTGTAATAAATTTCTAACAAAGGGGTAAAAAATCAGATGAGCTAATAATTACAGCAGCAGGTAGACAACACTGTAAAATTCAAAGTTTAAAAACCAGAATAATTAAAGAATATTTGCAGTGGCTTTCTGTCACTGCACTACCAGAACAGTTGTTAAATTCCATTTTCATGGCACTCAAAGCTTCACATAATACAGAAGTTACAGCAGAGGTGGCTGGTCTCTGTCAGTATCTCTGAGCAAGGTAAATTACTAAACTTAGTGGGTTGAGATTTTTTTCCCTATTTTTCCTTATATCTTAGGAAAAAAGCCTAGTAAAGCCTACTCCCTCCAAACTATATTTTACTTTACTCTTCCTTTAATCTTGATGTCTGCTTTGAAAAGAAAATAGATTGCTGAATGAAGGTAAACAAGTTATCCTTGAGAGGCAGCTTTATCAGAATAACCTCTGCATTTTTAAAATTCTTTAAACTTAGAATTAAAATACATTTCTGGGCTTACACTCTGAGGCCAGCACAGAGACCTTCAATGAATAAGCAGGGTTTCCATCAGCTGTGACCTCAGTGATGTTGCAACATTCTGCTGTAAAACTCAGATGCTATCTTAGGTGATAAATGCATCTGAGTGGTAGGAAAAGATTAAACTTGTCTGGGGAAGAGCAGCCTAGCCAAAATTTTGATTAAATACATGGGACAAACCCCAACTTCTAGAACACAGGATAAGGAGATTCAGATGGATCATCTCCTTTCAGAGAGCCCCTCTCTCCTCCAATTAGAGAAATTAACTGGGATCTAGTCTTAAAGTGTACTGTTTCAAATGATTACTATTAGCATTTTTGTTCTTGCCATTTTGAGTGGGTAGCACATCAGCTAGAGCTTCATATTCATGACATGATTTCACTTCAGCCAAGGGAGGAAGGGAGATTTTTGGCATTTTCTCAGCCACCATGTTGCAATCTGAAAAGCTCAGAGCTGCTGGAACCTGATCTAGTCCAAGAGCTGCTGGGAGAGGCAGAGTGCTGCTGTGGGGCTGAGAGAGCCTGGGTTCAGCTTTAAATAAATGCAACTCACCTGTGTCACAAGCACTGTGCAAGTTTGCCCACGAAAGCTTCAAGGTTCAGTAAAATTTCTGCCTAGAGACTTTCAGTTTAAAGTAATGTTTTGTGATCGAGAGTTCACCTTCTTTGAGATGAATTATAGTAGTTCTGGTAATTTCATGGCCTGTTGGAAACCAGTCCCAAATTAGTGTGCATATTGTCCTGGTGAAGTACAATTTATATCTAAGGTCTGCTGAAAAAACATGTATAAAACTGGAGTTTTTATAAAGCACTGTTGAGGATGCAGAAGGATGATGTTGTTGTGTCAAATACTTCACATTTTCACACACCTGGACAAAGCTCTTGTGCTATCTGTGCTGACCTTGAAGGGAAGAATTTCCATGAATATGTTCAGCATTTTCACACTGCCAAAGGAGGATGGCTGGGTGACTCTGGTCTGGGAGAAGCCTGACTGAACACTCCTGCTAAGCTTTTTGGGGAATATCATGTATATTTTATGATTTTTAGGGAGTACAGCTGAGTCTCCACGGAAGTTTGTCTTCCTAAAATGGGACTGGAGGGGAATATAAGTGCCTTCTTCAGAACCCTGCAGATGGTTGTACCTACATCTTTTAATTTCCTCCTCTCATGGGTTCTTTGATCAGACAGGAAGCATTGGCTGTTCCTCACTAGCTCTATTTCTGGTGACCACCACTTCTGGATCTAGTTTGTTTGATTAGCCAAGGATAAAGTAGTGCTGTTCCTCCCCCAGGTTACGAAACCAGATAGATAACATGTGGAGAAACTTCAGGGCAGGGCTCCAAGGGACCTTGGCTGCATCAAAGGCAGGACATTACTGATGTGTCCTGGAATTTGATTTGGGGGCAGCTTCTGGGAGAATTTACCAAGGCTGGTGTCTGACAGAAAGCTGAGCCTGTGTAAAAGGAGTGTGCATCTCCCCAGAGCAGCAGTCACCTCTGCCTTCACCTGCTGCTCCTCAGTGTGTGAAGGTCTCTGCTTTCTCAACACAACTTGTTCTTTCATGGTCTCAGCCTGCACAGAGCCTGACACAGCCCTCCTGGTTGTGCTTTGTCCTCAGCAAGTGTTGGAGGAGAGATAGGGGTGCTCTAAAAGGAGATGGATCCATTTGCATCTCCTTATACTCTTTTCCAAATGTCTGAGTCTTAATACCATCAGTTGCTAGGAATTCCTTTCCTTTGAATGAATTTTATTATGCAATCCATGTGTGTGGAGGGTTTCTTTCCCAGAACTCATCCTGGCTCCACCAGAAGCCAGGCTCATCGTTTGCTGGTTGGTTTGGATCCCCTCTGATGGGTCTCATTCTTTCCGTGGTTGTGGAAGGACCTTTGACAGAAAACTTGGGGAACAGTGTAGCAAAATCTCGTTTTATGTTCTACAAACTTAATTCAGTGAAGTGTAGGCTTTCCTTTGACTGTGTTTTAAAATTAGTATATACTTGATGCATTGATTAAGAAATCATAGAATCACAGACTGTGCTGAGTTGGAATGGATCCATGAGGATCATCAAGTCCAGCTCCTGGTCCTACACAGGACACCCCAGGAATCACACACCACGTGCCTGACAACATTGTCCAAATGCTTCTTGAACTCTCACAGGCTCAGAAAACTCCATGAGAGCACGCATTAACCAGGGTTAGGCCTGGCTTGGTCCTTTGCTCTGTTTCCTGGGTTTGTGTGTGCAGTTTTGTTGCCCCTGTCCCTGTGCTGGGGACATTCTCTGTGCACAGAGAGCCATCCACCCCTGCCTCCCCGCACCTCTGTAGCCACAGAAACACAGCCTGGCTGCCACAGGTCTGGCTGTGAAATGCTGGGAGCCTCACAGAGGATGTCAGAGGTACAACGTTTAGTGAGAGTGTAAATAACTGGGTTTTGTTTAGGAGAGAATTGAGAGACTGGAAACAATCCCAGCTATATGGTTGAGTAAGGAAAAAGCAAGCCATTGGTTAATGCAAGTGAAGCAGAAGTTTTAAAAATAACATTGTTTAAAATATTATCAGACCCCAGTTTTTGGAACTTCATGAACTCTGTAAAGGAGATTATGGTAGTTATTACTGCAATGATTAATTTCATTTTTCTGGCTGGATCACGTCTGCAGCTGTGATCTGTGTATTCTGAAAGTTTGAATTCAACTCCATTGAGGGGAAATGCTCTTCTGAAGCATTTTGCTTCTTTTCAACAATGACACTATTATGTGGAGAACCACACGTTGCCTATTTTTATACTGCATTCTACTTTCACTGCTATAATTATTTCTTATGTTTTCACTGCTTGTTGTCTACTATGAGATGTTCAGCCTGCAGCTATGTTGTTAAAAATATACTGAATTTCACCCATTTTCTCCTTAGTTTGTCCTTTACTCTTCCTATCCCTTCATCTGCAGTAAATCTGTATTTGGTATTGTAAATTCATAGGAGAAGGAGAATGATGCTCAAACAATTCTGTTTCCTACAGTGTAATTATAATTTTCAAATCTGAGGAAGAGTTGATAGGTTGATATTTTCAAGCAGTGTCTGGCTTTGCTATACTCAACATCATCACTGTCTAAAAAGTTTGTAATTGTCCTTTTAAAAACTTTTACTAATGTATTCAATTATTACTCATTAATTTTCTTATTTTGGGCTAAGTTTGTGTGTAGTATTTGATTCTATAATAATGTAATTTTTGAATGCACTAAACTAAGCTGGACAAGAACTGGAAAAAGTTAATCTGAATTAAACGTTTATCTGCAGACTTGCATTGGGAAAATAGAAGATATAAATTACAGCTGCTGCAGTTACACTATTTTGGTGTATGTTTGTAAAGGGTAACTACAAAAAGCAATTGCTTAGAAGCATCTGCCATGGTATAAAATGGCCAGATGGAGATCACTGCACTCATTGACTGCACCTTGGCAAGGGGATTGTGTGAAAGCTTCTCATCTGGTACTGTGCAAATTTAGATGGCTTTGCTTAAATTTGCCTCCAGACCCTTTAAGTTCATCTTCAGGTTGTTTAAGCAGTGGCATCTTTCCAGTGAAGTAGGTAAGAAATGCTCACCCAGCCTGCTATGGCAGATCAGGGTGTGGTGAAATGGAAACTGGCTTGGAGCAATATCCTCAGCTGTTTTAACCAGCTCCCTAGACAGATAATTTACTGATATTTTTTTTGGTTGTAGTGTTAGTTTTTGCTTGTTTGTTTATTTGATGTTCCTGTCTGTTAGTTTTATTTTTGTTAATCACTGACTACAGAAATACATTTTAACGGTATCTGAACTTGTGTAATGGATGTATCTACACAAATCTATCAGACATTTAATTTTTTATATTGGTAAAAATACCTTTCATAACTTATGGCCTTAGGTACTCTGTGTATTGTTTTGTAACTATGCATTATTAAAATGGCTCCACATGTGAGTTATATCTGTTTAATAGATCATTAATTTTACAGGTTAAAATATTGGATAATTGTAACGGAATTCAAATTTAATCTTGAATGTTCACCACTAGGCTGAGAAGATGTAATTTGTCTCAGCACTTGGTTTAGAGCACTTGGTTTAGATAGATCACCATTTAAAAACTGAACTCACAAGGCATTTATTAAGCCCTTGAAGAATCCAGTAATTCTTTCCACTGGTGCTTCTGAGATGTCCCAAGAAAAATTCTGCACCCATCAAACTGCAGCTCCATGGAGAAAATAAAAGATAAAAAGTGACTTGCTGTCAACACAGTCTAATAGCTGAACATTTAAAATTTTATACTGTAGTCCTTTTGCTAAAGTAAGAATCCTTTCTTCTTAAAAAACATGTGAATGGAAAAGAAATGAAAACAAATTCTCAGCCTTAACAGTGAGACTTTATGATGCAGATTTAGAATGTCAAACCCTTGCTCAAAAATCAGATAATTGCCTCATAACATCCAAATGGGAAATATCTTCTCTTATTTCAAAAATGCAAGCCATGATCTAGAATGTTCTTTTCCACCTTGTTGTTAAAGCTTATTTTTCACTAAGTTCTAAAACAATTTTATAGCTGTTCTGCAGAACAGCAGTTCCCTGAATACCTAATCCCACAGATATTTAGTACATATTTAACCTCAGGCATATAAGGGACAACTTTTAGTAGCTTGAAGATAGGCCAGTTTGTAAACACTTCTACAGCTTTTTTTTTTTTTTTCCTTGGGTTTTTAAATGGAAAAGCAGCAAAGACTTAAAAAAAAAATAATTACCTTCTGAAGAAGATGAGGAATCATGGCTTCATCACAAGAGTCAAGGGCTGCACATCAGACACTTAAGTCAACTGTATATTGAAGGCTCAGGGATGACTTTGAAATCTTTATATTCTCTTTGGCAGTGTCTGTTCTTGAAACTTTCACTTCCTGTACCTTATTAATGTACTGGTGTGGCTTGTTCATCTCCCATTTATGATGCCATCCAGAGGTTAATTACCAAAATAGTTGTGGCACGTGTAAGATCAAAGTTGGAGCTCATATTTTGGCTGGGCTAGGAGTTGCAGCAATTCCCTGCACTGCAGACCCCAGCGATTTTCTGCAAGGTCAAGCCATAAAGAA
Source organism: Melospiza georgiana (assembly GCF_028018845.1). NCBI lineage: Eukaryota > Metazoa > Chordata > Aves > Passeriformes > Passerellidae > Melospiza > Melospiza georgiana. The sequence goes on along the minus strand of NC_080438.1, from coordinate 19,970,996 downwards.
GAAAGTGCAGGGCAATTGTCTGAATTAAAGTGGGAATTGTACCACAACTGTAGTTGGAGTGAGTGGTTCAAGAGCAATGCTAATAACTCTTTTGGTCTTCAGAGAAATGCTCAATTTACTTGACAACCCTTTTTCAGGGCCATATTTATTATAAACATCTGCCTCACAGGAATGCCCTTTACCTTAATAACACTCCAATTCAGTTGTGAGTCCTTGTTTTAAAATATTACTTAGACTGGGAATAAAAGGTTTTTGCAGCCTGTTTTTATTTTTCCATCTTCCCTTAATGAGTCATTATGCCCTTCATTTCCCTAAGAACTTATGCAAACTCTGCAATGAAGGAAAAAACCCATAATTTGAAGTTTTAAAACAATTTTGTGAAAGGATTTTGTTAGTACCTTGAAAATGCCAACTAATTTCTTCCTGCTTTCTTGATGACCTTTTCAAAAAAACCACTAAATTTGTTCTAGTACTTCAAATTTTTCCCTAGGCAAACTTTCCCACTGATTTAAGTGGCAACTTTGCTTGAAAATATAGTTGCAATTCTTTACTTTTTTTTCTTTATTTGTTACTTTTAGTGGCTATAGTGATTTGAAATCTTGTTCTTTTTTTTTTTTTGTTCCTGTGAAATTTATTGGTAGCTGCATTCTGTAACTCATTCAAAGGCCTTTGTTCCTTGGTTGCACAGGTTTTATGAGCACATTGTTTTTCTTTGAGAGATGTACTATTTGAATCTGTCTTTACTGCTGTCTAGACTTCCAGTCTGTAGTAATAAATGTATTACCTCAATATTTCACATGCAGTCTGATATTTCTATCTTTAACATGCCTCTGACTTAATTTATGGCCATTATTATTACATCATGCAAGGTAAACTAGCTACATAAATGAAGTACTCAGTTGATGAAAGCTAGCGTAATTTTTGAGGCTTTCTAAATAAGTCTTTGTTGGAAAATATCCTGTGTGTAAAGTTTGTGCAGGATTGTGACAAAGTGCTGCTGTGTGATGCCAGCTCCTCAGGAGCAGCACCCAGGGGCTCTTGGAGTTACTCTGAGTCTGCAGCCTGCTGCTGCTGACCATTTGGTTTGCTGTTTAGAGATTAAACTGTGCAGATTGCTGATAGTAATTTGTAGTCTAATCTGGTGTACTCATCTTGTTATTTCAGATTCCCAACTGTATTGAAAATTGCAGTTTTGTAGGGTGTCTTTTCAGTGAAAATTCATCTTTGTTTGGGAAAGGTGGGCACTTTTATATCACATGAATTTTCAGGCATCAAAGGAAGATGCTTCTCTAAAATTTTAAAGGCTAAAAGAAATATCTGTGCTTCAGATAGGGCATGGGAAACTGCTGTGATAGTGAGATGTAATCTGATTTGTACCTAGACAGGCAAATTGTCCAGAAATTAAAAGAATCAAACATAAAGGTGAGGAGAGCATAATAAAATTATAGAATTATCAGGTTGGAAGAGACCTTTAAGATAAAGTGCAGCCAACAACCCAGCACTATCACTGCAACCCCTAAACTGCTAAACATTATCACTGAGAATGAGAAATGCTGAATGATATTGCTGGAAAGCTGAAGTGCAAATACTTCATGTCGCTCTGAGGAGAGTGATTTCAGAGGCTGAACTCACTTCACAGTTTTTATGTAGCTCCATTTGTTATGAAACTACACGGGGATGTTGGGGCTTGCTCCAGAAACCAGAGCAGCACCTCCTAAAGATGCTGTGTGGCTGCTAATGGACTTCATGGGACACGTGTCAGCCTAGAGGTCACCATCCCATCATTGTCCTTCTGTTACAGGAGGTGGCATCTGTGCAGAGCAAATGTCTCTGCTATCATCCTTCTCCCAGAGACATTATAAAGTGGTAAATCTACACCTGTTCCATTTCCAGACTACCATTTCCAGGTAGAAGCTGCTACTTAAAGGACTTGTTATTATGGCCAAAATGTGGCAAGTAAAGCCCTTCTCCTTTGTGCTCTTCACACCAAGTGTTGTGAGGGAAGCTGTCCAGAAGGACAACTAGGCTGCCCTGATCAGATGGGAGCTCTGGCTGGGGTTTTCAAACCTCTTTGATTTTCTGACATACACAGCCTGTGTGTAAAATAAAATAATGACGAACCATGTCTGGATCAGGCAATTCTCTTTTTTTACAAGCAGAACAGAGCCAACAAGTCCTTTATACCCAGTAAACAACTTGGTTATTTTCCACTGTCCTCTTTGTGGCTGTCAGCAGAGGCAATGTTAATAGTACCAGGAGGATACTTGGGATCTGTTACAGGCAAAAGGGAAGGAATATCAGATAATGTTCTTGTTTCAGGCAGTAATAACACATAATCTGAACTGTCTACCCAGTAAAACGATGTGAGGTGAGGTAAAAAGGCTTTGTGTACACAGAGTAGTTTCATCTAATTAGCCCAGCTTACAAAATAAGAGCAAAGCCTAGGTTTTGACATGTCCAGTACCAAGGTTATGTATTCATTATTCTTGGAGAGCTGATATCATCTAAGAGTTGCCAGCACACAGTGATGTCTATGGCTACATCTTCAATGATGTGATAGCTGCATCCCAGGTGGCTTCTCCTGATGACAAACCTCCTTTTAACACAAAAAGACTGATGCCTTTTTATTTAATGATACACCAAAAGCTAAGAAAAAGAAGCTTTAACCGGTCAGTCTGGGATACATGCATTTTTAGGCTAGCAAAGTATTTCTGTCCTTCTTGTGGTTTTGTTTTTCTTTCTTTGTGTTCAATTTTATTAATGAAACACTGGTTTAAATTGTCTATTCCTGTGGAGAATTCCTGAATGCAGAATAATGTGAATAGCCAAGAAATCTGTAATTGTTCATCCTCCATAGTATTTGGATGCAATTCTTTCCTAAGATCTGCCCAAATTAAAATGTTTGGCTGTAAGTTGATACGTTTGTGGATTTGAGGGAGGTTGTGGATTTTCAGTGGCCAGCAGTGCAGTAAAATGCTGTAGGCATCCTGTCAGATGGACCATCCTGGTTCTGAGAGAGCTGGGAGCTGCTGGGAGGCACAGAATGGTGCTGCCACAGCCCCTCCTCTGGCTCCTCCGCTGCAGAATTACTCTTTCCTGCACCCAGCTCTGTCTGCAGCTCTCAGGGACATCCAGCTTGGCTCTGTCTGATTCTCTGGCCTCTGCAGCAGTCAGCACTGGTGTGCTGCACTCACCTGTGACAAGGGAGCTGCAGAACTGGGGAACCAGCCCTGAGGAAGGGCTGGGTGATGCAGCATAGCTGACCCCATGGGTGGGAGCACACTGATGCCAGCCTGGACACTGGGACACAGCTGTGGAAGAGGATTAGCACAAAAAGCAAAGCTTGGTCCCTTTCTTCTAACAGAATTCTGTCTGGAGGGATGCCTGCTCAGTGCTGAAGCACTTTTTTCATCAGAGTGAAAAAACTCCCTAAAACTAGTAGCTACTAAGTATGAGTAAGAGCCAGATGTGCTGACTGGCTGGGGAGGGTGCTGCAGGGCAGCTGGCCTTCATAGTGTGGTTTGCTGGGGTTGAGGATGGAATTTCTCTGTCAGAGGAAGTATATTACAATTTAGAGACATCTTTTCATTACTAGTGCTTTAGTAATGACTTGTGTCTTTAAGCTGAAATAGTGCAAAATGAAGCACAGGATGGGCACCAGTGTCACAGTGCTCCTTGTAACCTCTAACGCTTCACAATGCAGATTTCCTTTTATTATAAGTCCTTCTGACTAAATTAGGAAACCTACAGAGAAACATCAGTTTTTAAATTAATAATTTAAATTTTGATGCACTTTCTAAATGAATTCATTGCCTTTTTTATTGCTTTCTTACTTACCTCAATTACTAAGGAGTCGGTTCCAGGCAAATTTCAAAAATATCCTTGTGGCAACTTTTCACTACTATTTGGCTTTTATTTGCAAATGTCTAAAGAGATGCTGCAGAACAGTTTTATATAGGTGTATAAACCTTTATTGTTTCTTTCCAATACTGGCTATTCCTCCTAGATTGCACAGTCCTGATAATGTAAAGGCTGATGATGACCTGCTGGAATATTTGTCTGTGTTCTCTCTGGCAGCATTTGCCTTGTTGCTAAACTACCTATTTTTCCACTCTTCTTTAAGAGCACTTAATAAGGGTTAATGCTATTTCATGACTTGATTTCATAATCAAGTCCTGCCAATGCTAATCTGCTCAGTTCCCGTGCAATTAAGTGACCATACACTGCCTACACTTGTTAACTGAAAGTCAAGTGACTTTTAAAGATGGTCTGACTAAATCAAGTGGAAATGTGACCTTGTGTTAGTTTTTTTCTATACACATAACTCTGTGTTGTTCACTGAAGCTTTTTTTTAGTTGATTTGGCAATTTCAAATCCACAATATCAAACATAAAGAAGTACAAAATCCTGAGCACTCTTTCCTTTATATTATTAAGCCATTCACCAAATTTTTAATGTGTTACTATGTCAAAGTTGCCCTTTTTATACAAAAAAGGAGCAAAAAATAATAATTTTGAAAATACTCAGTGATTTAAAAAATAAAATTAATTTTCCTAAACAATTTAAAGTAACATCCTGTAAGGATGGTATTTTACATAAAATGCTAAAATTCTATGGATAAAACACTTCCAGCACCTTATGCTTAAATTTTTTTGGTCTGCTAATGGCTAAAATGTAAATAGTTGTTCGTAATTTTTGCATTTGAATACTCTTAAAATTCCTCTTTAAAAGAAGTATTCATCTTGCATAATTTATCATAACTAATATTTGCAAACTATGTACTGAAATATCCACCCAGTTACCTTGAAAGGTGCATGATATATGTATATATAGATACGTAGTGCATGTATATAGCTAGATATATATTTATAGGTGCTAGAGCACAAGCCAGGAACCTCTTCAGTAGCAATTCTCTTCTGAGTGGAACCATAGATCAGCAGGTGAAGGCAGACACTGAGTGCAGAAGGGACTGAACCTGCTTTTATGGTCTACACAGCACAAATAATATTTAGTGCTGGCAGATGGAATGGAGCGCTCAGGCCTCGGCAATAAGGAACAAGAGCACAGCAGATAAGGAAACCCTGAGTGTGGAGGGCATAACTCTGCAGCAGACACGGTGTTTGGATGAGGAGCAATATAACAAACTAATTATGTGCCAGTACAAACAGTCCTGGGCAGGAATGCTTTGAGCCAGGCTCTTGGAACACATGGCTCGTGCAGCCCAATTTACATCAGCTCGTTTCTGTGAGTGATTGAGCACCTCACCCTGGAGCTGCTGAGCTCTGAGCATTTCTCAGACAGTCCCAAAAACTCACAGCTTGAAATGTTGTCACCTTTTCGACCTTTACAAAAGAGGACATTCCAAATTTGCTTTTGTCAGCTAATAGGAATATATTTATTACCAAGTAAAAATGGATGAAAATGAAACTGAAAGTTTTAGATCAACCTCAAATTTTAAAATTTTATTCTGTGAAATAATACAATTGTTTTACCTCTCTGTCTCTATTAGAATACTTTAGCATGATTCATGTGATGGGAAATTACTTTTTTGGACAATAAGCAAATCATTGGTTTATCTTCATAAATTGGCATAAATATTTGTGTTCTCTGGCTCTTGGAAATTTTCCCCAAGAAACTGCTCAATAAATCCTCATTTGAAGCTTCACCTCAGATTGGTAAGAGCTGTTGACTGTTGTTAAGCTCTTGAGGACCATCTGTATTTGTTAATAATGTCTCATTACATGAACTTCCCTGTCTGTGCCTTTGAGTTCACTTAGACACACAGCAATTCTGTCCCTTTACTCTGCATTAACTCCTGTCACATAATGGTATGTTAGCTTTTTTTTTTTTTTAATATTATTTATTTTAATATTATTTATTTTCTCTCCACTGGTATGTCATGTAAGAAATGACTGCAGAAACCAGGGAATTAAAACTGCCAAGATGTGGTTCCTCTGGTTGGAATTAAACAATTGAAAGAAAACACATTCCTAAACAACAGTAAGAAAAAGAAATTCTCCAAACTTCAGGAATAGGATAAATGAGTTACTGGAGTTACGGCATATTTTAATGTGTACAGGAAGTTCTTTACTCATGAAGAAAAGAAATTTACTTTGTGATATCCCAAATGAGAGGTTTCATTAACCTGTACTTGAAACTGAACGAAAAATAGACTTTGAACTGTTGATTCAAGAGATCTATAACCTTTTTCAGTGTCTGAAGACTACTGGGTTCAATTTTTGTCTGCCACTGTGTATGTAATACCATATAATAACTATGTATATAATACCATATAATACCAAACTCTGAACCTATAGTAGCACAATAGGCAAATTTAAATTTCTATAGCTTTAGTTTTTTTCTGTACACTGTAGTTTTCTTATTGTGAAAATATGATAGTAAAAATAGTAAAAAAAAAATAAAATAATCGAAGAGAAAAAAAAAAAGGCACTCTTTTAAATGCTGTTTAATTTTCTGAATTCTGAATTTTGCCAGTGGCTTGAATGGGAGAGAACAGTCTGCCTCCTGCTGAAAAGGAGTAGGTTAAACTTTTATTGCAAGATTACCTTTAAATTGTATTGTGACTGAATTGTAGTCAGAAAATGTCCTGGTCAGTTTTTGTTTGTTCCAAAGTATCAGGCAGCTATTTGGGATATATCTCAGTAAGTGCTGAGACAGCTGAAAGGCTGCAAAGAAATTGGCTCTATAAATTCTGGCATTAGGGTCCCAGTGGGGTCCCTTGCTCTGAAAATAAGAAAGAGCTCACAGTGTGAGTGGTTGTAAGTCAGAAGGTTCTTGTGGGGTTGTGGGTGTTTGGTGTGCTCCCTTTGTATTGTTTTACCTTCATGAAAGTACAACACATTGAAAAAGGATGGAAGAGACTGTACAACCTAACTGTGTTCCTGAGAATCCTCTACTTCCCGTGTCCTTCCCTAACAGCTTGCTGCAGAAATGTTTATTAATGTTTATTTCCAAACAGCTCGCCCTATATTGCCTTTAGAACCAGCAGATAGGGTGACACTCTCCAGGGGACAGGACATTTTGTGTGCTAAAGTAATTAAATTCAGACAGAAGCCATTCTTAAAACAAATAAATTCCACATTTAGAGCTGTGTACTTGCCTCTGTGGGAGAAATTAAATAATGATGCATTGATGGGGGACCAGAGAGATTTAATGGAGCTATCTGCCAATAGTCCCTTTCCAGATTGCTGCCATTTCACCACAGGAATTTCAGGGCTCCTCCAACTGGGATTTTTTGGGTGCCCTTTAAAATCTTTTAGCTGAGATAACTAGAATATCCCTTTGGCTCTTAGTTTTTTGTAATAAAATATGAGAATGGAGGCCATGCTGTTTGAAGCAAGTAAGTAAGGAGAAAAGAAAATCAAAAGAAAAAAATGCAAAAATGTCACACAGTGAATCTTAGAGGATTCTTTCTTTTGTTGTTGAAATTTTGGTTTTGTTCAACAGTTTTAAATAGTTGCTTCATTTCCAGGCTTCAGAATCACAGAGAACAGTCAGTTGCATTTTCTATGTGGGAAATAATTACTTGCATATACACCACTTCCAGTGAACTCATATTTGTGGGTTGTCAGTGTCTCTTCTAAGGACTGGATGACTTTACATGCAGATTTTGAGAGTCTTCCAGTCTAGAGTATATTGCATTTTTTAATGTGCATGTGTGTGACTAACTACAGTATCTATTGAGATTTTTGAATGTGATGCTTAAAGATTTTCAATAATCTCAGCAGGATTTACCAGGTCTAGAAACAGATCAGCACTATCTATGCAGAGCACTCCAAAATTCAGATACCCCAAGAATATGAGTTACTGAAGAGTTTCAGATTGGATATCAGGAAAAATGTCTTAACTGGAAGAGTTGTCAAGCATTGGAACAGGCTGCCTAGGAAGCGGTTTAGTCAGCACCCTTGCAGGTTTCTATAAGATGTGTAGATTTGGCACTTTTAGTGGTGGATGTGGCAGTTCTGGGTTCATGATTGGACTCAATGATCTTACAGGTCTTTCCCAACTGAAATTATTTTATTATTCCTGTTGTCCTTTGCTGCCTGTTTTGTGTTGTGCTTTTTTTTCCAGATACTTAGCATGTTTATTCAAGACATCTCTACCTTGAAGTTTGTATCTCAACTGCATTGAAATTTGATGGCCGAGGAGCTTAACTCAAAAAAACCCAAAAGAAACAAAAGATGCTAATTGTAGAAAAGGCTTGAAATCCAGCCTTGGTAGGGTGTGTTGCCCATTTTTTAGTATGTAAAATGTTCTCTTTGTGGGTATCTTTGTTTACATAGGAAAGCAGCATTGCCAAAGGAAATGCAAAGGGATTTGTACAGAGAAAAAGCAGCTCTCTAACTGCTTATGAGTAGTAATTATGTGAATGGTTTAATGCAGAATGCAATTGTCTGGTGAAAGGTAAATGCATTGGAAAGGCTCAAGCTCAAGCAAAAGCCCAGTTCCCATTAAAATACATGTGAATGATACACCTAGAAACAAAAGAAACTGGTTTTGGTGATACAAAACTGGTAGCTGATAACAATGAGGGCATTTGGAGCTGCGCTTCTCACAAATCCCATCCCATTTCCCCTCCTGCCTGCTGCTTATCTCTAAGGCTGGGCTCCCACTCTGCATCATTACTGACTTCACCCAGAGTCCTGAACAATGGGAGAGCAGTGACAAATTCAGGCTCTCACAGCAACTGCCAGAGTGGCAGCAGCAGAGGGAAGGGACAGAGCAGAGCAGGAGGAGCTGGTGCTGACAACAAGGACACATCTGACATCTCTCTGACATGGGCAGAGCCTGGCCAGGTCTGCCTGCCAGCACCGACTGTAAGCTGGCACCCGTGCGCTGCAGAGAGGGGCAATAAATAAATAACATTGTTTTGTGCACAATGAGGATGAGTCAGGATGCTGATGAGGCAGGGGATGATTCATGTCCAGCCCTCAGAACTCCATCAGCTGGAAGCTATTTTGCTTGCCCTCAGGAATTCATTAACTGGGATGGGGAAAGAGATAGTTATTGCTGTGTTACTGTTGTGCTTGGCTACGATATGTTAATTTACAATTGTGCCATGTTCAAGGAAATTGCTGCTTATTCCTCAGGTGGCTGTAGCAAGGATACTGCGTGGTTTTGCATATTTTAGGATGTGTGTCCACTAGGTTGAATCCTTCTGCCATTACAAGCCATGGAAGTGAACAACTAAAAACAAATTAACTGTAGTCTGACTTCTGCTCTGCCACAAGTGCTAATATTCCACAGTATTTCTGAGGAAATATTAACATGTTTTTTCTCAGTCCTGCACCTAATATTTTAATTCCTTTTACATAATTTAGTACCTTTTTCTTCCTAGAATGTGACAGAATGCCAAGGTCCCAAGCTACACTTGTCCTTCTCACTGCAAGAGATATGCAAAGCAAAACTGTAGCTCAGTTTGAATTATAATTTCCTTAAGCTGTGCTTCTTCATGGCCATGAAAGAGCTCCATCCACTGCTGCATCCTGTTCTTGCACATGGATGGAGCTTGTTGGTCCTGTGCCTTTTCTTTGTTCATCAAGTGTAACTCTAAATAACACAAAAACTCATCAGATCTGTCACAAATGCCATGTGAGGGTGCTACAACTTGGGGAACAGAGGCACAAATTTAGAAACTAACTTGTGTGGTAGAAAAATTACACAAGTGGTTATTCTGAGAGGCCACTAAAAACTCCAGGCTCATTTTCCTTACCTGGGAGGATTTGAAGGGAAGGTTCTAAAGGTAAAAGAAAATTCTTACGTGGCCATATGTATTGTTTAAAAGTTCTTATTTTTCTATCTTTGTTACAGCTTGACAACTGTGATTAGAAGCAAATGTCTAATTTGAGAAGGCAAATTGGGCAGTGTGGGATCCAGATGGATCTTTTTGCTGAGTCTGGGATTTTGTTTACAAATGTTCCACTCAAAAAAACCTCAAAACAAAAAACAAAACAAAAAAAAAACCCCAAACAAACAAAAAAACCCTTAAAAATTCCCTACATACAGTTAATATAGTAATTAAAAAATGCATTTGAATTTCATATATATTTAACACATGTCCTGAAGGTAGAGATGCTGAATTTTCCTGCTAGATTTTAACTTCATTTTAACCTTTTCTGTTCCTTGGTCTTATTTTCCCTTTGAATATGGATTTTATCATGCTGTCTGAGTATTTTTCTTTAGCTGAACTTTTCCCCCACATTTCCTAATGAAAAGAGCCTCCTTCTGCTTCACTAGTTGCATTTGTGTGCTACAACACGTCACTGCAGGAGGATTATGTTTGTCAAACAAAATTAAAGCATATTTAAAAAACAGACTTCTCCAGTGCTCTGTAGGCTCCTGGAATAAATTTTGTGACACAGGAGGCAAATTCAACATGCTTTTGACTGAATTTTAGACAGAAGATTTTTTTATATCTACTCAGGATGTTGCTCAGGATGGTGTGTCAGTGAACAAGTCTAATTTCTGTAGCAGTTTATTTTGTCCCAAAGTTTAATTTTAATAGATAGTGAAGTTTTTTATTCCCTTTCAAGTTGCATTTGATGCATAAGTTGTTTACTAGCTTACAGGTGGCACAACTTTTTTTGTAATATATGGGAGAAAAAAGGCTGGTTAGTGGTAAAAAGAAGTTAAAAAAACATATATGGAAAATTATTTGAAAATTAATTATATGGAGGAGATTGAAAGAAAAAAACCTGGAGATTTGGTGGTCAGGACAGGGGGAAGGATTTGAGACAGAAACATGCAGAAGGAAATAAGTGTTAAAGTAACTTTATCTTTTACCTGTGTAATGCTAAATCCGAACAGGTGCACAATAATCTGGAATTTGGTATTTTAAAGATTATGACATTTCTTTTCTTCATCTCTTTCTTTCCTAGATTAATGTCCATTGAGTCTGACCAACTTTGTGTGTTGGCTGCTTTTTTTGGGAGATTCCATTACTATTCATTAATCATATTTAGGCAGGATGAATTCCCATGTTCTTGCCTGAACAGTAAGTACATCCAAGGCTGATTGGACACCCCAATATAGCTCTCAAATTGTTTTGATCTGAGTTTTTCAACGAGTTTTTCAGTTTTTTGTATATTGTACGATTTGGGAGTTGATTGAGCAAGCCTGACTCAACGCTTATGTTTCAATTCTTGTCAGTGGAAAAAATGGAACAAATGATTCCTGATACAAACCAGAGTCTGCCTGGGGTCTAATTTTATATCACCACTATAAATGTTGCTCTTGCCAAGTCCCATGCACTCCCTAGAGTGGCCACTTGGTTTGCAATTTTGAGTTTATGCTTGTGCTGAAGGATTTCACTGTGTGCTTTATGGTGAGCCTCCAGCACTCCCATCTTTAAACTCCTTGCAGCAAACTCTCCCTTTGGAAAGCAGTGCCCATGCAGTGAGAGGTTAATCACCTCTTGCCACAACAGTTACCAAATTACAAGGTGGGAACATGGTCAGCAACTCTCTGTGTGCTGTAGGACAAAGGCAAACTGTTTCTGCAATGTTTGCTTATTTCTCCCGTGTCTGTTTAACAAATATTTTTGAAATATTTGTAGTCACCAGTTCTTCACGGTTATTGAGTGTGCTAACTCTGTGATTGGAGTCAGTTGATATTAGATTTCTCTGCACTGTGTTCCTTGTTCCCTTTTGGAATTCTGTAAGAATAATGCACACCTTCTGAACTGTGTAGATACTCCTTACTGAAATCTGCACAGGCAGGTTTCATCGTCAAAAGATATTTTCTGTGCTGTTTGGCTGATCCGGCCTACTGACCTGCAGGTAGCCCCTCCAAAAAGCCAGCTATGCTTCTTACTCTGTCCAGATTTGGGATAAATGGTCAATACAGACATTAGGTATGCATGCCTGTTGGTTTTTTAGCAATGTATGACAAAGTGCTTGGTTTGATAATAGTTACTAGTGAGTGACTTCATAATTTAAATTTACTTAGATTTTTTATTTCCCCATTGATGTCTAATTGTTCAGTTGTTAATTGGTTGGGATATTATATATCTTCATCTTGCTCTGACTGTGGACTTCATTTACACCTTGGCACCACTAGTCCTCCTGGATCCCTGGGGTGCCATGGCATTGCTTTTAGGAGTTGGGGAAGGATTTTGTATATACAGAAGTAAATGGCATATGATCCCTGTCTTTTTTACTCAGCCTTCAAGGAAAGTGATGAACAAATGGTTGTATCTTGCAGGGAATGAGAGACCTTTTGCAGAAAATGGCTAGAGAAAGGTCAAATTTGTGACTATTGTATCTTGTGAAATATACATTGTGAAACTAATGAAAAACTTATGGAACTGGTTTTTACTGAGTAGAGGAAAAGCAGAATCAGGCCCACAGGGAGAAGCAATAAGTATGGAATACGAACAGTACAATAGTTTTATTTACACAAAGACTTAGTAAAACAAGCTGTGTTATTTTAGCTGAGTCTGCCTGATTTGCTATCCAAACACAATATTAATGATACATAATTGGCACCCAACCAGTACCACAGCAGAGGAATGCTGTTGTGCAATGTTCTGCTCTCAGACCAGTTCCATTTCACGGCGCGTTACCGGCAGGGGCTGCCACACAGCGCCGAGAGAGAGCAGCAGCCCCGCGTGTGCTTTTGGAAGATGTGTGACAATCCTCTGCAAACATGACAAACCCAAGGTGTTTCTGGCTGCCTGTGCTCTGCTCCCGAGGCTGCTGCAGCCTTTGGTGTGAGGTGGATCAAGCACTGGATGCTTGCTCAGGCCCCGGATCCCCTCTGCCTTCTGCTGTGCTGGTTCCCACCCAAGAGCTCCAAGGAGCCCAATTCTGGCAAATGCCCCACAGTTCTGCAGGCACCACTGCAAAGGAGCACAGGAGACCTTGGTTTGCTCAGAAGCAAGTGGGAATAAATATGATCCTTTAATACTTCATTCTCTGACAGTAATTTTCTTCCATGTTTCTTTGTTGATTTTTTTGCAGTTCTATTTCTTAATCTTCTTCCTTTTTTTTTTTTTTGTACTCTTGTAATGCCATATTAATGGCATCCTTTAGAAACTGTGGTGTTCTCTGCAATATTTTGAGTTTTTCAGTACAGTCAGCTTCTATTAATATGTTACAAACCCTGTGTTCACTCAAGATGATGGAAGGAACAACTCTGACTCTGTGAAAGGGCTGCATGCTGTGCTCACTAGCACTGATGGGGCATCATTCCTATTTTTTACTGATATAACTGGAAACCAGTTATATCTGGAAAAAATAGGAATGATGCCCCATCAGTGCTAGTTATATAAAGAGGCTGGCAAGCCTTCATCTTCTAAAAGACAGAGGTTTGAAAAAAAGGAGAGCTGCTTGCTAGAGGCAGGCTATAATTCTGCTCTTTATAGCTCAATAGTTCTGTTTAAAATATTTTAGAGTTAGCAAGCTCAGAACTTGCTAATTCTAGGCTGTGACTGGGACACCTTTAGGAAGCAGCTATTTGTGCTATGAGTCACTGCAGAGCTGGCAAACAGAGCAAAGGTCTAGACTGCTGCTTGTGGTCCTCCCAGGCTCCATTTTCTGTCATTTTCCTATTAGCTGAGACCTGACATATATTTCTGGGGGATACAGAACTGGGTTTTTTTGGCACTTCCAACAGTTACAGAGGTTTGGATGTTCCTCTGCTCTCCTCCTTCCCACCCCCTGTATTTGGAACCTTTGCTTCAGTGTCAGCCACATTTGACAGTTGTTTCTTGCACTTCTCTGCAAGTACAGATGCATAACACTGCTGTCACCAGGAAAAATGTGGGGTTTCACTTGTGGTCAGAAAGAGCTTTGAAGTTCGCATGATGCTTTTCATTCCTGGAAATTTTTTTGTTCATACATCATTGTATATCACTGTGATTTTGTAGCACGGCTTGTGGTTTACTCTCAGGACACATTTCATATAGGAAAAGGTTTCCACAAAACTTAAGTGCTCTGAGGGACATAGATGGAGTAATTTCCATTTTCCTTTTAATTCTGGGTCACAATCAGGAGCAGTTTTGCTCTGCAGCTGTTGCTGGTTGGGTTAAATTCTGAAGCTGCTTCTTATGTGTATCATGTCAGTGGAAAGATACTGGAACTCCAGTACCCCAATCTACAAATAGTCAAACTTGTGCTTATTTTGGACTTTCTCTAAGAGAGAGCTTCTAGAGGAAACAAATTAAACAGGTTCAAATCCCTTTTGCAAAAGAAAATCTCTTTTAGATTACATGTAACAGAAGACACTTGTATTTGCTGGGTTATAAATGTTGACAAATGAGCCAAAATCTTCAAGGGAACCTGTGCACTCTGGATGTAGAGGGAGAAAAGTAGGCTGGAAGGAGTTGAACTAGTGCTTATATGCCCGCTAAATAGATAATATTAGATCAGCCACTGGCAGCAAAGCCATGAGTAGCAGCAGACCAAATAAAAGCACTGTCACATAGAATAGTGCCTGCGTGCCTAGAGCTTTACTCGGTCTAGAGGATATGAATATGGGAAATATTGAGAAGGAAAATATTGTGTATTTGTGTAGTGCTCTTTGCTTTTGTCAGTTTGTTTTGTATAGGTCTAGGATATGCTTGGGAGTGCCAGCCAGTCCTTTTGCACCACTGAGGTCTGGAACATTGACAAGTCCTCCCAACAGGGGTAACAGGTTGTTCACACAATAATACCAAAAATATTTTTCCTTAAACCATGTTTTTCCTGAACTCAGTCTGGAATCTGTGGGGAAGGGAGAGGAATGCAGCCATCGCTTCAAATCAGGCTACATTAAAGATTTGAGAGCTGCAAATGGCTCTCCAGTTTCCCCATTTTATCCTAAGCTGTGTTCAGCATTTCCTGCACCTGTGGGTCTGGGTAGCTTTCCCTCACAGTAATGCCATCAATGTCAGCTGTCATTACTCAAAACAGTGGCCAAGCCTGCCCTGTTTGCAGACATGCCACAAAGCCACTCTGTTTTATTGACTCAGCCATTGATTATAGACCTAGGATGTTGTAGGCAATACTTGCATAGTTTAAAGTAGTGAAAATTGTATTATAAACCATCTAATTTCTAGTGTTCAACACACATCAAACTTATTTCCATGCTGAGGGCATAGACCATTGCACCAGCTGTGGCCAGTGAGTGCTGTGGGTGTGCACTACAAGGAAACCCACAAAAAAATCTGCTAAATTCACACACACTCTTGTATTGAAGCAAACATGATCTCTGCCTGAGTAATGCTTTAAGTTAGATAATACTTCAATTTAAGTGCCACTTTGATATCAAAAGGCTTCTTTTCTATCACATGAAAATTCATAGAAGTCGTTCTTGAAATTAAAGAGGAAAATCATCAAAGCCTTCATTCCATATTGAGATAAATTCAACTCCTCATTCTTTAAGTTTGAAATTAGCAGCAAGTCTGCTTTCTGCTTTTTCAATGCCATGCAGTATCATTTTGCATTTGACAGTGAGCCTGGACTGTTTATTCCTCTGTAGCATCACAAGCTGCCATCTCAAAGTGCTGTTCTTCCATTGGTGGAACTTTTTTCAATGATGTAAATCACAATTATACCCTGGGAAGTGACACTGAAAACTTCTCATGAAATACATTTGTTTCACGTCCTTGATCAGTGTACAACATATTTTGTCCAGTTCAAAGGGGCAAAGATGTTATTTTCTAAACAGCTGGTGTTGCTGCTGGGCATGAACATCTGGATCTGGAGTTCTCTCCTGCTTGCAATTCATCAGCTGCCACCTTGGTCTGGCTGGGGCACATGGAGCCATTAAATGGGTCAGGTAGATGATGCATTTTAAATACATGAGTTCATATACACTGAAATAACTACAAGTAACACATTATAGAACTGTAATACACATTGCAAATATTTTCAGTCTGTGTCTTCCCAAGGGCATGTTGGCATTTTCTGTGCAGCACCTTTCTTTGAGTGAGTTCCATATTTCCACACAGGCTGGGATAAAGCAGTGCTTTGTATCTAGAGCCTGCCTCCTGCTAATTTTTTGGGATATTTAAAGGTCTTTTGCTGTGTTTTATTTTATTACTATTAAATTTATTACTAGAGAAAGCAATTACCTAGGAAGAAACATAATTTCTGAGCCCTGAAATTAAATGTCAGTTTTGGGAAAGCTTCCAGATAGATGTAAGAGAATTAATTGGAGATGGAAAAGACTTTTTATGTCTGTGCAAAATATTCCTCTGCCTCTTACCCTAATTCCTCCCGGTTATTTTCTGTACCTTTGCTCCTATTGGCATTCAGAAGCTTTTCCACAGTTATTGCCATTTTATCTGTGCTTGTGTACCACTGACTGTAGCACTGTTTGTCATATCTGACCTGCGTGCAACAGGTTGCCCATTGGTGACATAAAGGTTTAGTTAATATAAATTTTATAGCTTCATGAATGAAATAAACATGTCCTGATCAAGCAGACTGTAAGCCTGGCAGGATATAGGATGCAGGTAACGTGTGTTTATGCACCACCAAACAGAAGTATCTTTACAACTGATTGGATTAGTACCTTTGGGCACTAACTTAACATAAACATTTGATAAAAGTGATAAAACTAACTCCATCATATTCCAGCCACACTAAAAAGGTAGCTTGGGAACACTTTTGGCATTGACCAGCTCTTTTGAACTGCTCCATAATGATATAAATGATTTTCTGCACTGAATAGTGTTAACTTGTCCTGCTGGTTTTGGGTGCAAAAGGTGTCTCAGGTGGCCACAGGTGCCTACAGTTATCTGGGGCCATTGCTGTCTCAGCTGGGCTATAGGAACCAGATACACATCTTCACATCTTTCTGGATCAACCAGAGCTGCCTGCATGCTGGACTGTTACTGCTAAAGGCTAAGTGGGAAATATTCCACACCTTGAGCATGACAAATATGTTCTATCCCTCTGTTGTGAAATTCCAGCTGCAGATAGTGTGGACTTGAGGAATTACACACAACCTCAAGAAACCACAGCGTCATTGCAGTATTTTATTTTATCTGTTCTGCTGTTTATCAAGTGGCTGCCAAGAAGTAGGAGGCTCTCATCTTGATTTCTCACTGAAATTAAGAGAAGTAGTTTGTGTACGTCTTCCTGAACACTTTCTGAAACATTCCAGCTGGCGTGATAATTTGTGAGCTATTCTAGCTTGCCTAAAATTCAGCTGCTAAATTGTTTGTCAGCTGTATTCCTTCCATTCATTGTGCTCTGGTCTCCTAAATGAAACAGCTGTGGATGTATTTACAGTCTGAGAAGGCTGGAGCAGTGATGGAAGTCTGCAGTTTTAGTCATTGCTCATCAGCTGACGTAAAGGCAAAACCAATGGGGAGCATGTGCTTACATGCTCTCTAGTCTTTAATTATGCCCATGTGTTGCCATTTAATTTGGATGGCTCAGAGAAGTCATTATTCAAAACTTCTGATAATTCAGGTCTGTGGGGGCATATTAAATCCCAAAAATTATATGGAAAAATTGATAAAGTCTCCAGAAAGTACAGCTATGTATAATCATGGCTGTGGTGAAATTTAAATAACTTCTCAAACAAACAGTGAAATTCAAAAACCAAAGATGACAAGTTATTTAATGATGTCTGTAATTAGAAAATCTAAAATGTACTATTTTCAAGCATCCTGAAATTTTGTTGCCTCAAGCAGGCCTTCCCACAGATCCTTGTACAAATACACTTAAGTTGCTTCTGAAACTTTAGTGACGAAAATGTTCCCGGATTTGTATTTATCAAGAAAATTCACTTTATTACCACAAAGTCACAAATGTCTTTAGAATACTTTATTCTTGTGTTTGGTTTAGAAAAACAGCATGTAATTGACAGCAGTTATCTTAGAGCGTAACCAAAAGATGGCAGCAATCCAATATTTTTTTCTACCAAGCAGACAAGAGACAGTTTATTTACAGTTTTATGAACTCTGCTGTGTTACGGGAAGGGAAAGATGCTATCGATTCTATTTCCTATTGGAAAGGAAGTAATTAAAACAATTTGAGAGGTAAAATAATACTCTGCATTTTTTTTTAAATTAATGTAAGAAAACAAAGCAGAGGATGAATGATATTGAGATGAAGAACTTGCTAGACTAAGAACAAATATCTTTTGTTTAAGTGCTTTCATGTTGGACAATTCCCAAATGGGACTTCACCCTGGAATGACAAAAAACACAAAACCAGGCCCCCCTTGGATGTCCCTGGATGGAGGTGTGTGCTCAGCCCTGAGTCAGGGATGTCCCCAGGGGTGTCCCTGGATGGAGATGTGTGCTCAGCCTGGGCTCAGGGATGTCCCCATGGGCTGTGCTCAGCTGGGGTGCAGGATGAGGAGCCATGCAGGGCATCCTCGCTGCCATTCCCACAGAAGTGTTTCATCTTGGGTAAGGGAACAGCATCCAATGTTTATTGACAGAAAATCAATGCTGGAAAATATCACAATATTTGGAGTGGGTGTGCAAGAGTGTGCCAGTGTGTGCCTGAGTGTGAGCAGGTGTGCAAGAGTGTGAGTGTTACCCTTTAACTGTGACCCTGCCGTGATTTCTTGAGTTAACCTTGCTATCTGTTCACTTTTCCTTTTGAGACATTCAGCACGGAAATGACTGGATTAATGAGCTGCTCTTCTCAGGCCTTCCTGCAGCCCTGTGGGGTCAAGGAAAATGTTCCCAGTGACTCCACTTTTGTGTGAATCAGCTGCTGTCTGGTGGCATGCCAAAAGGGCCTGGAGTTGTGCAATGCACTAACATGCACCTTATGTTGGGTTTGGGTTATCAGCTCAGTCAAGGAGGTGATAACAAAACAGAAGCTACAAAGAGAGTTTGGGGAGAAAATGGGGAATTAGCTGTTTATTGGGTGTACAGTGCAGAAAAATTCCCAACCAACAAACCCTCAAATAACCAAGCTCTCAAACAAAGAGCCTTTACTCCCAACCCCAAGGATTTTCAAGTTCAAACACCTCACAAATCATAGTGCATAACATCTTTCAAAACAGAAAATCCCTTAGGAAAAGGTTTCTCATAATTACAAATTTCCTTGCAGGAGATTGCTCAACAGCTCTTAAGCAACATTTCCATTATGTGCAAAGCCGACACAAAAGCTTGTAGTGTTCCAGAGTGCATTCCCTAGCTGGTGTAGCTGTGTGAGGTTACTGCTTTGTAGGGTCAATGTGAATTAGGGACACAATCCTGTGACTGATCCTCACACTTGTGAAGTGGCATTTTCACCTTATTAGGGGTTTTCATACATTTCAGCAGGACCAAGGCCCTGCTATCCAACCAGTGTGGTATCTCATTGCAGAAATACTTTGGGTACTTGAAGGCTGTCCTGATCAGGGACCATCACTGATTTTAAATGATGAAAATCCCACTAACATTTTCCTTTGACTTAGTATTTATTTTGGTAGCTCAATGTCCCAGGCTGAACATGTGATATTCATATGTGCTATGGTTCCATGATACGTGATTCACACACTTTTTCTTCTGAACAGAAGTAGTTTGTTCAAAAGAAGGGTGAGTAGGACTTGCTTTTTTCCTACATAAGGTTTTAAGAGAAAAACTACAGGAGCAAAGGGTCAAAAAGACTTCAACAGCTGAAATGTAATGGAAAATTTGCCTGCTTTCAAAAACCTTAATCTTTTCTTTGTGACTTTTGACTTACCCTGATACTAGATAATTCTAATTATACAACTCTGAATTTGAATTGAACTCTGCTATTGAATTTTATTTCTGAAGGGAATTAATTCTGTTTAACCTCTTGCAGAAATTCAGGTTCTTTCCTTCATATCCCTGCTGTGTTTTATTTAGGCAGCTGCTACCTACAGCTGTGAAGGCACACCTTGTTTTGTTCACAGGCCTGCAATTTGCCAATCCTCCTTGCAATTACTGCAGTGCAATCAGTGTTGACCCAAATATTTACAAGCCAGGGGGGTTTGACACAAGCAGGAGCAGTCTCTGAAAGCAGTGTGCAATGTGGCTCTAGAAGAGGAGCATGAATTCCTCAACCTCTTTGTTAAATAAACAAAATATTGATGCTTGTGGTGAGTTGAACATCTGCATTTCACTTCAAGCATTAAGTGAAAATTGAAAATGCAGTACCCTCTGTTTTTATTAAATTCAGCAGTTTGACAAAACTTGGCTGTCAAAAGTACTTTTGAAAGAAGTGACCAGTAAAGAATGGTGTCCTTTATCATGTTGAAAAACCAGATGTACTGCATGTACCCCTCATGTGGATGGTGATTCCATCACTGCTCTTACTGAGTGTGTTACTTTTTGTCTATGTGGTAATTCATTTACTGGTTAAAATTCAAGGCTTTTCTTCTCAAGAAAAAGCTGCATAGGAAGAGGATCGTTCCCATAGTTCTCCTAAAGCCTAATGATTGTTTATTTTTTTGGGAGGAGGTACAACATGAACAGATTTTTTCCCAAAAAAAAGCAGAAACATGAAAGTATTTAGAAATTTTTTATAACTTCTGGGAAGTCTGGACTATCGCATTGGTCTACACTAAACCCCAAAGGAGTTCAAGACATACAGGAATTTTTCTTTAATACCTTTGACCTACTGTTTTCAGGTGAACAATTTACTTCTCAAAGTACACTACTTCAGGCAATACAAGATGAAGAATATGTAGAATATGTCATGGGACGTGTGCTAACCAGGAGTTGCTCCCATGATGTCCCAACCTATTGCTCTGGTCTACTCATGGGATGGGTGAAATTTCCTCTAGGAGTGTGCAGGGCAGCTCAAGTAACCCATAGTTTGGATGATTTTCCAACAGAAAAAGGTGAAACTTGTGAGTGGTGTTCCTCATTTCACTTGATCAAGGAGCAAAATGCTGCAGCTCAGAAGCTGAGAAGAGCAAACTCTGAGAAGGTCACAGGCAGGAGGTGACAACAGCTCCCTGAGGCTGAGCATGTCACTTGTCCCTGATGCAGGCAGAGTGCTGGCCACAGCTGGCTCCTTCCCTCCAGAGAAGGGCTCAGAGGACACAGCAGCACGTTCCCACAAATCCCAGCCCTGCTGCTTTGCGTAGCCAGGGCTGGCACAGGAATGGTCCCTGCTCTGCCTGCGGGCTCTCTGTGACCCGGGAGCCACGGGATCAGCACCTCTGCTACACAAAGGCTTTTTCTCTTAATGCTCTCTGACTCTGGCTGGCTGGTATTACTAAGCATGTCAGATTTATTTCTCTTTGAATGAAATGTTTTGTTTAATCTCAAATGATCTGTCTTAATTGGCTGAGTATGTGGAAACATTTCAGTTTGGGACAGACCCAAAACAAAAACCACTAACTTGTTCTTTTTGGTTGTTGTTGGTTTTGGGTTTTTTTTTCTGTTGGCTACTGAACAACAAAAAAATATCAATTATTTGCATGTTTTCTGTTTAAACATCAGCTGCAGAAGAACTCAGTAGGATTATGCCTTTATCTGAACTTGAAAATCAATGTGAAATGTGATCAGAATCAAAGCAGACTTGGAGGAACAATTGGGATAGAGAAGACAGAGTACTTTGCTTTTTCAGGTGTATTTCTTTCTTTATGAAAAACTTGAATTCAAACTGAATTAATATTGGAATATCTTTAAAGTTGATATTATTTGGGAATTCATGATTTCCTTTGATTGGGTATAGAAATAGAGCTACAGGTGATGCACTGTTCTGTTTCAGGATTGTGTTCACTTGTCACTATTTAATGTGAGCAGGTGGTTTAGATCAGGACATAATGACAGATTTCAAACTCGTTAAAATCAGTGGTTTTTCTGGACCAGGACTTCATATTTTATGTCATCATCAAAATTACAATTTCCAGACAGTATGAGCTTCAAAATCTTCCATTGGGACCTCCAGATCAGCTACGTCTCAAGTGAAGGTAAAACACCATGTGGAGAAGGAGACAGCATATGAAAGACAGGGAAATAATTTTTCATGTTTGTCTTACAATAATGTGGTAAAGAATAGAAATGGAAATAATGTTGTTAGAAACTACCCAACACAAACAGGATTTAGAGAGATGAACAAGACCTTTGGTTGCTGCAGAAAGGAGTCCAAGGTGGGATTGGAGGCCCATGCTGCCTCTCCTGTGGAGCAAAGCAAAGGCTGTGGTTTCTGCTGCATCTGCGTCAGTAGTGTTTGGCTCTCAGATGGAAAATAAGAATTAAAAAAATTCCATTCTTGTTTGTCCACACACAAATTAAATAACTCTAATTTTCTTTGTCTGCTGTGGCATTGGGGAAATGGAAATAGCTCACTTAGGTGCTGGCTATGAGGGCACTCTCCCTCTCTTCTTTCCCTTCCTCTTCAAGCACTTTGTCATTTCAAGCTGTCATTTGATATGCTGACCACCAAATTAAACACATACAACTACTGTTATTTTGCATTGCTGTCACAGGAACAATGTTAAAGCAGTTACCCAGTAAACACAGCTTTGATTAGGTAAACAGAGCTGCCAAGAGTAGCTCATATGAAGAATGTGGTAAAGTTAGAAGGTGATGTTTTGGGTAGGCTAGGTATGTGATTAGGGTCAATTCAGGGGTTGCTTTTGGTAAATTAGCAAACTTTTTCTTTTTTCCTTTACTCAATGCTGCATATCTTTGAAAAGGCTACACTGCAAAATGTAACAGTCTCAATTACACTTTGGAAGAGTTCCTGTCAGACCCACTCATGTCAGTCTCCAAGTACAGCGTGTCGGATCACACTGAGGTTTTCTGAACAGCAAATGGGGCTTGGAATGTCACTGAAGCAAAACAAAACTCAGCTCTGTGGAAAATACGGAATAAGTGAGTTGCTGCACTTTCTGGGAAAGCTTTTGTAAATGAAAGAAGGAGAAACTAGTCAGCGAAAAGAATCTTATACTGTAAGGAAATGAAATTTGTCTAAGCAGGTGTGTTTGTGGTGCTGGCTTTATGATCACACAGAAATGTTTGCAGGCACTGCTTGTGTCTGGTGTGTCCCCAGAGCAGGGGCACAGCACTGCCTGTCTGATGGCTCTGCTAATCTGGCTGCAGAGCTAAACTCTGGCAAGCCTTGGTTTCACAGCTCTAACTCTAGTTGTGTACACACTTGGTTTGTAAGATAAGAGGCCCTGATGCAGCATTATCCACTGTTCCTCTGCCTTCCTATTCCCACAGCTTTGCTCAAAGTGGTGCTGTGACATTTACAACTACAACTGGCAAGGCAATGTAGTAATACCAATTTATCATCTCCTCCTTAGTTATGATTTCCTCAGTCCTACTTCTCAAACTTTCTATCCCCAAAGTAAATCCCACGATTAGTTTATTTATTTTTTCCCCTATGGTTATGCTACTGTAACTCAATAAGTCTATCAGTCTCTGCTTTATTTCCTGTTTTCGCTTTTAGACAAAAGTGAAATCCTGACTAGGAGGCCAAACATGGTACAGAGGGAGTAAAAATATGATACTTTTTCCAATATATTTCCAATGTCTTCTCTTTAACAGGTCCAACTTCATTTTTCATAAAATGTCAATAGAATAATGTAACTATTCTACCATAACTAACTGAGATTTTTTTCTCTCAGTGCCTGTAACAGGAAACAGTATAAATTTCTACCTTCCTACTTTGTCTAATTGCGTGTTATCTAAACTAGGTAACAGCTTAAAGGGAAAGCAATATAAATAATTACCTAGGACTTTTAATTAAATTTGGACAGTTTATGATTTATCAGGACAGGGTGCTAGGCCATCTTGTCTACGCTGTGTTTTGCCACAAAAAGTTGGACCAGATGATCCTTAAAATCCCTTCCAGCCTGGTATTCTGTGATTGGAATATTGACCTTTGGTCTGAGTCATCACTTTCCACTATAATTGTGAACTCCGTTGGCAGTAACCGTATGTACAGCCTTTGGTACATGGCTAACAGATCTAACAGACACAGAGGCGTTGAAGCTGGGATTAGAAATGTTAAAAACATCCCAAAAACTCATCATTCATGGACATGGACCAAAGTCTAGAATGGAACAAAGTATGTGTCTGTCAAGATTGGATCTCTGTTGTGGAGCAATCACAAACTGGGCTGAGAGACTTCGAGCGCTTTTCAGCTGTGTTTAATTTTCCTTCATCTGTTAACCAGGAAACAGGTATTATTATTATTATTATTTCATTTTATACAGGGGGATCAAAACTAGAGAGAAATTTGTTTAAGGTCATTCAGGAAATCTACAGCAGAACAGAGGAGATCAGGAATTTCTGAGTTCCAGACCAGGACACTAACCATGGGACAGCTCATTTCCTCTCTGTAGGAGACTCTGCTGCCAAATTGCATTAGATGAGAACAAGTCCCTGTTTACATTTCTTTAAAACAAACCTTCATTAGGACTGGATTCAATACATCACAAATACATTATCAAGATTACCATGAACTGTTTAGAAATCTCTAAATCCAAAGGATTGGATTGGCTCATGTAAATGAAAATGAGATCACAAGACTCAAGACAAAAGCAAGTAAGTTTTCTGAGGAGAAGAGTAAGGTTATTTGCTGATGTAAGGCAAATTAATTGAAAAAAACTCAGAGAAGCTTTTCTCAATTGGGGAAAAAACTTGTTTGTGTGATTAAATATGTCAGAATAATTTAAAAGCCCGTTTATTATGAAACCAAATCTGTTTGTTTGAATACTGCATCTCAACTAATCCCTCGAGGCTGTTTACATAAAAGCAAACAATCTGCTAATGTTAAAAATTTTACTCACTTCCCTCATTTCCCAGTTCTTTCTTAAGGAAAAAAAAGGAAAAGAAAGAAAACCACTTTTCTGCAACATTCTTAAACTTACAGAGATTGTCCCTTTGCAAGAGCCAAGTGTTGCTGAGCTGCCATCATCTGCAAAAGATGTTGCTCAAGTAAGTAATGGAAAAAACCTCTGCTTTAAAATCAAATAAAATGAAACTGTTTGTGCTTAGTATTATGGATCCTTACTGGATTGTAAGTATTGTTTAACACCTTGAATACACTGTAGTGATTTCTTCATTTTTACAGTGACAGTGCATTCCTCACCTTGGTTCCAGGACCAACAGCTCCTGGACATAAGTCAGGATACATTTTCAGTACAGTGACTGTACAGACACAATTTGTCTTCAACCTTCTTTCAATTATTTTTATTTCTAGGTACTTATATACTTCAGTTACCATCAGATTAATTCCACAATAATCTCTGGGTTTTTCCTCACTTTTCAATGAAGGTTTTCTAAGCTGCACTAAATTTAGGCCTACATCTTGCCAGCATTATTCCTTCCATGCTCTGCTGCAGTGACAGACATACAGACTGCTCTGTGTTTTGCCTGTGGGTGAACAGCCATTCATTTATCTGCCTGAGTGCAATCCTGCTGAAGTCAATGGAGGTTCTGTCTATGATTTCCATGAGTCCTGACTTTCAGCCTGTGCCTCAAATAGGGTCAGACAGTTCCCAGGGACAGCAGCTAAAGCCATGGATGTGACTAAATCTGTCTGCAAATCTGGCATTGCTGGTAACTCAGCCAGCTCTGCTTATGGGATGAGACAGGTGAATGTGTCTGAATGTGTCTTCTGGTGTCCAGTGGAAGCCACATCCACATGTCCAAACACAGGGCTGTCCATGAATTGACTACAATGGAAAATAATAATCTTCATCTAAACCATTTATAAATTTTTTGTTCAATTTTTTTTTGTGTTATTCTGCAGCCAAAATCTAGGCATAAAGAAACAGTTGAAAAAGTACTTTGCCTGGGCCCTTGTTGCTATTTCATAATCATGAAAACATGTGTTGTTTGAAAAATTAATGTCTGCATTCCTCTTGCTTCTCAAAAGAATATTAAATGCTTGTTTAATGTCTTTCAGGTAAATACAGATATTAAACTTCTTTTAGATTTGCATACATTCCTTTCTATTCAACATTGGAACATAGGGAAGAGTGAAGCTGGAGTAAGGCTCCCATAATAGTCTTCATTATTGCCACCCATGTCCCTCCTTACCAAAATTCTGTAACCTTCCTATTCTCTGTTACTCTTCAGTTAAACACCACCTTGCATCACTCCTATCCTATTAATGTGGTCACTTGTCCTTCAATCCCTCTTCTCTTTCCTTTGGGAATGATTTTTTTTCTTTTTCAGACTTATCACTTCATATAATTTTTTTTTAAAAATGTATTTGAACAGAAATCAGAGGGGAACAGCTTTATCCTAAAGCAATTCTTACAAATCCTTTGAGAAAGGCAGGATGATGTATTTGGCCTAGGAATATACTGTTTTGTCTTCTGGCAGGTGAACAGTGATTATTCTAGGCTGGCTCTTTTCCCCATTTCCTTATCAACAGTTTTGCTACCTACACAATTTCTCTCTCCCAGCTCTTCAACAAAGCATAAGAATTCTTGACATGCATCATTTATCTCCAAGACTAATATAGGCTGCAATATCAGAATATTATTTCTCAATTTACCCATCATCTTCTTTTATATCAATCTTGCCAATAATTTACAGTGCTGCTGAATCTGTCAAGATGAGTCTTCTGCTGTGTTTAAAGGTGATATTTCTAATAATTCTTGAAAATGGCATGCATTTTTTGTTGGAAAAAAATAAACCCCAATCCTATGTCCATACCTGTTCTTTAATCAGATTTTTCTCTATATTTTTTGACAAGGTCAAAACAGGAGCTCACAGATACAGATTAATTATCAACCAAGATACTGATGTTGTAATTGGATAGTCTGCTTTCAGCTGTGGCAGGAAATCTCAGCTCACACAAGGGCTCTGCTCTGCGGAACCTGCAAAGCAACACTGGCCCCAAACAGGTTGGGCTGGAATCCGAAAGGTGCAGTTTTTGTTGGCCAACAAAATCCTCCCAGCAGTGACCTCCCTCGTGCTCTTCAGCTCAGTGAGTTCCCACACAATGCACTGCAATTTGACTTCCCAGAACTGGGAACAGGGATAATAGGGGGCGCATATTGCAAACCCTGTTTTAGTAAATATACAGGATCTTTCTCCCTAGAATGGCACTGGCAAATTACTAGCTTGTTTTTCAAGTGTTTCAATGATTTCACTGCTTTATTGCTATCAACTGTGATGAAAGCCAGGTCTTTGGTTTACTTGACCCCTTTTGAAAGTGAGACTACTTTCAATTTTTCTGGTAAGACTTCTTTGGAGAATTTGTGCCTATTGCTTGGTCCTGTGCTGCTGATGGAGATTTGAGATTCTGCTCAGGTATAGTCAAAATAAGGTTGAGCTCATGCCTAATCTCTCAGAATTTTGTGGTGCTCTTTTCAGGTAGATAGTGAATAGTCAGTTTGGAGAATTTCCCCCTCAAAGAAAATAAATAAGGAATCTGTAAGTGATTGCCACAGAAACTCACAAGAAATCCACACCACAATCCAGGCAGTTTGATGTCTCAGTAGTTGTGTATTCTTGTGGGCTCTAAAGAACCTTCATGGGAAAAGAGGCTTCACTGAGGCTGTTATTAAGGATTTTATTCTCTCCTCCTTCAAAAAAAAAAACCTTGGTCAGAAATAATTTCACAGAAGACGAACTTCTCATCAGCTCTCAGCAGAATTAAGTGCCACTTATGGAGACAGAGGAGTTAATGGAAGAATGAACTGCATTGTAAAAAAGGCTGCTGTAGCTCTTACATGTACCATTTCTTGATCATCCAAGAAATGATGGAGATTTCATTAGAAAGAAGAACATTTTTAGCTTTGGATAGGCAAACAATAAGAGACACACTTCTTTTAAAGAAACAATTGAATTTCCTTAAATTCAACCAGCTATTCTAGAGCCAGCTGTCACACTGATTACTTCAGTAGGCAGGTGATGATCAGAACTATTTAACATCCATTGAAATAAATACTGAGGTAGAATCAAAAATGCTTTCATGCCTCAACATTGCTTGTTACTGTTATCAAGAGGGGGTAATTTTTTAAGAAAAAAATCAGGTAAAGATGGATAGTGTGTTCAGTACTGAACTGCAACAAAGAAATAGTCAAGTAAATGAACTTGTTAAATAAGAAGTACAGTATTTATTCTGAGGCTGTCTCAATGACTATGTCTGAAGTGATCACAAGGAGGCAATCTGGACATTTAAACAAAATAAAAATGGCTGAGTCAGATGATCCATGGGAACTGTTTGCTCTCTTATTAGTTTGTGGCCAAGGCAAAGCATTGGATGTAACTTTTTTCCCTGCAGAAAGGACAAAACCAGACAAGTGTCTGACCCAGATGACCTGCAGTTCTTTTGGCAGGAGGTTCAGAAGCAGGAGGTGAGCACTGTTTGCATTTATTGATGAAGGGTCCTGATCCTGCTTTCATGTCTCATGGTAAAGTGTTGGAGACAGCAAAATCTCAGCCTGCTGAGCTGTGAGCCCTGGTGGAGGTTAATTCAGTGCTCAGTGCAGAGCACCAGGCACAGTGCACTCTGTGACATTTCATCAGAATTCCAGGGAAAAGGAGGAGATGTAGACCCCAGCTGCTCAAACCTGTTGGAATTACTCCTTTCCAAATGCAATCAGGATTTGTGCTGAGAGTCTGATTCACAACATCCTCAATGTGATTCAAGTGTTTAGGGCTCTTGCATTCTAAGAATAAGGTTTTGTGTGAAGTACAAGAAGACAAGGAGCATGAAATATGAATGTCAGCTGTAACAGTGTCTGGCTGTAGAAAAAACTGATGCTGTGTTAGAATTTTAATTCCTTCCTGAGTGAATTACTCAGATTCAAGCCCACTGGAGAAAAGAAGGCAGGAATCAAATTTCTGATGCAGATATGCTCCTGTCAACATCATACACATGAGAAAAATATGTAGTAGCATGACTTTGAGCTTTAATTAACTATAT
This sequence comes from Melospiza georgiana, assembly GCF_028018845.1. Classification (NCBI taxonomy): domain Eukaryota; kingdom Metazoa; phylum Chordata; class Aves; order Passeriformes; family Passerellidae; genus Melospiza; species Melospiza georgiana. The sequence continues at coordinate 19,942,218 of NC_080438.1, read as the reverse complement.
ATCAGCATAATTGCAAATGTGAGCTGATTTAGGTATAATATTTAATGAAGAAATACCCCTTAAAGGTTACTAAAGCAAGTAATGTATTTTTGACCTCTATTTTTAGATCAGTTTTCTCAAAGGGGGAGGGGGTTTGGCGTATTGCTTGGTAGAAGTGATTTTTGGCGCTGCTTTTTCTTTCTTTCTCTCTCTCTCTCTTTTTTTTTTTTTTTTATCTTGAAGCCTGAATTCTCCTACAAAACAAAACCCCAATTGCTTCTTACTATTACAGTTTTCCCCAGATTTGTAACTTTTCTTTCTGCTATGTCTAACTGGTCACCAGGAGAACTTGAGCAGGGTCCTAAGTGGTCAAAAGTGCTTGACTTTAACATCCAGAGGGAGGGACCTAGAGGCAGTTCTGCTTTACAGCTGCTACAGAATTGTTCTCATTAGCCCATATCCATTAGCTTGGAGTATGATTTTTCTAGAGAATAGTTGATTAAGTTCTTGAACCCTGTACAGAAATATGTCAAGCAAGTTTTTTTCTTTCAACAATAGAGTGAAATACAGATTCTACATGCCCATAATTTCTCATTTAAATGAATATGACCCACAAGCTATAATAATTTTATTGCTGATTCACTGCCTAAATTTCTGCTGTTAAAAAGTTGTTGTTGATGTCCTGCATTGTTAAACTAAATTGTTTCTGTAGGCCCTATTTTATTGCCTGTATCCACACCTGAAATTCAGCAGCATGGCTGACTTTGCTCGTATTTCAATGAAGCAAGTTTTAATCATAGCTTCTCTCTTTTGCCTTTGCACCAGCAAGGCTCTTGGGTACAGCTTGTCCCCAGAAACATTCTAGGGAAATGTAACACGATTTTCCTCTGTTTTACTGAGGGCTTAATTGTGCAATGGTAAATAACTTAATTGCTCCTTTAGCAAATGGTGATGCTGCTGCATGGTTAGATTCTGTGCTCCAATCTGTAACTCATTTTCCCTCTGACTCAGAAAACCACTAATTTTAAGGAAAATAGTTCTTTTACAGAATTTAGTATTTTTAATAGATTTTTTTTTCTGTTAGCAAGTCTGAACCTGCAGTGGTTAACCTGAAAGCTGACTCAGCTGTGTGACAGTGTGGCAGTCTGTGACAAGAGGGCTTTGCCATGCACAACAGAAGATTGTCACCACGTGTCCCAGCACAAATTCTGTCTGCAATTAGGGGTCCTCTTCATAGACAGTGCAGACTAATTTGCTGTTTGCTCAAGATGATGAGGCATTAGCAGGACCATTTGTTTGGATCATTATGTTTTGGGTCATTGCTGAATTTTCAAAAAGAAGATAGTCCCACAACCTATTACTATTAGAGTGTTTATTTGATTTTATTTTTTTTAATGTTGGCTCAGTTAGGAAAACTTTTCTCTCTTCATGGATTCAGCTACAATTTATCTGCTCCCAAAAAAGATAACATACATTTTATGAAGGTGTTAACAACTCATGGATATTGATGCATTCCATTCACATGTGACTCTGAATATAGCTAAACTGCTACATAACTAATTGCTGAGGGCCTCAGCAATTTACCTCCACGTTTTGTTCTGTTGTCAATAAGCCCCACCAAAACCAAGCACGGAGAACTTAAGCAAAACATTAAATATTACTTGCTGTAAACAGCTGACTAAAAGACCACACTGAATTTAATCAAAGAGTAGGTTCTGGTAAACAAAGGACACTGTGCTCAGTGATCTTACAAACCTCTGAGTCCCTTTGGCCTTTTCTCTCTTAATACTGTACATTCCTTATGATATCTGCTCCTCTTCCTGTGACTTTTACTGTACTGGCCTTGCTGGGATATTCTGCTTTCACATTCAAATAATGAATTTTTTTTTCACAGTAAAACCTGGAAATGTGATTTGAAAACAGCAACTTTTCCTGGCCTTTGATCATTGAAGGTATCATAAAAGAGTCAGTGGTTTCATGCAGCCATGCGTTTTCCATTTTTATTTATTTCATTCAAGTATGGAATTTTAAAAAGAATTATTACTCGTTGATCTGTATGAAGTATGATGTTTTCATGGGATGTTCAGTCCCAGACACTTAACAGTTCAGTTAAATTAAAGCCCCATGATTTCATTCATTGTGATCAATCAGTCAACACATCTGAAAAACAGAGCTGCCAAGGAAAAATATTTCACATTAATATACTCAATGAACGACAAATAGCCAATTTAAAATTGATAAGCTCTTAGAAAAAAATAGAAGTTCTGTAATTAATCTAAAAGTATAATATTGTTATGGGTGATTTTATGTTTCTAATTTAGGATGTAGCTGTTTTTATTTAAGAAGTAGATTTAAAAAAACTGATAATGTTTGTTTTCAGAAAGTGGGAAACATTAGGTAAAAAATATTTTCTCTTAATTAAATAAACTGAAAAAAAACACTGAAATGAAATTTGAGCAGTTGAACTGGGCTGTCAGGTTTGGCTCTCCTGTTCAGTGTTGCATCAGCACCAGAATGCATCACAGCCGCCCACCTCTCATTTTACTGCATTCTTCTGATACTTCCTATTGCTCAATCTAGTCCAGTCAGCACCAGTTTTGTCTCCTTGGGCTTCACTCTTAACATTTTCTTTCTTATTTTGGTATTTCTGCTCATGTAGAATATAACTTCATCTCCCACCTAATTTCTGCTTAGCCAGGTCTGATTCATTTACAGCATTCCCTCCAAATTCATATTTTTCAGTCCAACCCTTTAATTCTTATCCTTACTTAATTCTTTTCAAACTCTTTATCTTCTGTGGTAGCAAGGCAGAGCTATCTAAATTTTTCTAGATGTGAGGAAGCAGTAACATATTTTCCTAAATAATTCCTTATCAGCTTTTATCAGAGATAATGGAAGATCTTCAGAAGACCTCAGTAGGGACGGGATAATGAGCTGTGAAAGCTAAGAAAAAAATATAGGAAAAACTGATTTTCTTGAAAAATAAACCAAAGTCTGGTAAGTATTCAAAATGAAACAGGGAGGTTCATGGTCAGTTTTCACTCCTTGGTACAGCTCAGGTGCAGCAGGACCCACAGCAGTAAGGGCTGAATGTTTCCCCTTCATCCTACAGGCTGAGTAACTCAGAAGGAAACAACTCTGAAAGTTAAAAAGGAAAGTAAAATCAAAGCTATTACTCAGGATGGGAGGAAATGTCCTCTTATAAAGGTCTGGATAATTGATTACTTTGGCAAATTTCAGCATTAATGGGACTTGTCCAGCAGCCTTACAGACTCATCCATTTAGGATCCATTTGGGTTACTTTTCTAACCCAAATCAGGCTATTCAATGGCTGTCTTGTTTCCACTGCAGTGCTGCACAGTGCTAGTATTATGGATTAATTCTGTACTTCTTTTTTCATTTTACTTGCTTTCATTTTACTTCTGGAAGGAAAATGGTTTTTACTGTTTTACATGTACTAAATAAACAGCACTGCCTAGCCCAGTTCCCTGAGCTAGAAAGTAGAAGTTTGATGCATAACTCCTTGGTTTACTATTAACCAGCTGTGACTCCAGGCAAGCAGAATGTTAAAATGCTATTAATTGTTTTGCTACTAATTGGAGATTTTAAATAAATAGCCTCTTCTCTTTTATTTTTGCAACCTGTAGTGTTACTCCTGGACTCACAAGCTGCTGAAGAAGGCCAGTTACTAATTTAAAAGTCAGAAGCCAGACTCACTCTTTCTGTGCTTGCTCTCACTTTTACCTATGTACAAATTTGTGTTGCTGGCCTCTAAGAACCCTTAGGCCACTTTGTGTTCTGAGTCCATAAAGCCAAAGTTTTTCATCAAGCACCTGTACCTGGAGAGAGTGGTCACAAATCTGGGGCTCACAGATGTTCTGTCTCTGCCCCTGGACCTTCAGAGGCACGTGGGCTCCACAATCATTACTAAATCCTTGCATCTGAAATTTGCTTGGTCAGTCCTGTTCTGTAGGGGTTCCTCACTGAACCTGAACACTTCCTTTGACTTGGAAATCCAGCCCTCTGCCCTTCAGGAAACAAAGCCAAAGAAAACCAGTGTGTTGACATGTACTGCATGTGAATTCCCCTCTGCTCTCAGGCTTTGACACTCTGGTTCCTCTCCAAGCACCTTCTTGTTCTTCTTTCTCCTCTCCAGTGAAACTCCACTATTGAAATTACTGAAAATATCATTATCTTCCATTAGCTCTCTGCTTATCAAATCCTGCTGTTTATCAAGAGTAACTGGCTTACTGAGATTTCACAGGTAGTTCTTCTGCTTGGCTCAAGCCTATATCTATACAGATTGTATTAATTTAGTAAGAGCTGAATGGTTACATGGCTGCCCATCATAATATTATATTCTAATTAAGGATATAAACTTGTTTACCAGATTTCTCTAGCACAGATATTACTTGTGGTAAGCCAGCACTGTGAGAACTACTTACAAAAAATTAGATCATTCTTAATTAAGTCTTTCCACAGAGATACCTCTCCACATCATAAATGAGTGCTCTTCCTTTTCATTAATGTGAATTTATTTCTTCATCAAAAAATTATCTTCTGCCAGGAAATTCGAACACTTTCACTTAGTTGAAAGCCTTGAGGCTGAATTCCTGCTTCTGGCTGTGGTTTGTTGTTGAGTCTAAAGCTCCTACTACGCTTTGAGATAAGTCTGATTCTAGGGAAAAAATAATGTTATGGAAACATGAAGCTTTTCTAAAATTAGATTTGCTTCCCTAAGTTGTTGTCTTACTCTAATTTCATTTAGTTTACTTTGGCATATCATAAAAATTATTTTTCCTCACTTTTAGATGATAAGACATTCAGGTAACTTTTTAGTATTTATCTGGAGCAATCGTGTATTTTTGTATCTGTATCAATCTCTAGCTGTGGTGGCATGGCTCAGGGAGAGAACTGTTTATTTGAAATGTACTCGTTGGCTATTCTGGGGCGGCTTTTTCTGCTAACCAGATGGTATTTACTTTGTTTGTAGCCTAAAACCTCTTGATGTTACTTAAAAGCTTCCCACTGCTTTGAAATGGACTTTAGATTTATATTTTATGGTACACTTTAAGAATAACAATGAAGTTGTTTTACTTTGGAGCATGAAAAATTATAAGAGGAGAATCAGAGGTCAAAAAACCATCAGAAAACCAAATGAACTTTCCCACTTATCAGGATATATCAGAACAGGACAGAATAGAATATTTCAGTAGAATAGAACAGAATGGAACAGAAACTGGAAGGGGCATAAAATGATCATAAAGTCCAACTACCTGACCACTTCAGGACTGACCAAGTTCAAGCATATTTTTAAGGACGTTTCCACATGATTTAGTTATTGACAAATTTGGGGTATCAAGCATCGCTTGAGGAATAAATAAATAAAATAAGTTGGAATAATTTGAAGGAAATTATTTCTTTATTTAATTTTACTTGAGCAAACTGATCAAAAAGAATACTTGATGAAAGACTTCTTCATCAAGAAGTTTGTTTTTCCATGGTCTCCATCCTGGAGAATGGAAGAAGAGAAAAGGAGCTACTATGAAGTTAAAAGCAGTTAATTTAGTACAATTTGTAAGATGCTTGTTCTTATGTCCCCAAATACTAAAGAGGTAAGTAATGAAAGAGAACATTCTGTCCCATATATTTAAAATAAGAGAAAATTACATTGTTATTTTTATGTATAGAACTGTACTTCCACTCCTGATTAAGCCCACTTACTACAAATTACCCTAGCCTGAACAGGCAAGATTCAGTCAGTAATGGCAATATCTGTCTCCTCTGGCCTTTTAAAATTTTGGGTCTATGGTAGTACAAAAAATGGATACTTCATATAATCATAAAGGAGATTCAGAACCCTTAGTTCTGAAACATCAAATTTAACTTTAAAACATATGTTTAAAAATGTTTAATCTGCTATTCATTATCCAGATAAATGGGTACAGAACTGCTACATGAAGCTTCCTATAAATCCTTGAAGGGAATGCTTTCACATTCATGGGTTTATAGGAAGAACATGCTCAGTGATACACTGCTCTATAATCACATTGCTATTATTCTGTTCATCTTCCCTCACTCCTAAGGGCTGTACTTGTACAAAGCAACACACAAAACTCCACATAAAAAAGAATCAACCCACACCCTGAAGGATCCTAATGATCTCCCATGTATGCCTTGTATTGTCATATCAAAAAACAAGGGTTCAAGAAAGTACAAGGTTTGCAAATGAGAAAAGGGAATTACTGCCCTGCAGTTCTTTCTGATACAGCCAATTTAGTCACCATTTGTAGCAATCAGATAATTTTAGAGCAACAGTATGTGATTAAGATGAAAGTGTATCTCTAAGCAGGAATAAATGCAAATCAATAAACTGATGTAATGAAAGGTTTCAAAAGCCACTTCTAATATTTAGCATTTGTCATGATCCATTAGGGAATCATTTGACCAATATGAGGCATCTTAGTTTTTATCCTAATGTAAATATTGCTCAGAACAAATGTGAATAAGGCAGTATAGAATATTTTTTTTGTGGTTGTTTTGAATATCCTGGCAGATTGTAAATGTTCTTAGACTAGAAACTTCTGGGTTTAGTAATTTTTTTCCATTTGGAAATTTTGTCTGTCTTTGATAGCTGGATGATGGATACTTGAGCTCTCTCCTCCTCTGCTAACACAGTTTGGCAAGGATGACTTAGTCAGATGCAGTTGTTTCAGCAGTTTAGCACCTGAGTTTTGGGTTTGCTTATCAAGGAATTGCTTTGCAGGTCTGCTGGTATCTCAGAAACAATCTGCTTGGTATCAATAGTACCATGAGCCATTTGATGATCAACTCCTTGGTTAAAGGATTGCCTCTCAATGGTCTTCTTGGACCCTCTTTGTGAGATCACATTAAAACAGAAAATCTGTCTTTGCTCCTTCTAGTGAAAAGAACTATAATGCAAACATATTTCACAAATTGTAGCAAACCTCTGTGTCCCCTATCCCACCTCCAAACCTCACCAGGGAAATTGAGAATATTTCCTCCTTGTTCTGTCTACAGCAACTCTTACCTCATTTGCCAGGAGCTGTGTCTCATTATCAAGAAGCAAAGAATTTAACTTCCTTGCTGATAGGGATGTTTAGAAAATAAAACACCATTATTCACAGCTGTACTTCCAGTAAGAGTAAACAGTCCCTGTTCCAATATCAGCAGGTGGAAATCTCAGTAGAAAGATGCATGTTTGTTGTTATGATTCCTGATGACCTTTCTTGGTTTTATTTTGCTTTGATAGTGAATGCTTACTGGCATGTTGGTGGTTTTAACCTCCTGAACTGATCTGGGGCTTGTTGCAAAACACTATTAATTTATATTTAACTACCTAGGAATTTCCTCCTTTAGCTGCCTTGGCTGTGTCCCAATTCAGGCAGCACTTAAGCCACAATTTGTGACTGTTTTACAGCTTCATGGTGAGCTATGAAGGTCAGAGTGGTGGTTATCAGAATGACAAAGCCGTGGGTGAGTTGTCAGCTGCATTCTGCTGAACCACACTTCTTTTAACTTGGTGAATTGCCTTAACGTATTTTAAAATGCGTATTTTGAATATGACAGGATGCAGCAAGTATTTTATGCACCCTCCTCAAGAATCAAGCAAACCCAGGATCCTGAGACGCATCTTTAAGGAGACATATTCTGACCTCCATTTCTTGTTTCAGATACCTACATGGTCTGACTGCACACCAGGATGACTGTGCATGTGTTCTCACAAAATCCATTTCCTAGCCTGGGCAGAAATTTACTGTTTTGTCTTAACACTATCAAGCCAGGATGTTAAGGATATGCTGCAGTCACATAACACTTAAAGGAAGCCTTATTTGCTAAATTTATATGAGACTTTAAAAGGCTAGGAATTTGTGACATCCTTTATTGTGCACTTACTGCCATTTTACTATGTACATGATCACCTTCCACATTACTGACCTAATTTTCTGATTGCATTTTCTAGACAGAAGGCATAATTAATTTCTCAAGCAAAATTGGCCCTTATCAGTCTTATCTGCTTAATGAAATGAGATTGCAAATTGTCCTTCACTACTATACGATTTAAAATCAGTCTCTTTGAAAATCTGCTGTAAAATTAGGTTAACAATCTTAAAAAAGACATGGGAATAATTCCCCATTCATAATGAGAATACTAAAAAAGACTACTAAAAATCCAAGCAGAATTAGTAATGCTGGTGTTCTTAACAAGTGACTCAGATTTTCCAAGACTATAATTTTTTTATCTCCATGTTTCTGCTGTCTGACTATTGCTGACTTCAGAACACAGCAAGCCTCTGCCCAACCTCTCAGCATTGCTTATTAACCTTTTGAAACTCATCATTTCCATGATTTTTCTTCTCAGCCATATAATACTTAGAATGGTATATATGCATAAAAATATGTGCAATCTTTCTGATGTAAATCCCACCTAGTCTAAATCTCCTTTGCTACCTTCAGCTGGATATCAGCTTTTTTTCTACATTTGAATAGCTCATTCATCACGTACAGTTGGACCTTTGATAGAAGCTGTTTTTTGGGTGGCAGGGCACTAATTCCAGAGGAGAAGGAAGTCCTGAAGGATTGCTGGTTTTGGAGAAATGGAAGTCAGTAACCCTAACCCTCTATGGGGATGGGTACTGTAGCATTCAGTGTCTGTGGCCTCAGAAGTCTCTTTTGTCTCAAACAATTATGGGCTGAACAAGGTGGCATTTAACTGAAGGATTCTCACTGACAGCTTTATTTGACTGAGGTGCCCCAAATATGATCCTATATTCACAGTTTCCCTCTAGAGTTATTTTGATTTACTACTTTTGTCTGTGAAATTTAAAGGCTTTTATATCACTGCTATTTCACTAAATGGAAAGATGACACTTAGCTCTTGTTATGCACAAAAACGAAAAGGTTTCCAATGTTTTGCACCAAGAACTGTGAATATAATAAAAGTACATAGTAACTATCATTGAAGGCTGCATGAGGAATTTATGGCTTGATGAAAAAGGATGAAGAGATATTGTTTTATTTGCATTCTACCAACTTTGTTGTTGCCACTGAAATGCCTACCTGTTCATTTACAGCAAGGTTCTTTGAAGCTGGTATTCAGTGAAAAATCAGTGCAAGACTTGAGTAGGTTCCTGGATTTGCAGCAGGAGGCTTTGAGGACTTGATTACTGTACACTTCAGTTGCAAACCAGCAACATCCAAAAGTTCTCCATCCAGAAGATTTTGTCACATTTTCTTTCCACTCTCTGGTGACCAGTGTGTGGACTGCAATTATCACAGAACAAGAGATGTCTTTTTACCTCTATATCTCTTTCTCTCTCTATATGTTAAACTACTCCTCTTGATTTAAACTCACTGAATGTGAGCAGGGAATTCTGGTTCCTTCATTCAAGTTGAAACCTGTGGCAAAACCTGTGTACTCCTAATTCTTGGAGTACACAGGAGTCAAGGGCTTTGGAACAAACACAAGCAGCCCAACACATCAAGAAGTGCTGAAGTCAGTGAGCTAAGCCAAGGCACCACCTCAGTTCTGCAGTCTTCGAACAGGTAGAACGAGAAAGGGTCAGGAAACACTCCACTGTGGCTCCTGCATCTACAGCATTTGTTCTCAGACATAAAAAGGAGTTGAATCAAACCCAGCTCCATAATGGTTGACCGTCAAATGGTTGAGAGGAAAAGCCACTGCCCTGCTGAAAATGACATTAATCCTTCCTCTCCTTTCCCTCAGCTCTTGGTCTGTGAAAGGACTGCTGGCCCCTAAGAAAGCAGTGGCTGCTCATTCACAACCCACAGCAGAGGCTGTGGTGGGACAACTCTGGTCACTCCTGTTTTCATTAGTAATAGGAGATGAAGGAGCTGACCATGGGTCAGTATGAAAAACAGTTCTGCTGGTGTCACTGCCAGTTTTCACCCCTCCAACACCTTCTGAAATCTCCATCCCACTTGGCCATAATCCTACAAACCCATTCCATTGCAGAGAAGTCACTATTTAAGTTATTCCTGTATCAGGAGCACACAGATGTGTACAGGGCTGAGCACCAGACATACCTGTCCTGCTTATGCCAACGCTTAACAAGCTGCTTGCTCACAGCACAAAACTGGGATGTGGCACTTTGTGCTCTTACAGCTGCACAGGTGCAGGAGCACTCTTCAATGCCTCTTGTCTGAAAAGCAAGATGGAAGCTTGTATTTACTTTCCTAACACTATTTCTTGCCTTTTTTCTCCATCTCTGCAGCAACTGAAATACTGCCCCTCCTTTTGGCAGGCTACTGCTTTACTCAGGGTGTTTGCCTTTCCCTTACTACATTTTACAAGCACACTGAAACAGCTGTCTTGAGGTTTTTCTGTTCTTCCCTTTGTCTTGATCTACCTGATAATGCTGTTTCAGCTTCTACCACCCAGGCTGCTGTCTTGAAGTATGAACTTCATTGCTTCTTTTCAAGCAAAATTGCTCCCCATTTCAGGATCTTTGGGTGAAAAAATCTGGCTAGGGAAGAAAGGCATGGAGCTGTTTGTAGTTTGAGATCTCCATCTCCATTTATTCCTAGGCAGGGGACATAAAATAAACTCTCCTTATCTGATCTTTAATAGGTAATAATGTATTTTGAGATATTTTTATGTTTTACTGTTGTCTTAAAAAAGAACTTATGGGAATTTATAGGTCCCAATTAGACCAAACTGAGCATTTTTGCTCATTGTATGCTAAAATGCCAAAATCTGACAACAATTTTGACGAAGGTCATCGTGTGGTGCTCTTAACTGTTTATGCAAGTGACTCTAAATACTGTTTGAAGAAATAGATAAATCTAGCCTGTGTTTCCTCACTAGTAGATTACAGAAAGGCAACTTGTACCTGTGCTATTCAAGATATGAAGGTAAGCAAAAACTAGTACATTTGAGAATGTTAATTTTTAAGTAATAGTCTTGTGGCGCCAGGAACAGTACCACTCAAGACTGTGTCAATGAAAACAAATTTAAGTTCATCATTGTAGCCATGATAAATTCTGTAGTATTTTACAGTTTTGTTTCATAATTTGACATTGATTTTATATTTTGGTTTACTTCTACAGTAAGAGTTGTGACTAAAATTCCCATTCAGGCCTGTTTGGTAGTCCTGGGCATTGATGGATGCAAGAACTTGAAAGTCATCTATAACTTCAACTGGTAAGAGCTTGAGTGCATGATGGGCAACAAGCTCTGAATTTCCAGCCTATGGGTCGTATCATTAATGCCTCATTTGGATGTGCTCTCATGGTGTTTCTCCAGTAGAGAAATGGTCCAAGGAGCACTGTTAGCTCTACTTGACCCGGGAGAACGAGGGCCGTGTGTCTGGGGCTGTGCCAGCCGCATCCCTGACAGTATTGCTGGGGCTGCCCCTTCCCGAGCTCCCTGCGCGCTGCTGACGGGCGCAGTTGGGAAGCAGCGTGCGGAAAGTGAAGAGGAGGTGAAGCGGTGCCTGAGGACAGATGTGGCCTCTCGGCTGCCCCATGAGTTGCTCCGGCTGCGGCTGCAGCCCGGCGGGCGGGAACTCGCCCGTGGCTGTGATGTGACACGGCAGCGCGGCTCTCCTTGCGGGGACACCGCGGCCGCAGGGACACCGCGGGCTGCGCCTCCCGGGACGGCGGGGCGAGGTGCGTGCGCCCGGGGCAACGGAACCGCGGCCCCGCCACGGAGCCGGAGCCCGTCCCGGGGGCGGCGGGCGGGAGGCCGGCTGGGGCGGCCGCGTGGGGAGGCCGTGTGGGGAGGCGGAGGCAGGGCGGGCGCGGGCGGCGCCAGCGGGAGGGGGCTCGGCAGCGCTGGCGGCCGGCGGAGCTCCGCGCTGCGCTTCTCTCCGGCCCCGCGGGGCGACGCGAACGTGAGCGGCGGCGGGGCCGGCCGGACACCGAGACCGGGGTAGGGAAGGAGCGGCGGCGCGGCGGGGCTGGCCCGGGCCGGCGGGCACCGGGGCACTTGTGCCCGGCGAGCCGGGCTCGCCCCGCCCCCGGTGGCGGCAGCGCTTAAGGGAGAGCGGGGCGGGGGGCGGGAGCGCCGCTGCTCCGGCACCGGGGCTGCTGTCGGTGCGTGCCCGTCGGTGTGCGCCTGTCGGTGTGCGCCCCGTGTGTGCCCGCGGTGCGGTTGCGGTGCGGTTGCGGTGCGGTTCCGCTGCCCCGCTCCGTCGGAGGAGCTGGCCGGCCGCGCTCTGCTGAGCGCTCCCGAGCGGCAGAGCTGCCTGGTCCGGCGTGCCCCGTTCCCGATGTAGCTCAGGAACCGAGGGGCTTCAGCGGCAGTTTGTAATACGGGCTGTTAGCGCCCGCTTTTTATTTTTTTCTCCCTACTTTTTTTTTTTTTTTCCCCTACCTGGGGAGGTTTTAGTATTAGGAATGTCCTTGGAGTAGAGATGGGAGATAAAGCGTAAAGTAACTTCCAGAATTGGTTTCTGAATTACGGTGCGTCTGAAAACTAAGTTTGTGCTTCAGCGAGGGTACTGGGAACTTGAAGGCTTCAGTGCTGGTTAGGTTAAAGCTTTGAAACATGAATTTGTGGGAGGAGAATTGTTTAGAGGTACTAAGACATTGTTTTGAAAATAAATGTTTAAAAGTGGAGCGTGATTATGATCTCAAAATGCTCCAGTTTCAGTATTTCACTTTTGTGGTTGGGCTGGTTAAGTACTGTCATTCTTGGAGTTTGTTGCAAAAACATTTGTTTAGCTTAGTTTAACCAACAGAACTGTTTGTATTGTTTATCTTACTAGATGTACATTAACATGATATATTGTATACATTGTTTTGTATGTATTATGCATGCTGAAACTGAATTTCTTGTAGGCTATATTTGCATTGTGTAATGCATGCAGACAATTGTTTTACAATGTGAGTGATGAACTTAAAATGTGATGCCATATCATATCACTCAGAAAAGTGGAAAATTAGATTTGTACCGCAGACTAATATTATGGAATTTCTGTTTGAAATGCCATTTGAACAGTGGTATGCCTTTTACAGCGTTGTGTATATTTGTTTTTATAATTGCAGATGCCTTTTGATTGCAAGACTGCTGAAATGCTTTGAGGGCTGCGTCTCCTTTCCTAACCATGAACAGTTCAAAATCACCGGGGCTGGCTGGATTTGGAGTCTTGAAAAACACAACGTGCCACACGGAGAAAAAGATTTCAGTTTTCTTCTCAATAATCTTCATGACGGCAGGAATTTTGTCCAACAGTCTTGCAATAGTAATTCTCATGAAGGCATACCAGAGGTTCAGACAGAAATCCAAAGCCTCCTTTTTGCTTCTTGCCAGTGGTTTGGTTGTCACAGATCTCTTCGGCCACCTCATCAATGGAGCCATTGCAGTGTTTGTGTATGCCTCGGATAAAGACTGGATTCGGTTTAACCAGTCCAACATTCTGTGCAGCGTTTTTGGCATCTGCATGGTTTTCTTTGGTTTGTGCCCACTCTTCCTGGGCAGTGTGATGGCTGTTGAACGGTGCATTGGAGTCACCAAGCCAATATTTCACTCTACAAAAATGACTTCTAGACATGTGAAAATGATGTTGACTATGGTATGTCTGTTTGCTGTTCTTATAGCTTTGCTGCCTATTCTTAGGTTTAGAGCCTACCAAATTCAAGCATCGAGGACCTGGTGCTTCTATAAAACAGAACATGTTGAGGACTGGGAAGACAGATTTTATCTCTTACTTTTTTCTTGCCTTGGGTTCCTGGCCCTTGCTATTTCATTCCTGTGCAATGCTGTCACAGGAATTACCCTCTTAAGAGTCAAATTTAAAAGTCAACAAAGACAAGGCAGATCTCATCATTTTGAAATGATCATTCAGCTCTTGGCTATAATGTGTGTTTCTTGCATTTGCTGGAGCCCATTCCTGGTAAGAGCATAATGTATTTGCCAATGTTTAATGCACATCACTGTATAAAAGTTACACTTTTTTGTCTCCAGGTTTTAAAGCACTTAAGTTGTGATAACAGCTCCACCCACTCAGTTGATATTCATTTTATAGCATATTGCCTATAATGTATGTACTTATGCATCTATAAAAAACTTGTAGTTATTCTCCACTTCTGATCAATAACACAGTAAACTAAATACATAGTGATTGTCAGGACTGCATTTCCAGAGCTGTGGAGCAGACAGTGATAGAAGACTCACGGCTAGAATAATTCAGAACACATTTTGAACTCTTCCAACAATTCAGTGACATCTAGGATTGGGAAGTCTTTTTACTCTGTACAGTGTAAATAATTCTTTTATTTATGGCAGTCTGTTTGCTGTTATTTCAACTGTTTACTGCTCCTTGTGAACTTTGTTAGGGCAGGTAACAGTTAAGAACCTAAAAATCCTCCCCTCCATTTTCAGGGTGTTAAGGGCTTAGCTCTAGGGTCGTATTGAAAACCAGTGGTTGGCAGTGGGTTGAAATCAACATTTGCTTTAGACCTAAGCAGGCTGGGTTTGTAATGTGGACAGAGGAGCAGCAGAGCTGGTATGGGACTGTCCCTGCTGTGAGATGATCAGTGCTGGTAGTGCCTGCTCTCTCAGTGAGCAGGGTCCCAGGAGGTGGGATTGTGGTATGGCAAAGAATTTGACAGCTCCAGCTCTATCATGGCATTAGAAAGCTGGTATTAGCTTTTAGTGTAGCAAACTTGTCTGAAGAAATTTAGGTTTTTTGCTAGAGGGTTTAAATCACAAGTAACGTGGAACCTTAATTTCTTCCCTAGAGGCAGGGTCCTTTAGTTTTCCAATGATATAGATGAGGAATTCTGGATTGAACTAACAAATGCTGACATTTAAGTCTAAGATCTGTATCATATCCAGCTGTATTCCATCTGCTCACTGCCTATGGTACAGTCTGAAGTTACCTGAGTTAGTTAAAAATTAGACACTGACACTGGCCTGGCTGCAGCAGTTTGGTATCTGGCAGGTAGCATTTAATTAATCCAGTATCATTGGCCTCAAGGTGAGTGTAGGTATGAATGTCTGCAATCACTGAAATGCACAAATACTCCTTCATTTTTGTTCAAATAATGGAGAATTTTTCTAGTCTTGCTCTGCAGCATAGTTTAAATTCATGCTGGCTTTTGTCAGTGTTGTGGCTGTAGTG
Organism: Melospiza georgiana; assembly: GCF_028018845.1. Classification (NCBI taxonomy): domain Eukaryota; kingdom Metazoa; phylum Chordata; class Aves; order Passeriformes; family Passerellidae; genus Melospiza; species Melospiza georgiana. Next base: position 19,927,129 of record NC_080438.1, on the reverse strand, counting down.
TGTGGAGCATAAACAAAGTTGTCAGAGCAGCAGAGCAAGTTTTGTAGGGAACTTTACAGTTATTTCAGACACCATCTGAAGTTTGGGGCATGCCACAGAATGGTTTTCCAAAAAGGATCTCATATGATGACTTTACTTTCCATGAAAAAGCAGCATTAGTATCTTCTGGTAACATTTATTTTCATTTAAATTAATTGTTCTTAAAAGCAGAGATTAATTTGGTTTTGAGAAACCCTTGAGTGTCAGAAAAGCTGTAAAATTTTTTAGTTCAAAAGAGACACTTCATTTATTCAACACATTAAGGAACACTAAATTGCAACTACTATGGTTGATTTTGTTATGCTATTCAGTTTTAATTATGATATTTATTAAAAGTATATAAAATTATAGTTTTAGAAATTGCGGCAATCTAATGAAATCACAGCACTACTTTTGTTAAAATATTTAACTTCATCTAAGTGGTTGTTGAAGATGAATTATTGGTCTAGCAGGAATTTTTTTCTTCAGACCCTTTTTGGAGTTAGTGTTTGCATTAGCTGATGCAGGCCAGTGAACCAGGTCATGCTTAATTTTGGACTTGGTATTTTGTGGGACTGTGTTGTGAAGGGAATTTGGTTCACAAGGAATTCTGATTCATTGGGTGGCAAATCTGATGGTGCCTTTTGTGCCTGCTGGGCTTGTGATGCTGTGCCTCTGGATTTCTTTTGAAATGAGGTGAGCCAAACTCAGCCTAGCATTATGAAAAATAGTTCTGCAATGTGCACAAATTTAGGTTAGAAAGGAAGGGTTTAAAAACAAAAAAAAAGTAGATGTAGCGGGGGATTAGATTCTTGGAACGAAGTTTCAAGGAAGTGAACAGTCAGTGTTTTAGCCAGAGAGTTTCAGTGGGAAATGCAATGGGACAGGGTCCTCCGTGGGTATTTCCTTTTGTAGATGTTAGGATCATGGAGTTTATACCAGTAAATTTGCTGATTTATTTACCCATTGCTTGTTTTGATAGCAACAGACTACAAACAGAATTACACGTGTGGTGTTAATTTAGCAAGTTTTTTGGCCTGCAGTAGAATAAAGTTTTGTCTGGAGCATACTGCTCATGTGCTACATTGAAGTGATCCAGGGTTTATCAAGTTACATGCTTTATGATTAACTGCTGATTCAAACCTTCTGATTCTGAAAGGTCTCAGGGCTTTTAATTTGTGAAAAGAGTGGTTTACATTCTATAATATAATCAGCATATACCAAAATAAGTATTTCTTGACATAAATATGAGTAGATGTTCATAGGTGAAATTCTCTGGAAGAGGACATAAATACATGCTTGTTCTGTGATTTGCTTCTTTCATTTTCTTTCTCCAAGCTAAATCTAAAAGTCAGAATTTGAAGTCTAGCATTTGAATTGTGAATTCTACCTATGTTCTCTGTCCCAAAGAGTATACAGAACAAAATGTTTCATGAGAATCAATTGCCTCAAAGTAAATCAGAGTTACTAGAAACCAAACAAACTTCTGGAAGAGAAAGTGGAGGAAGGCAATGCGTTTTATAGCACATGTGGTTTGCAGATACAAGAGTTTGGATTCATTTGGTGTTGGGGGGGTTTAATTTATTTATTTCCCTTCTGTTTTCAATCTAGTCTGGTATGTCCATTGACATATGTGTAGGGCTACCATAGCCGAGTCTGTCCAGTGCTGTAATCCAACTGCAGATTTACTTCACTATTAGATTTTAAATTAATTTTATTTTTTTTCCAAGTGGAGTTAATATTCCGACATTGTCACTCTCCTGTGATAAAATCATTTTCAGATGACGAGACCCTGGATTATTCTTTATGGTGTCTGATGTGGAGCTGAACTTTTGACTTCTGCATCTGCTCAGTGATAGTGAAGTTGTTTTGATGCCTATTTATGTATGTGTGTAAATGTTTCAATAGCTAACACTTAATATTATAAATAATAATATGTACTATTCTAATCAATCACCACCTCTGTCTTAAGATTCCTGAAGACATGGATGGAGCATTTTTCAAAAGCAGAGCCCATGGCATGGTGATGTGGAGCTCTCCCCATGGTTCTTGGACAGGGACCTCCTTCTGATTTCTTTTTTTTCCTTTGGATTTCTTTCCCAAAACTCCATCTCATCTGTTTTTCAAAATAAGCAGCTTTTTCACATTTTCTGCCACTTTGAGATAATCTCCCCCTAATGAAGTATGAGAGGTACTCCCTGCTTCTTCCCTTATGGGGGAGCACTGATGCCTTTTGAGGAGTTGACAGCAGGAGAAAATTCACCAAAAAAATCCCAAAAAGTGAAATTCATGTGTTTTATAATAATATATGTAATCAGTGGTTTGCAGAGGCACATTTTTTCTGACAGTCCAAATAATTTTGTTTTGTGATGGGTAATTCCAGGTAAATATGTTCTGGGTATACCAACATCAACTTCTCAGCTTTCTTCATTCATTTGCTAAGGGTATGCCAATTTTAATGGATGAATTTGGTCCCTAGGGGTTGGATTCCCAAAGCAAATAGCTGGCAGGAGCATTTTGTGACTACACCTCTGATGAAATACATTGTTATATAAAGCTGTTTATTGGCTGTCACTTGACGTCTGGCGTGTCATGAAACAGCTTGGTTTGGAGCTGTGCTTGTATGAGCAAATTCTGACATCCCTGTGTCGTATTCTGTGGGGCTCAAGGGATAAACATATTATAAAATTTGTTTTTTTGGAGTAGCAAAGAGAACTGTCTGTAACTATGGACAGCAGAGATTTATTTCAGAGTGAATTTATTTACAGAGTGAATTTATTGTGATACAGAGAAATTTCTAATCTTTTTCATGTGTGAAACACAGCCTGAGAAAAGTACTTTTACATTGAAATTATTCTTGTTAAAATCTTTTTTCCATGCAGTTAACTGATTAATTTCATTCCAGTTTTACCTCCCCTCTACTGCTGGAAATAGCCATTCCTGTTTTTATTGGAAAGAACTCTGTTTATTTCATAGGAATAAATCAACCGTTATTCAGTTGCTTTTTTTACTGCTGAGATTAATTTTTATCAGCCCCTTACCATGTAATCTCTTCTCCTTCCAATTTGTTATGCTAATTGTGTCTCCCTGAACTCGCTCTGACTTTTTCGTGCCCTCAGACTGTCTCACGCAGTGGGGCTTGATGGCTGCTTTTTGTGCACCTAGGGCTGTGTTCAGCTTGTGGTTTATTGAATCACTGCAGCTCAGAGGCTGCAGGAGCTGCTCTGAGTGGTGCTGTCAGACCATGTGCTCTGGAGCTGGTGAGAAGCTGATGTGCTAACAGGGAGGCTTTCACTGGAATGCCCTTACCCCATCCCAGCCTGGCTGCCCCACCAGCTGTTTGGGTGCAGAGCCAGGCTCAGGGCTGCAATCTGCTGAGGGAGGTCAGTTTGTTGCAGGTTTTACACTAAGTAACTCCTGGGCCACGTCCTTGTGTCCATTATGAGGTAGTTGGTTGAACAAGGCAGTCCTCTACATCTCCTTTGTTTTTGCATGTATAGCCTTGTATACACTTTGTCAGGTGTTCATACCTGTGTTACTCTTGAAGTCTCTCCCTCCATTCCTGTTTTCTGTCTTCTTTATTAAGGTGACCGTTTAATTTCTGTTGCAGTACCTTATATGTGCAGTGGACATCATATATATGAGCTGGTCGCTTTATTATTGCTGTTTGTATGCCTTCATTGCTGTTGTATTGTCCCTACAGCTTAAGAGTTACTAAAAATTTATCCCTTGTGCTCTTGTAACTGGTGATTTCTCAGAATCAAAAAGTGCAGCTGAGGAGAAGCAGGGAGATGTCCCAAGATGCAGGTCCATGTGAGGATTCACTTTTCATGTGGGGCTGCTCTGCAGAAGTGTATTACGTTCCTGTTTATTAGTCAAAGCTGTAGAAGTGTGTTATTACCTTACTATTTATTAGTCAAAGCTATAGCTGTAGCTGTAAGCTTGTTGTGCCTGCACAGGCACTGTCAACAGGGAGAGTGATCTTTTCTTTTGAAAAAGAATAAATTAGGCTTTCAATTTCCACAGGTGTGTTTCTGAAAAGTGAAGGAGATACACTAAATATGTTCAGCTAACCTTGCAGCTTTCAGTGCCGTTTCAAGACTTTCAGAGGGGAAAACAACACTTACCTGTCCTTTTCAGGGCTCAGATTTTAAAGAAGATAATCAGTGATAATTACTATGCTTGTGCTGGCTTTTGTCATTGAGTTCTTGCTGGAAGGTTTGTGTGCTGACACCACACAAAGACAGGATGCCTTGTCAGCAGGAGAGGTTGATGTGGGGTGTGGGAACATCTCTCACCTGCCTGGGGTAGGACAGGTCTCCTGTGGGAGAGAGAACTCTTGGGCACTGTCACTGCATCTCTGAGGCTGGGTGCAGGCCCATGTCAGGAGCCCACTGCTGTCACAATGCTTTAAATAAATGAACCAGTGTCATGGAGAAAGGAAAAACAGCTTTTAGCCAGCAGCAGGCCTGCTGGATCCACCTCCTTAGCTCTGCCTGCAGCACTGATGCAGGGATAGCTGTTGCTGACTGTAGGTGGTTATTTCTCTTCCAGACCTTGCTGTGTCGGAGGAGATCAGGAGGGCCAGTTTTGAATAAAATGCTCCCTAAGTTCCTCCAAGAAAGAATTCCTGAGTTTGATTGTCTTGTTGAGCCAAATTAGAGGAAGGGCTCCCACTCCTATCATGGTCCTTTGATTGCTTGCTGAGTTTCTCAATAGATCCATTAACTCTGCAAATTCAGTTGCTGTTCTTGCTTGAGTTTCTCCTAGCATCTGATAACTCAAGGTTGAATTGCTGAAAACTATCACTATCTTTGCTAATATTATGACCCAAACAGTATTTTGGAATACATAACTAATTTTACAGGTTAAGAGGAAAAAGAACACTCGTTTTGATGGAAGTTTTTGTTAGTCTCAAGACAGAAGTTTCTTTCCAGCTTAGTTTCCCATGGAATAAGATTTATTCAGCAGCTCAGACAATTTGAGTGTGCTGTTTTTCCCCAAGAAAATAGTCCTGGAAAGAATTTGCATGTGTTGTCAGAGAGAATAACAAAGTTTAATACAATGTGTTTGAAAGTCCAACCCACCTGTTCAGATGTGTTTCTATGAAACCTTTGGGTAAGATGTTCTTAGTATTGATGGTAGAGAACTTACTTTAATTTTGTATTCTTAAGTGGCACAGCTGTCTAATTCCACCAGGTTACATGAGAAGTGGAGTGACAATAATTTTAGACGATACCTACCTAAATTTATACTGAATTTTAAAAGTGCTATTTTGGTGTTCAGAATTGGTCTCTTCCTATTGTCATCTTTTTACAGTACATAGAGATCTTACAGACCTTCTCCTTTCTGAGAAACATGAATCATTTTAACAAAAATGTTTATAAGCATGTGCCAGCACATCACAGAGTGCTTAGAAAGTCTATAGTAATTGTGGCTATATTTGTAATTCAAGTGTTTACCTCCCTCTCACAGAAATCAGGGAGCTGAGATACTCTCAACAGCAAAGTGCTGGAGAAGAAATGGGCAGTAATGGTAGGAACCAGGGAAAGAAGGAGGGCTGAGATTGATATATTGCCCTTTACCAGAGGCTTCAGGGGAAGCATAAATAGAGTTTTTGTTATCTATGTTTACTTGTGCTGTTTGGAAAAATTTGCGTAAAGGCTTTTCTAATAATGCAGTGCCATCAGAAGACAATGAGATTGTTTGTTTTGGAGAGAAAAAGTAAGGAAGGCAGGTTTCCAGTCATGTGAGAAAATGGCATTTTCAGAATAATGTGCTTCTGGTTTTCTGTCATAATTATTTGCTTCTTGATTTTTAAATTTAGATGTTACATACAGAATTAAACTATGAAACAAGTATTTTGTTTCAAATAGGTATCAGTGACTTTCACAGAAAATGTGGATTGGTTTTATTTTTTTCAATTTTGAAGTTGCCATCTCAAGAAATCAAATTCTGAAAACCTCACCAAAATAAACTTGCCATTCATAATCTTTCCTTGTTTATTTCACGTGGTTAAGTTTTTACATTCTGTGTTTGATATTAAAAAGTAAGTCAGTTTGACATTCATTCTATTGTTTGAGATAAGGGAATTCTTCCTGTTTCCTAAATATGACACTTGTTCAGGTATTTCTGACTTGAAAATATCATACACTGCATAACCATCTTTGGAAAATGTCATACATGGCATAACCATTTTTGGATGGTTATTTTAGGAAAGCTGTCTTTCCTGGCTATCTAAACACTTTAAATGGTAAAGTTGTTGCTGAAAAATCTCAGGGAGTAATACACTCACATGGAAAAACTCCAGAAGGTCCTTCATCCTCCCCAGTTTCAATGACAGACATCAGGGTGTAACACACATTCATGTATTCTGTGAGAGAATGTTTATTATTATAATTGTTATGGTGTTAATTCACAATCTGCTTTGTGGCATGGTGCTTTCTAGCACAGGTTGCTTGTGTCTCTGGTGCTGTGGGATTGGTTGATGTGTGAGAGGGATTGCTGAGTTGCAGTTTGGGTTGAGGCTCCCTGAGGATGGAGGTTCCCTGTGTGCCCACAGTGCAGCGCCCAGCACAGGTTCTGTGGGTGTGCTTTTGGAAACAGCAGAGCTCAGGGAGCAGAGCTCCCTCTTTCTTAGGGATTCATTTTGGAATCGGGTGAGGCGAAATAGAGGAACAGTGGAAGGAACTGGAGATGCTTTGGAGGTTCTGCGGCATCTCCTGCTGTCCTGGACCTGCGTGCTGCCCCTCAGGAGGTTTGGGCTCCCAAAGTTACAGGGGTGGGGTAGGATGGAAAGGATGTGGTGAATCTGCTCAGGGGTTACCTGGTGATGACTGAAATCAGGACATGAGTATGAGGGGAGGGAAGACTCTTGTGCTGGAGAGATGTGGCCAGCTGTATTCCCATCTGCTTCACTGCATGGAAAGAGAGAAAGAGAAGCAGGAAGGAGTAAGTGGTAGCAGTTTCTTTTAGGATTTAAAGTTCATTAGAGAATTGGAAATAAAATTGAATCCACCTTTTACCAGAGGTGTGCATTTGCAGAAGTAATGAGAAATAAAATGGAGACTTGATTTTTTCTTCCATCTTCCTCCTGAAAGGTGGTTGAACACAATAGCCCTTGCAATTTATTTGCCAACATAAAAGAAAAAGGTATTTGGAAATTATATATTTCTATTTGGTAGATATATTGCGAATTCATTAGTTTTGATATTTCTGATCATAGCTGTTTAGTTTACTCCTTCAGAGTGATACACAGAATAAGTCACTTTAACAAAGGTGATATAAAAAGAATGACACAAAAGCAATGCATTGTGTCTTCTTTTGCCTCCAGTCAGATTCCTTCAGACACTGCAGATCAGACAGTACTGAGTGATTGGGTGACTGTGACTCCAGTCCATCTCCAGCAAGGACAGGATCACCAGTGGAGGTTTAAATAGAAATTAGGAACACATCTCTTCATTGAGAGGGTGATGAGGCATTGGAATAGGCTGCCCAGGGAAGTGCTGGAATCTCCATCCCTGGAAGTGTTCAAAAGCCATGTGGATGTGGTACTTGGGCATATGGAAAAAGTTTTGTGGTGGGTGTGGTCGTGCTGGGGTAATGGTTGGAATTGATGATTGTAGAGGTCTCTTCCAACTTTTCCAGCCTGTTCTATGGCTATGGACCTCTGCAGCTCCTCTTCCCCCAGGCTGTCTGTACATTGTCACTTTTTTATTCATTCAGACAGTTCTCTTCCTCCCCAGTATCGTGTGTTATTTGTGATTCTTTCTTGGGATATTTGTAGGGTATTAGTGGGAGAAGTTCTGTCACTCCTAAACAAATTAAAATATTTATTTAACATTAAAAATATGATTTTTTCCCAAATGATTGTGAAAACCTGGAAAAGCAAAGTGACAACAAAGAAGTAATAGATAATTTCTAGGGTTTGAAGCTTTGTCCAACTGACACTAATGGAAGAATAAATAAACCCCAAATGCTTACAGATCTTGCCTTCCTAAATGCTTAAGGACGGTCCTTATTATAGATACTAGAAATACTCTGTTGTTTTCTAGCCCTTAAAATTGTCTTGTAAAGCTTCTCTAGCATTGCTGGGTAAAGAATATTTTTATTCTATCTATAATTTTTTTTGTGCAAGAGGTTTTTTGATATAGGCTTTGTTCTTGGGCAGGAATACATTCCTCCTGCTGTGGAAACAGCCTTTCTTGCAGCTTTAAAGCATGTAGCTCAGGAAACAGGTTGTTTATTTGACTGTGGTATGGACGCTATGTCTTTTCGTTATGAAGTGAGTCATCTTGTGTTTCCAATGCTAGAATCTTTTCTATCCATACCCACAATGCTTTCCTTTCAAATGAGTTATCAATTAAGCTGTGAGAGTAATTGCATTGCTAGCTGGTTGAACTGAAGTATTTCTTACTTTGATGGAAGGGAAAGGAAATAAAGGCAGAGGATTGTTAATCCAAGATAGCAATATTTGGATTATTTAGGACAAACAAAGAGGTGACCCTGAATGCTTTATTCAAGCCCAACATGAATTTATCCTCCTGAAAAACTGATGCAAGATAGGTAATGTCTAAGGGGAAAGTTGACAGAAAGTAAAAACTTCACTTTCACTTAATGTTTGCAAGTTCATGCACACAGACCTGCCCCTGCCCTCTGGTTATGAGGCTTACTTCATAATTTCTTTCCTGTCAACTTCAGTGAGAAATTGCCTGGTCACAGACTAGGCTGTGTCTGAGAAAGGAATATGAGAACATGTTTTAATTTGCTTTGTGAAAACTTTTGTGATTTCCCATTTTCTCTCTGCTTTTTGGACTTTTCCCACCTCTTTCACACCTCTGTAGGTTAACAATACCTTCCAAATGTTTATGCAGTTCCTTTTTAAGGGGGCCAAATAGTGAGCCAGTGGATCCATTCTAAATTTTTAGTGGCATTATTATTTTATCACAGAAATATACATGAGAGAAAAGGAGACTCCCTTTTTCTCCTGCTACTCTTCTCAAGAGCTGATCCTGCTGAATTGTACGTAAGGAATTACTACATATGCTCTTAAAAGTACCCTCTGGGCGTTAATGTGGTGGAAAGCTGGCTCATATGTTTTGTTATCTACCTTTTTAATTTGGCTTTTTTTAAGACAAATCATTATGTTCAGTTAGAATTTAATTGCTAAGCTAAGTGATCATCTGGTATATGAAAGTTGAAGATATAGTTAATGTTTTTCTTTCAGAAAGGGAAAGGAAAACTCTAGGGGAAAACCATGCAGATCTAGAACATAAAAAGCATTATGTGGCATAAGTAGAACAGTGTGTGTACTAATATTTTGATGGCAGAAGTGGTGCACTGCATATTGTTCTTGGAAGGTCTTGTTTTTAAACTGACTTGCAGAATCACATAAAAAATAAAACAAAGCATGCTCAGCTTTGTTGCAACAAATGCTTGGCTTGCATACTGCAAGATCAGTGTAGCAATGGTGCAGGCAATTTGCTGGCAGTGTTTCTTTTTTACCAGCACTGCTTGAGAGATATAAAATGGTACATAAAACATGAAGATATATGCCTTTTAATTTCTTTTTCACACTATTTTGTAAATTAATTTTCTTAAGGTCTGTGTTTATAGAGTACTACAAAATGTCAACCTGTAAGAATCCTTGCCTGTTAGACTGAAGCTGCTTTTGTAAAATGAAAAGTTAAAAAAACTCTAGGAATTCAAAATAAGTGTATATTTTTTGTTTCAGTGGATTGGGACATAATCAGTAAAGTTCTGCCTTGAAACCTCTGTGGTTTAGAAAAAGGGGATTTGCACCTCAGGGTTTGACATTGACAATAGTGACAAAATAGAAGTGTTCTGCAAATACTGAAAAATCCATGGACTTCCTTCCGTTAATGGAAATCCTCAGAATGGCTTGTAAGGAAATCCCAAGGAAGAGGCTTGGGAGGGTCTGCAGGGTTCCCACAGGGGAGTCTGAGGGCTGAGCTGCAGAAGACAAGAATTTCCGATATTTGTCTGTTCTGCTTTCCATGTCAATCTCTTGGTGACTGGGATTTACCCAGTTTCCTGAAGTCAAGGATAGAACCTGGATTTAGAGCCTGTGAGGAGAAATGCATCAAAGTCTCATTTTTGTCTTATTTCTTAACTAGCTCTAAAGTCAGCTGCTTATTTTGACTGGCTGTCCTTGGGTACTGACAGGAATGTGACTAAGCAGCACAGCCTTTGAGCCTATTGGTTGTTCTCGTGTAGATCCAATTGGAAGGAAAATTAAATTAGTGCTGTTTATGTCTGGAGAGTGGTGTGAAGCCTTGAAGCAATTTTTTTGTTTATTGCCCTGAGCTTTGCCCTTAAGGGAAATGGGAATTCTCTGATGCTGTCTGCTAGGTACGGAATTGAAGAAGTCAGCAATTTCAAAATGTTTAAAAAAATTTTCCATCAGACTTTCTGGATCTTGCAAAGTGAGCTTTGGTTTTAATGAAGTTTAAAATTGGACAAAACGGATGTAGAAGTTTAATGTGTTGTGCCAAGTCCTTCCTTAACACAAATCTGATTTTCTGTATTTTTGGGAACACTGAATTCTCAGGTCCTTTCTTAAACCATTAAGGACTGGTATGAATCAGAATAACTTTATATCTTTCAAGCAGCTACACTTGGTTTAAAAAATTGCTTTTAAAGTTGTACTTTTTTTAGTACCTTTTATAAAGAAAGTTTGAATTGTCATAGTTACATCATGTAATTTTTTTTTTTTTTTTTTTTTGCAAACCAGGGACACATACTACAGCTGTCCTCATATAAACAGTGTATAAATCAGCAGAGTGCTACTTGGACTCTTACATTTCTAAATATGTTAGAAAATGCCATGAGTTACGTGTATTATTTACCAGCTGGGGATTAATTTTTTGAGTCATGCTGCTGAATCTGCATGAATGTTAACTTCAGTTGTGGAGATCAGAGGTGATTAGATATGATGCAATGGTGTTGCCTCTTCCCCACTTGGGTGCTGCTGCCTACAGAGAACAGAATTCCTTTGTCATACCAGCCTGGTGGACCTGCAGGGAAAGGAAAAAAGGGTTTGAATTGGTTGCCTGACTTTGAACCAATTATTGACCTCTAATACTCAAATAAGAATAATTGAAGTGTTCTTTTTGTGCCCATGGAGGTGGTCCCACTTTCAAAAGTCCACTTGGCACTGCACCAAGTTCTAGTGGCAGTTTCTGAGCTGATGACTTTGAACCATTTCAATGACAAGAGTTTCTCACACCCAGGGAGAAAATCCAGACTGTCTGCGTGTTTTGCTTCAACGAAATCCTTTATTAAACAGCTGGTAGTGTATTTTCCTTTTTATCAGCTATGGTTTCAAACTTGACTTTGGAACAGTATTTCAAGAATTCAAATTTAAATAAATAGACTATGAAAATGTGAGAGAAATACTAATTTATATTAACTTCATTCCATTCCACCCCTCTTCTGCTGAAGTTTAAGTCTTGTTCTAGAAATCAGTGGATGATTTTAGAAAGGCTCCAGAACAAAATCTCCTCTTTGCACGGGTGCTTGCAGTTTTCTTACATGATTTTTCTGAAGATGTGGTGAGCCCCCAGAACAGGGCAGTCTCTTTGGAGGAGTGAGAATCTCTCTCAATTCATACTCACTGATGGCTACATGTCCTGCTGCTCTGCCACAAGTGCTTAAACATAAAAATGCTTCTGCTCAGGGCTGCAGTGAGATTCTCTGTCTTATTCCATTTCTTATGGAAATCTTGGCCTCTTAAAACTTCAAAAAGCTTTTATATTAGTTTTAGAGATATAAGAAAGAAAATATTTTTTTAAATTTCTGCATAATACTCCCAAATAGTGTTAGTAATATGGTTAGGACAATCTTATAAAACAAAATTTGTAGATAATTAGATTTTATCTTATTATTTCTAATCCAGGGACCTACAGCTGAGTTGTTTAAACAAGTGTCTGTGTACATAAGCTCTACTTGCTCTTGTGAATTTAGATGGATTATTTTTTGTATGTCTGATGTTCAGAAGAGGCAACTGAAATATTCTGGATGAAGCTTCTCCGAGTCAGAATCCATAGTTATGTATCAGTTTTCTTTGTTGTCCTGATTTACTTCCTGCAAATCCATTATCAAAGCAGAAGTCATTTATTTTGAACAGCAAATTAATAGATTCACTTAAAGGTGATTACTTCTAAATGCAGATTACTTCTAAATGCAAACACTTCTCACAAGTGTTCTTGGTGTCATGAGAGCATAAGTTTTACAAAGTCTGGATGGAGCTATTTTTCCTTATTCGCAACATTTAGTGCTTTTTTGTCTGGACATGAAATTGCATTGGATTTGGCATTTATTGACTTCAGAGAATGTGAGAGAGGAACAACAAATGAATTTTAAGTACATCAGATTAGTGGCTTGTGTGTCTGTATTAAGTCAGACAAGCTGAGTGGGATAAGGACATTGGTCTGTGAGCTCTGTTGAGCTGTCATTTCTGCCCAGTCCTGTTTGCAGAGTAAGGAGTATTCGGTCTGAGTTTGCCTTGTGGTATTGGACCTTTAATAAATAAAATGTAGACTGTCCTGAACAAACATCCCATGTGAAGCCAGGGGAGCTGTTCGAGTTTGGGTGGGCTGCTGATGTCAGAGAGGAATGTGCCCAGCGGTTGTGGGTGAGCAGCAGATTCAGGGAACTGGCTTGTGTTTGTGTTGGCCTGGTGCTCAGACATTCCTCCTGCTCCCCACACCAGTTCCCAGCTGTGTTCCTGCCAGTCCTACCAGCTTCCCCAGCAGTGTTCCTGGGGGCTTCCTTTGCTGCTCCCATGGAAGCCACGCGGAAACACTCCATCAGATGCTTCATCAAACAAGTTCAGTGTCCTTTTATGTGTTCACTTTGTGCCATTCAAGCTTATACTCAGATGTGGTGACCTGCAAGCTATAGGAAATATAGCTATAGGTCTGCAAATAGAGAGAAGCATTTAAAAGAAGTAAAATAGGTTTGCTGGCATGTTGAGCTTTAGGTTTCTCTCTTCATTCATTATTATTTTTTAGTTTTTCTGTTGAGTCTCTTTTCAGTACATCTTTTTGAAATTACAACCCTGCGCATGGACAGCCTGACCCCACTTCTCATTGCCCAATAAATTAGTGTACTCAGAGCATCAGTTGTAAAATATCCTGTTTCTTAGTTAAATAACTGCCGTGCTTTAAAGGCTTTGGAACAAAAAGCCTTACAGTGTTTCATCGTTCTACCAAAAAAGTCTTCGTGTGGTTTTAACATTACTAAGAGGGAGAGATAATTTACCACCTTCTGGCAGATTCCTGGCTTGGCAGAGCAGGCTTTCCTCACGCAGGAACTCAGGTTACAAACGCCCAGGGCAGCCAGCCTGTAAAGGAGGTGTCTGCAGGGCAGGAGTCCCAGTGGCCTGGCTTTCCCTGGGGCTGTGTCCCTGCAGAACAGAGGGGCCAGAGCCACACCTTGCTGGGCTGGTGGCCCTTGGGTATCCTCTGCTGGATGCTGCCCTGCTGAGCTGGTCTGGAATTCCTCCATGTGGAATTATTGGCTCTGGTAGTGTTGTTGCTGGTGGAGGTCTGTCCATGTGTAGCATTTCCAGAGGTGAATGAAACCTCCTGTGTCTCCACTGACAAGTGGCTTTTGTCACCATGGCTTAAATTTTCCTGCAGACCTCTAAATCCTCTGGTGTCAATAAATTGTGTTCTGCTGCAGCATAAAAAAATGTTCTGTCACTCCTAAACAAATTAAAATATTTATTTAACATTAAAAATATGATTTTTTCCCCAAATGATTGTGAAAACGTGGAAAAGTTGTGAATATTTTGAAAACCTGTGAAAAATGTGAATCTTCTTGTTGAAGTCAAGGTACTGTGTTCCTTATGCAGCCTTTAATTAGGAAGATGTGAAAAAATAAATAGCTGTTACAAAAATGTGCTGACCTACAAGTGGATTCTGTCCTTGAGAAAATCCATTTCTGGAACAGTCTTGGCATGCTTTGTTAGATCACATTCTGGATTAAGGTTTTGCTTGTTGCTTAGATCAATCCCTTGTTTTCAAGGGTGTTCCCTGGCAGGTTGCCATCCTCTGCTTAAAGTTCAGCAGAAGTAATTCAGGAGAGGCACGTGTATGTCCTTTGTGAAACATTAGAGGATTTCTAGGATGATGAATCCTGTATAGCTGAAAGTATTTACGTTGCAGTTTGGGATGCACTGATGCTGTGAAGGTGTGAAGATTAGAGACAGTGCTGAAATAATTCTGCTCATTTACACGCTCTCTTTGTTTTTTAATGCACAGTTTTAAAATACTCAGTTTTCAGGTTGTTTAAATGTGTGTTTTTTGACGCATAATTGTGAACCCCTGCCCTTTGCCAGGTGGCCATGGCCAGGATCGGGCTCAGGGAGGGCCGCTCGGAGGACGCGTGCGAGACGCTGCTGTTCGCGCTGCGCATGGCCACGTGGAACCAGATCCTGGACCCCTGGGTGTACATCCTGCTGCGCAAGGCTGTCCTCAGGAACCTCTACAGGATCACCAGCGGCTGCTGCGGCGGGCGCGGCGTGAACCTGCACATGTGGGAGCTCAGCTCCATCAAGAATTCTCTGAAGGTCGCGGCGATATCCGAGTCACCGGGAAGTTCCAAACAGATAAACCTCCGGCCTCTCAGCTCCATGGGACAATGAAGTTGAACTGAAAGTTAAACTAAAGTTTTAATTATGAAGAGACGATGGAGGCAACGCTCCTACATGGGCAGTACCTTAAAATGAGTTCCAAGGCTCAGTGGTTTGGCATATGTTTTAAATTGTCAGTGGTTTGCTATTGTTGCTCACCAGTTTGATATTGCTACTCCAAAAGATGCCCTTGAATGTTTTAATTCACTTCAGTGAACGGAAGGGAAAAATATAGATGATTTAACATTCCAGTACCAGATTTGGAAGGGATGTATTCTAAAGTGAAGAGGGCTCCTTGTAACACTCCCCACCAAGCCTTTCACTTTAACAGGCTTTTTAAAAGGGCAGAAGTGATCTCCAGGGTGATTTTTAAAAGGGGTAGATTTTTTCCTACCAGAGATATCCTCAAATCCCTTGCAGAGTCACTTTTTTTCTAGAATGAAGTCAAGCATCCTTTACATAAGGGTATTCTGTGCTTCTAGGCGTTGAATTTACCAATTGTATATATAAAAGACATGTTGCTTATGCCCAGTTTATTAAATGATCCACTGTGCTTGGTTCATTGACTTGATCTCTTAATTATTTACTGTTCCATGAGTTTTTGGGAGAGCTGTGAACTCTGCCTCAGTGTTAGTGTTCCTTTCAAATCACTGACAAAACCTGAGGTTCCCTTTGGGAGCAGAGAAGCAGATGAGCTCAGCTTCCTTACAGTTATGTTTTGGGGTGTATTGGTGAGCTTTTAGTCCTTTCAGCAATTCTGTTGAAACTAACAGGCATAAAGCAGTGGTTAGTCTGTGAAAACTGTGGTTTCCCCCTCCCTCCCAAACTGAAGGATGATTCTGGCAGCGTTCCCCTGGTGCGTGTACTGAAATACCCATGCGGTACATCTGCTTCATCTGTCAAAGGTCACACATGTGCTGTGAACATGTGTGTGACCAAATGAGCACCTCTGCAAGGAACTGCTTTGGGCGCAGGGTTGAGTTCGTGAGAGCAAACTGAATGCTCAGTTTTTGCAGGGTCTGTGTCTGAAGAGCTGAGAGCATTCAATAACTTGAAGGTTCTGGAAAATTTTCAGGACAGCTTCACACAGAAGGCCCTTCACCTTTAATGCTGCTAAAAGAAGCTTTGGTTTTTGTGACTGTATGCTGTTCAGAAGCCAAAAATGAGAGATATTGTTTTAAGATAGGTCTGTGTTATTTTTACCTACTTAACTTCAAATAACTACGTTAGTGAAGTGTTGGTATATTTGAACAAAGTAGTTAAAAACAGATTCACTAAGAAGACAGTCTGAGGGACCAAAACTATTCACAAAGTACAAATTCATATTGTATGTGAGAATAGTTTGCAAGTCAGAAAATAAAAACCCAAAAGGTTTAAATGTTTCTTTTTTTTTTTTATATATTTTTTAAAGCTATTTCCTTTTTGTTTTAAAAAGGTTGAAAAATAAGTGGGTTAAATAACCCTGTACTAAAGTGGCTTTATTTACCCTAAAAAATTTCTGTATGTGATTTTTTTTCTCAGTCATAGGGCTGATAAGTGGTGGACAGATTTGATGCTGGTGTAAGTTCTGCACTATTGCTTCATGTGAGTTCTGCTGAAATCTGGAAGCATTCAGTCAGTGCTCAACGTGGCTTTTTTATTTCATAGAATGTGATGTCAGTGTATCTGTTGACATAAATTATTTGTTCCCTATGGAAGATTGTTGTTTTAGCAGCTGCAAAATAATGTTGGTCTGTAAATTGTTGAGATATTTCGTTGGTGAATGAAGCTTGAAAATGTTCCATTTTGTTGTGTGAACAAATAAATGTAGCTTGTGTTGTTCACTCTGGTTGGCTTGTAAAACAACAGAGCAAAGTTTATATGTATATGTGATTTCTTATATTTTGTGTACTGATACACATTGAATGTAAATTGCAAAGCCTCATTAAAGTTACCAAACTGTATCCTGAGAGTTAAGGTGTTTTTTGTGTAACCAAAAAGATGATCCTGAGTTATCAAAAATAATGCTTATGACAAAAAACATCACACTGGACTCAAGCCAACCACTACCATTCCTGTGTGTGAAGGCAGAGAGGGACCAGTGGGAATTCAGGTGAGAGGTACCAGTGCTTGCACATGGCCAGGGCAGGGTGGTCTAAGGCAGTTCTGATGACCCATGCTTAGAAAATGCAAATGAAAGTGGAACTGAGGCAGTTTGGTGCTTGGGATGTAAGTGGTTTTATCCAAGTATCTGCCTGTGTTTCACATGCACTATGAAAAAAGTGAGTTTTGCTATTGCTATTTTGCCTTGCTTAGTGATGTGGTGGCCTGCAGAGGCAGCTCAGGATACAGTCACCCAAGGACCTGTTACCCTGAAAGTGATTGGATTGTTATTGCATTTCATTTCATCTCACAGAACAGCCAGCAACGTGCTGTGCTGTATGATTAGCGAGTTATATGTTTTATAGAATATGAGATTATTAAAAAGCCAGTGGGATGGCTTCACATTAGGATGTGAGCATTGCCCAGGCAGGGAGCAAAGGACAGTGTGCTCAGGGTGTGCTGAGGTCTCTTCAGAAGCTGGCTAACGATGCGAGCAGTGGTGAGCTGCCCCTTTACTGCTGGCAGTAATTAGTGCCTCCAGAGCAGGCAGGGGCAATAAGTGCTCTGTTGGGAAGAAAGTGAATCTCATTTGTGGCTAATGACCGAGGAAATCCTCAGGGTGGGAGAATATTTTAATCTAATTGGGATTTTAAGCAACAGCAGGCTATATAAGGGAGCACTTTATCCTGAAATGAAGTCCTAGCCTGGGCTGAGCCAATGTGCTGAGGAAAGAAACCATCAGTAACCAGTTGCTCATCACAGGGATTATGCAAATACCTGTAGTTTGTTACCTGGATACAAAGATGGAGAGCAAGGTTCAAGGTCTTTAGATGTGATTCTTGAGACAAAGGGTTCACCTTGTGGGTTTATTATCAGATTTCTGTGTATTAAGTGTTCCCATTAGTTCAGTCTGATATGTGAGCAACAATTTCAGGAATAGCAATATGTACCAGTTCTGTAGCCATGGTAATCCTTTAGGACAAGATGTTGGGACCTTTCAGATGTGCCTTACCTTCAGTGCACTGCTCCAGGATGTTACAGGTAACTCAGCACTTCACTGAATTACAGCATAGATCGGAATGAGATTTAATTTTCTTGGGAAAATGCTCAAATGCCAAGGGAATTTACAATGCCTCTGGTGACTTTTATTGCTTCCATAAAAAAAATCAGCTGCTTTTCAGTTTTAACTTCTGCAATCTGCCACCTTAAAAAATGGCAAAACTGGTCTTCCATTTCAGCAAACAACTTTCTATTAAGGGTTGCTGCATTATATTGAGGAAAGTATTTTCTCTTTTAACAGATAATGTTTTCCTGCTGAATGTCAGTTAATTTTGATACTTACTAGGAAATTTTTAAATACTAATAGTATAATGCTGTTTCAATAGTGAGATAATAGAGGGGCTGTTTAAAATGCATTTTGTGTTCTTGAGATAACCTCAAGTTTACTGCTATGGTGAGGAATAGCTGCAAGGAGAAAACCCAGTCATGAGTTCCAATACCCCGTGGCCATCAGCTTGTATTGAGGGTGTATTTCAGGTGGAAAATATTGCCCATTAAAGCTGTGCCGATTGGTTCAGTAACAACATGCTTTTTATTCTCATAAAAGTGACTGTTTATAGGTGTGTTTCTCCTTACCAGTGGCTGCAGCAGTGTGGTGAGTGGTGGTGGCAGGTATTGTGTGTCTCACAGATTGTTGTCTTGGACATGAGCTGGGCAAACAATGGTTGAAATATCACATTTGCTTCTCTGTATGGAACAGCCACTATCACCACTTGCTTTCTGGTGGCCATTAATACATCCAGTGGGATAGTTTGGAGGGAGACCTTCTTATGTTCTAAACAGAACAATTCAGATTATGAAGTAAACTGCTCTCCCACACCAAAATGTTTGCTGTTGGTTTTGGGACCCCATGCCCTTGGTGGGAGGAGGTCATGCTAATGAGCAAGACCCTACACTTTCTTATCATTAGAGATCCTTGAAGATAATAACTCACAGACTCTTTAACTCACACTTTCTTCAGGCTTTCCCAAGCTTTCCTGGTTATTTCATTAAGTCTCATTTTTTTTTTTTTTGTTGAAGGCTGAAAAGCAATGACACTTGCATGTCTTTACCATCTGTTATTGGTAAGTAGTAATCCATAATTTTTCTATTTTCCAGTTCACTTTAACAGTGTCTGGGCAATCAAAGCACGTTTGCAGTCTGACCCTTTTGTAGCTGATGCTCAGCTTTTGTGCAGATGGATGCGATACACATATGTGGTGCACAATTTCTGGCTCAAGTATCTTGAATGCTGACTCTGAGTAAAAAGTTTGTTGGTTTGGGGTTTTTTTTTTTATTCCTTTAAGTGTTGCCTTAGGAAAGAGTTCCATCTGGCTCTGGGGAAATGCTGAAGTGGTTTATGTTTAGAAGAGGTAGGCAATGCAGTCGAGGAACAGATCTGCTGGTGCAAACAGGGATTTGAGCAGAGCCTGAAAATTGCGCAAGCCCTAAACCATTAGGTCTTACTCAGTAAAATTTATTCATAAGAAGCAGAAAACAAACAAACATAATATTTGCAGCAAGTTACAGGAAGAATTAATAACAAAAATGCCAAAGGTTGAGTCAATGACAATTGCTTGCTGTAATAGATCCGACCCTCCTCGTGTGGGGAAAAGCTTCCTGTAAACACTTCAGGAACTCCAAGTGATGATGCTTTAAGAACAAACCCACTTGTCCCTTTCTACTGCCTCCTGTAAACAAAATGACGTCTGAAGTGATTGGACAATGGTTAAATATTCAAAATATAATTAATGCAATTTAAAAAATTGTTTATAATTAGGATAAGTTAAAGAGTGACAGATCTATGAAAGACTTGGTTTCTTAGCAACACATTCATGGAGTCTTTAAAAAAAGTTCCATGTCTGCAGGAATATAAACATGTATCTATCTAGCTGTTTAATTTCAGCACCATGGTTGCAAAATAAATACTTTCTACAGAAGTTTACAAAAATAAATCCATTTCAGTTTTTTTTTTTAAACAACCTTACTTTCAGTTGGAGGTTAGCAATTTAAAATACTTGAGGCAAAAAATTGTTACAGTATAACATCTCTAGGAAGCAGCTACCCTTCCCAGGGACATTTATGTGTGTGTATCTAATTTCTTCTGAAGGCAGCAGCAGAAAAATACTTTGAATTCTGTTGTAATTCATAAAAAAGATGTTTGTAATCTGAATCAATTTATTTTTTGGATTGCATCTTTCAGTCCTATTTTCACTTCATACATGCTGAAGGCAGAGCTGTGTGAAGTGAGGGCTCCAGCAGGGGAATGTGGAACAGTCCATGCCAAAGCAGCCTGGTAGCCTGGAGTGGAGCCTTTGCAATGACACTTGGACAAGTGAGAAAGTCTTTAATTTCAAGATTCAGATTTATTTTTATAATTCCTGAAAAGCAGAGACTTCTGATAATTTCTAGGATACCTTTTATGCATGAAGTTCCCCAGATGCCTGAAACATTACATGCTGTCTGCTCCTGGTCTGTGTGACACAGGCTCAAGAGGAAGATGAAGAAGACAGAACTTTAATCCAAGATTGCCTGGAACAATTCAACCCCTGCTTTCTAAAATGGTAATTTGACATTTTTAATCTCTGTTGAAGATACTCTGTTTTGTCTTTAAACTGAAAGAGGGAAGATTTAGATTAGATATTGGGAAGAAATTCTTTCCTGTGAGGGTGGTGAGGAACTAGCACAGTTCCCAAGGAAAATGTGGGTGCCCCATTCCTGGAAGTGTTCAAGATCAGATTGGGTAGGATTCTGAGCCACTTGGTGTGGTGGAAAGTTGTTTTCTGTTTCTTGCGCGAATTCTCAGCCATGCATCCGAAATCAGACTTGTCATCAGTGCAGCTAATTCCAATCTGTGCTTGTGGCTGGTATAACAGAATTTATTGTTGCCGTGCTTACTTGTTGACTTATTGTTGAAGTGCTTACTTTTCTTACTTGTGCCTTCTGACAAAATCTTTGGTGCACTCTATATTTCTGATAAGCTTTTTGTGGTTACTCTTCTTGCAGCTGTGTTCCCTGCAACTGTGGGACTTCAGCAGCAATCCCCTTTAGTTTCAACTTTGAGCAAATAATCTCTTTGCACATCCTGAAACATTTAACAGAGCACATTAATTGTGCGGTTGCTCCTTTATTGTTTTACGTCATCTCCTAGAAGAGAATGGTCACTTTTATGAGGATGTGAGGGCAGTATCAAATTTTAAACAACGTAAAATAAAATATCTTCTTCAGATTTGTCTCCTCCAAATGCACTGAAGTGTTACATGATTCTTTGTGAATATTTTTAACCTGGAGACACTTTTTATGGCTCTACTGCAGTCCATAGAATGAGAAACTTGCAGACTAATAGCATATGGAAGAACAATGGTAAAAGTTTTTTGGGGAAAAGCTGAAATGAAAAACCCCTCATTTACTTTCTGAGTAATTTTGAGAATAGTCTAAGGTGTCTGAATCTTACATATAGCACCTTACTGTTCCTCTGCCTCCCTCATTTACAGCCATCATGCAGGGACTTGTGTTTTGCTAATGGTGAGGATTCTTGAGATATGTGGCAAAATCTCCAAGAAAGAAAAAAAAAAAGTAAAGTAAAATTACTTTGTTAAAAAGTAATTACAAACTGCGTAAGGTCATGGCAGCTCATTGTTCTCTCTCCTGCCTGTTTGAGGAGCCAAGTGCAAGCAGCTCCAGGTGTGCTTGGTGTGGCAGAGCCACAGGTCCCTGGCACCTCTTGGGAACCCATGCAGTGGGTCTGGGGAGGAAATAATGGCTGGAAAGGAGGAAAGGAGGAAATGATTTAACCTGCAAAGCTGTACAGAAATATCAGTCCTTGTACATTATTCTTCTAATCCAAGGAAGCATTAATCCACTTGAAGGAGGGACTGGTGTTTTACTGGTTCAGTTCCATGGAAGCAACGAAACAATTTTTCAGTAATTGCAATGTTTAGCATTACATTTTGTGTGGTTTGCCTACTGCAAGGCTGTTTCTCTTGTAACCACTGTCAGAGTTCACATTGACCTTGGTGGAATGGTTTTCAGTTGTAGAAGATTTGACAGAGCTGCTGTAGCAAAGCATTCACTACTTGAAGGAATAGATACATTTTGAAATTACTTCTACCAGATGATTTACACCTTGACACAAGATAATTCTACAAAATATCACTCACTGCTTCATTGCACTCCCAAATTTCACCATGTTTGGTTGGTGGGTTTCTGCTTCCATAAGTGTCATCTTGGGAAATAGCTTATTTCCCAGGATATAGTTTACATGCTTTCAGTGATCTGAAGGGAATGCACTATATGATTTGCAAACACATAGAGAACAATTAGGTTTCTCCCCACAGTTTTTGCAAGCTATTTCAAAAAGTTCTGATTTCTAAGAAAGCAAAAAAACCCCAAAAAAACCAAAACCTGCCAAGTGAAAGTTTGAATCATCCATACTTAAAAAGTTACTAAGTTACTTTTGTTCTTCAAACACTTTAGGTCATCAAGCATGAACTCTGCTTTTTGCTATAATTGAGCAGGGGTGGTTCTTCCAACTTGTGTCCCTCTTTATTAAGATTATCCAACTCACTGTAACTAATTTTAGATTATGATATTTTTATCAAGGGAAAATGCATTATTGTTGCAGGGCTATCCCAGTAATGAGCTATCATCTGCTGTGTTAAAAAGCTGTACTCATTTTGGTCAGCAGTTTGTGCTGTGTATTGTCCTGCTAGTGCTGAAATGTCAGCAGTTCATGATAAATGGTCTGAGTTTAGGGTGGAAATCTGCAGAAAAATAACATCCTGAGTCAAAGCCTTGGTAAGGTCATATGTGAGTGCTGGTGCCTCCTGCCAGTGAGTAATTAATGTTGTAAGATCATGCATGCCATGTGTTGCTTAGTTAATTTGTCTTTCTCAGATACAAAATTAGAAATGCCATTTTAATTTTAGAGCTGTGAATAACAGGAGACTCAACCCAGGATGTATGTGTCTGTGCACCACGTGTTTTCTAAAAAAATACAGAATTACAATACATTTGTTTTGTAAAGGTTTAGCAATGAAATAGATTAGGAGTTGCCAGTGATATTCAAAGTTATTATTTGCATGCCTTTTTTATTTTTACATGGGAAAGGCCTAGGAAATGTAAATCAAATGAAGAATCATGTCATACTATCGAAAATACATGTCTAAGCCAGACCTCAGTGCTAGTCTGAGACTTGGATCCTGGATATGTTAATTCTAAGCGAAATCACAGAACATCTGGAAAAATCCAGGATTTTTCCAGGCAAAGCCAAGCCAATAAGACTTCATAGATTTTTTGTTTTTTAAATAGTAAAACATTTCATTTGAAATACAGTTCTGTAAGAACCTGCTACCCAGAGGGCAGCACTACTCATTCCTCAGGGAGACTGAGGCCACTTGAGAGTAATAACTAATTATAAATGTTCCTACTTACCTCAAGTAAGTGCAGTCAGAACAAAGAAATTTCTCAAACAAGCCAGTTTGGAAGGTCGGGACAGCTCTTGGGAGCAGATCAGGAATTCCTTATTTACTTGAGGCACTTGGTTTTCCTGCCCCAGATGACTGAATAAAATCATCCTGCAATGTGGTCAGTGATTTCTTGTCAAGGAATTCACCTACAATGTAACAATGTCAGAAAGAGCTGAGTACATATGAGTAAAAAGTCTACAACAGTTCAATGGACATTAACATTTTCTGTGGGAAGTACTACTGCTACTTTTGTGAATTTGAAGGGAAATTAAATAAAGTCTGGGTGACTTTTGGATGGTATTTATTCTGTTGTGTTCTACTTGATAGGAGAGAAATATTCTTTTTCATTTCATGTGTTATGAAAGTGGGACTCCTTTCTGAGGAGACCTCAGGTTCTATAAAACAACATATAGTAACAATGCCCCTTCAAATTAAGATTTATTAAATGCAAATTTTGCCCAATTGGGGCTGAATCAATTATTTTTACTCACATGAAAAAAAAAAGTGTATTGTTAATTTTAGCCTTATACAGAAGAAACTACCACAAAAGCAATCCATTAGGAAGAGGAAAAACTACCCCTAGCACTTTGTTCAGCACTTCTATTGCCAAACTGTCTTATATTTTTAATCTTTCCTCTATTTTTTATGCCTCTTTTCCTTTTTAATTTCTTTGTACTTTCATTGTCACTGGTGGGGATTTATGGCAGGAGCACTGAGAACTGACCCTGTTACCCTTCTGGTGCACTTTTGTGTCCTAGTTCCTTCCCCCAGCTGTCCATCTCTACTGCTTATCTTTGGGATGAAGAAACGCTCATCTTCACTGTTTTCTTTAAAAGAGCAGCAAGATCAATGCACACTGTCCCTCAGAATGAGAAGTGATGTGAAACCACTGATGACAGCAGAATAAACAGACTGAGAGCCACAATCAGTGAGAAGCCTGTGGCAGAGCAGCGAGTGTAACACAGTGCAGGGTGCTCTTTGCACATTTGCACATGCTGTGCTCTCAGCCTGTCTGCTCTGCACACCGATGTCGCAGACATTTCTCCACAGAAATCCTTTCTTTCGGATTTCTGCGTCTTCTGGAGGCCAGAGGCTTCAGAAGACAAGGTAAACAATTATTATCAGCTGCTGGGGAATGCAACAGGGACACCTTGATTGGCTCATTTCCTATGTTTATAATTAAGGGCCAATCACCAGTGCAAGCTAGGGGACTGAGTCCTTGGCCACAACTTTGTTATAGATTCTTTTCTATCGATTCTTAGCTAGCCTAGCTGCTCTGCAAACCTCTCTCTATATTCTATTAGTATAGTCATAATGTATTTTATATAATATCTTAATAAATAGGCCTTCTGATTCAAGAAACAAAATTCACCGTCTCTCTCTCACCAGCTGCGACCCACTCAGGTGTGGTAATACACCAGGGAGACAAAGACAGGTGTTGTGGCCGTCACCTGCTGGAGAATATTTCTGTTTGGAGGGCACATGCTGGACAGAAGTAAGTCTCACCTGGGGGAGCATGGAAAGTGCCTGTAGTTGCAGACCCTCCTAGTGAGGAGAACAGCTTTTCTGCATTTCCTCTGCATTTACCACAGGGAACTACAGTGACAACATGGGGGGAAATGAGGACTGTGCCCCTGATTGAAGGACTTTAATAAGCTGTGCTTGCTAACTGGTTTTTTTTCCTTCCCCCTCCAGTATTAGCAAACATTTATTGCTGCTTGCAGACGAAATGAGAAAGTCATAGTGGTCATGCTCTAAAAATGGCTTTTCCAAAGTCCTTTCAAATTGTCATAAACTGTGCTACCAGTTTTGAGTGGCTTGTTCTGATTTGGGGATGAGCTCTATTTACTGTGCTGGATTCCAGTGCTACCAGCCCATGATGATTCACATCAGAGCCTCTCATGCCCTGTGTCTGCTGGCCTCACTTTAATGCATCGAGTAAACACAGCCCACAACTGCACAGCCTGCCCAGGATAAAATAAATGTCAGTGGCGTTAGGACAGTGATGCTCAGTAATGTCTCTTGTGTGGAAGACAGCATGTTCCAGTTGTGTCATCCAGAGAAAGGAGGGTCTGGGTGAGTTCTTCACTTATGGTTATAAGGGAAGCTGCTCCTTATCTGGGGAAGATGAGTGAGTGACCCCATTCCCCCCAGTGCATTAATTTTTGCTAAACTTGTTCAGTACTTGCTGGTAGCTCAGTATGTATGACATACATGCCACTCTTTCACTCTTCACCAAAAGAATTAGGGAGTTGCAGGAAAAAATGCAGTCACAGAACACAGACTCCACAAGTTTGTGGTTGTTTGTGCACCATTAAAAGTGGACATCTCTGCCCCTTTTTTTGACTTGGCTCAGGTTTTTTTGGCTTGATAGAGCACAATTAATCTATAATTAATTGTATATTATATTACGTTATATTACGTTATGTTATATTACGTTATATTAGGTTTTATTACATTATATTACGTTATATTATATTATAATTTAAAATAATTTTTAATTAAAAATTCCCTACAGTTAGAGAGATCTGACAAATACTTATCAAAATCTTTGAAATTACTCTAAAATTATTATTTTTATAACAAAATCCCATATGCATTAAAAGACTAATCTGATAAGTGTCCTCTTGACACCACATGACAAAACATAAAAATAGATCCTTGGTTCTTTAAAAATATCCCAAGTCTGTAAATGAGCCCGTTGGAAGACTTTATTGTCTTTTATCCAACAACAAAGGACAGATGCCTTCTTCAGTGCCCAAACTGGACGTTGTTATGCCGACAGCTTCATTCCTCCAGACTGCATTTTTTCCTAATTTATTCAGAACTCTTTGCATGAGAATTGTAACTGACTTGGATCTTTCTAGCTAATAGTGTTGTGGGACTCTAAGCAGAAAGAAAAAACTAGAATTATGGAGTAGGTAGAAGAAGTGAGACAGAATGAAGGTTTTCTTTAGGCAGTTTTAAGAGATTTTGAAAAATAATGAAAATTAACATTTTTATTAAAAAAAAAAATTATTTTTCAAGTATGAATAGCGGGCACAAATTGCTATTCAGTCCCAACTAAGTAGTATATAATAAAAAAGTTCACTAGAAGTTGAAAATCGTCATGTATTGCTGTTTTTAATGGGATATAACCTGTTTGTTGTATCACTGTAGCACTCAGGGTAAAGTGCCAAGTGTAAGATGTTCCCTAACTGTCCACGTTGTTTTTCACTTGTGAGATCTTGGGATTCTCAGTAAATGTAGAATGAGACACAGTGTTCTGAAAGCACTAGTGAGAATTCCTTTACTAGTTCTCTTTTTTTTTTTTTTTTTTTTTTTTAATTCTATTTTAATAGAAAAATGTGTCTTGAAATAACCTGAAAGGTGTGATACAGATTTATGTGAAGTGCAACTTCCCATTACACTTCAGAATTCAAAAATGGCTTAAACACAATTTATTTTGCTTTCTCACTTATTGATTGGTGTGGAAATTCAAGTGTTGTCCTCTGTGTTGATGCCACATTTGTTTTTCTTTCTTTTCTTTTTCCTTTCTTCTAATGTGCCAGGAAATTTGGCTTTTGATTCTTTTGGACATTTAGGAGCATATTTTGGCACTGAAGCCATAGAGATCTTTTTTAATGATGATCACTCATTATTCTCAGTGAGAATATAAAGGGATTTCCTTGCAGTTATATGCCAGTAAATCTACAGATGCTTAATGATAAAGCAGTCAAAATAGGCAGAGAGACACACGTGATTTTCCTTTTTAAAGTATTATTCAAACTTAGCCATAAAAAGACCTATGAGCTTTTATTATGAAAGGCAGAAGTCCTGAGGAAATGGAGGGCTGTATTTTTAAGTCTCCAGGTGCCAGAGAACTCCTTTCACATCCCTCTTCAGTCAAAGTAAGTTCATCTCCCTGTTACCATACAAGCTGTGGACACTGTGTGCTATGCAGTAAGGATGTGTGGTGAATGGAGCAGTATTTATCTCTCATGTCCTCAAAGAAAAACAGCTTAAAATGAAAAAAAAAACCAAAACAACAAAAACTCTGAAAGTAAACGAAGGGAGACCATGTCTTCCTTGCTTAAGTTGTGTTTAGCTGGCAGGGACAGCCCGATTTGTATAAGAGCAGATTATAAAAGGTCAGAGTTGAAATTGTGAGAACAACAAGGAGCTGGAAGTGAATCCCTTATCTGGATGCCATTAATAAATTCTGACTGCTGCCAGC
The DNA here is from genome assembly GCF_028018845.1 of Melospiza georgiana. Classification (NCBI taxonomy): domain Eukaryota; kingdom Metazoa; phylum Chordata; class Aves; order Passeriformes; family Passerellidae; genus Melospiza; species Melospiza georgiana. The sequence continues at coordinate 19,899,648 of NC_080438.1, read as the reverse complement.
AGTGTCTGAACACCTCAGCCACAGCTCCACTTGCTAAAGCATTGACTTGTACTTTATCTGCCTTGGAATAATTTGTTGAAGGCAAGAAATTACTTATTTGAGCTGGTACAATAAAGATAGGTACGTAACTAGGTATTAATATGCTTTTAAATGGCTATTAAAATGAGGGAGGCGTGATTCAATCTGCAGAAAGATTCAGTCTTGGATTTGATTCTGTTCTCCCAGTGATAGAAATAAAAAGCATTTAATGGAAAAAGAAAACCACACCATGCAATTTAAAGCTGTGCCAACACTTCAAGCTCCAGTGTGCAGGGGAGTGACTCCTTATCTAAGTTCAAATAATGTAGCAGGAATATCAGGAACAGTGCTCATGCAGTATGAAGCCTTGCAAGGCAGGCAGGCATTTTGAAATGGAATCCAAGAGATGGCCTTGAATTCGTTCAGGAAATTGACTCATAATAAATGTACATGGTTGAAATGAACATGAAAAGAATCAGTATACTGTAAAATTGACAAATTTGGTTCTATGTTCTAGCTGAATTAAAATGATAGAGTTCATAGGTAGTCTAATCCATATCCTACAAATAGTACACAATTATATTACTTAGTAGCAGATTTAATAATTACAAGAGATAAGATTTTCTTGCAAGTTCTTTTTATGTAATTTAATAGACCTCTTGTTAGGTTGGGTTATATGGGGCAGGAGTTCTGAAGAAACCTGCCTGTGTCTGTTTATTTCTTTGCTACAAACATGAAATAGCAGTACAATGTTGACTAGAGCAGAAAGATGGTTTATAAACAGTGTCAGCCAGGCTTGCTGAGCTCATACATGTCACTTGTCTTGAGAGCCAGCAGGACACAGGGCACTGGCACAACTGAGTGAGGAACCAGAGCAGCTGGGCAGATCCCACAGGGGCAGGTGGCTCCCGGTCTCTCAAGGTGCTGTCATCAGCAGCTGCATGGGTCAGGCTCAGATGTGGGATCTCAGTCCTGAGGAAACTCAGTGTGATATCCCTGATCACACAGCCAGGGGAGGGTGCCTGAGCTGGGCAATGCCTGGGCCCTTGTTCTGCTGCTGAGTTCTCTGTCCTTGAATCCTCACGAGGGATGTTCACTGTCTCCAGTGTACAAGGAGGTGGCAATGAGCCCATCTGTGATGCTCCCTGAGAAGTCCAGTGCAACCACTTGCACTTGCTGAAGTTTGGAACATGAACATTTAGCTTGAAATAGCCACGTTGGATGGCTTCCTGAAGGGAGTCTTTTTGGGAAAAAATCAACTAAAATGGTTCAGCTGTCTGTGAAGACAGGACTGGGGAATGATATGTTATTTGGCTCATAGCCGGTGGGAAAAAAAGCTAAGGATTGTTTTGTGGTGCATATGTACATGAACCATAACATTTGGCTGCAAAGGCTGCCTCAAATATTAGGAATTTTCTAGTTTCTGAGTGCTTAATTTTAAAACCTTCATGTCTTCAACAAAGTCTTTTATTAGTTACAAATGTGATAAAAAACTTGCCTTCATAAAAAAACTTAATATGAAATCCCATGAGAAATGAACGGAGGTGTTCACTAGGCAGAAAATAGATAATCTTTCTTTGGGCTGCATCCATTCAGAACTTCTCTGGAATTGCCACATTTGTGTCTTTCATGAAGGGAGCAATATATGAAGATGCTGTGATAGGGACAGGTTGTAAGAGAAAGCAGAAAGTGTCGGGTGGGAAATGAGGAGGTTTGGAGCCCAGGTTAAAGAGCAGCACACAGCTCCTGCTCCTTGGAGTGCTGCTTGCTGGAAGCCTGAACTTCAGGCTGTGCACACAGAGATATGTATAACATGGCATAAAAGTTTTAATTTAAAAGAATTGAAGAAAGCTCTAAGCCTTGCTCTTCCCTTTATAATTATTAAAATGGTTTGTATGTCAAGAGAAGGAGCACATTCTGTGTGGAACAATTAATTATGTGAAAACAATCTATATAAATAAATAATATCAATATAAAAGTGATCTGGTACTTATATTGCTGCAGAGGGAAGAACAAAACATTTCTGTCCCCTGTAGAAAGGATTCTTATTTGCATCATTTTAGCCTGGTGTATTATTATCCTTATCTGAAATAATTTTATTACATTTGTTGTAAGTTCACCTTGGAAGGTTGTTTTGACTCTGCACTGATTTCAATTTTACCTAAGAAATAATTTCATTGTATGCAATTTTGACCATCTTTTTACTCAGTTGTAATTAGGAAATCACATGGGAAATGTGAATCTTTGCCTGTAGTGGTGCAAGGCTTTACATTGTTCTAAGTCAGTTTGAAATACAGGGAAAGATGATGATGTACTTATTCTTTCCTGCAGTCTGATATCTATTAATTTTGCTACTATTATTTCTAAATGAAACTGTTTGTTTTCCATTTTGCTGGTACTATCAGAGGAAAAATAATATAAACCAAAACTATGAACATTAAAATGCTGCAGCTGAAAACCCCAAACCTTTATCTTACATGAATTTTGATGCATTTTGAATCATTGTGTGTAATTCTGCAATTTCTTCAGCTAAATGTTGTTTTTCAGGTAAGCCCATACACAAATAATTTGGACCAGGAGCAGTAAGTTTGAATGTGTTTTGATTTTTTTTGAGATAAGAGGAATGATGATTTCAAATGTTTTTTTTTTTTCTGCAAAACATTTTATTAAAAATATTAAGTTTTTTTTTCTTTCTGAATCAATATTTTTAAATATGATACATTTCTAGCTACCTCTGACCAAATGGCATTGGTTATCCTTTTAATGTTGTGAGAAGTGGCTTCAGACAATAGGACTAATTAGCAAAGTGCTGGTGTGCCCAGCCCTCCATTGTGGTATCCCAAAGGATCTCGAAGGGAGTGCACTTGCACTCAGGAGATTGTACAGATAAAAATCCCCATCCCAAACCCAAAACAATTGAGTGTAATGTTCTTTCCTCTCTGCATTTACAATCCCAGCAGGGTGAAGTTCATAGCTGAACAGATGGAGTCGCTAGAAGCTATCACAGAATGTGTTAGATTTTGAAATGGTGACCGGGTGGTTAAAGCCCAGCGCTCAGCAAGGAGGACACAAACACTCACAGAGCCAGGGCCCAGTGGGTAACTCTGGTGATGCCTTGGGAGGCTGCCTAGAACAGAGGCTAGACAGTGTTAAAAGAATAAAGTAGGTATTTATTAAAAAGTGGGGACAGTAGAAACTTGTTACCCATGAGGAAAGATGAGTCATGAATTGCTGCTCCTGTGGGACCATCGGTTCATCTCGTTCGTTTTGCATCAGTGATAAAATTCCTCACGTGGAGAGGAGCAGCTGAAATCTGTCCGCGGGATTGCAGGAACAGCTGGAGATGTGCTCTGTGTCTCAGATATTTAAAAAGGGAAAATCAGCTTCTTTTTCCAAAGTCCTGGAAAGGTCTAGAACTGAGCAAGGAAACCAGCTGTTGGTCATACTTTCCGTCTGATCCGCAGGTTTAATGTGTAAAACAGGAAAGTCCCTCTTCATAAAATTATTCTCAAGCGTGCCATAAGCATATTGTATCATTTTTAGGATGACTGAAAAATTCTGTATTAAAACCAACCAACCAACCAACCACCCACCCATCCACATGTTTATGTAAAACAAAACAGAAAAAAATATTTAGGTCACATTAACGATCCAGATTTTTTTAGTAGACCCTGTGTCAACAAATCAAATGAAGGGAGGTTTGGAAATTTGACATAATATGTAAACAGAACTGTACCAGGGCAGATGGTAAGGAAATACTTTCTTCATCCATTTTGAAAGAGAATGGGAAAATCCAGTGTGAAATTACTTTAACTTAATTTTATTTTGGTTTTCTTTTGCATTGCCTGGAAACGACGTATCCAATATATTTCTGTCTTTGTATAGTTTCTGCATAGTAATGTTCCTGACCAATACAAGCCAGGTAGGACCTGGGTAGTCATGTTAGACCTAAAACTTTACTGACTGTGTATGTCTTCAGGTTTCATATTTTACAAGATACCTATAATCACCAAGAGTACTACCAAATCTGACTGGGGGATGTGACTTGTTTTTCTTATTTTTACCTCTCTGATTTATTGAATGTATATGTTTGCTCTGGTATATGAAATACAGGTTTGTTGGTAGGCATTTGGAAATGCTCTGCAGCTGAATTTTATATCGATAATAATTTGTAAAATAAATTACAAAAGGCTCCTTTTTGTAGCACATTTAGGTATCCCCTAATTGTTGCACATACAATGGCACATGGAGATTTTATCATCTGGGAGATGCCTGATTGATTTTTTTTTTCACAAATTAGATAGCTTTACATTTTAAGGGAGAATTTAAAGACAAAGGAGCATATTAGTGGGTATATTTAAAAATAATTATTTTCTGTTGTATATGCACGACAGTAGTACAAGATTTAAGTGCAGACGCCTATCATGTGGATTTTATTTTTGCATTCCTTTTCATCTGTATTTGCATTTTCTCAGTAATGTGACCAGATGTCTCAAACAATATATTTCTGAGTTTTTAGTTAAATATAACTTAGTTACTGACATTTTTTGCTTTGAGATAGAGCTTTGTAAAGTTTTTGCAGTTTTTAAAACAATAATGAAGTTGATTAATTTACTTCTGTCAGAGAACTGGAGTAGCATATTTGAAATGACCCTGTGCTGAGAACTGCTTAAATTCATGCCACTGCATGACAGTGTGCTATCACATCTGGCAAGTTCTTCATTGTAGTGTCTTCCAGATTGAACCTATTTTTAGCTTTAAGGTGCCTGAGAAAAAGCATCTGCTAGAATGAATTGGTGGACAACTTAATTGTTTATATTTATTGTGCAGGAAAAATATTATAAATTTCAGATAATGACAAGAAGTAGAAATGTGCAAAGATCAGGTATGATCTGGAAACCTTTTGGCACTTTGGAATATTCCTTTGTCTTGGCATCTGAGTCTGCTTGCTGTGAAGCAAAGAATGTATGCTTTTAAATTAAAATGTTGCACTGCCTTTCAGATTGTAGTCCATTTGTCTTCTGTTGTAATATTATTCACCAGTTACTGAAAAATTCCTTGGAGTTACTGTTACTCTGGTCATCCTTTCTGTTTATGCTGTGAAAACTCTGTTGATATTCCAAAATTCTTGCAAAGTGATAGAATCCTTTGAAGTTTTTGCATCTTCCCCCAAATAGAGCAATTTGTTTAGTGGTATTTTACCCTTCTGTTTTGTTTTACAGTCTTGAAGATTGATGTTCAAATTTCTCTCTTTATCTCCCACATTATTTTGAATTCTTTCTTGTCATTGGTGTCAAGATTATATTTAGCTTTCAAACTTGACTAACTTTTGCTTGCCAGCAAATAATTCCCAAGATTTCTAGTCCTTCTGAATGTTCTTTGGTAGCCCCAAAATGTAATAAAGTCTGAAAGAGCTCAGAGTCTTTACTTTTAAAATAGTCACAGTTTAATTCCATTTTAGACTTTGTAAAAAGATATCTTGTAAGTTTGAGTGTGGTTGCTGTCATATGTCAGTACACAGTATCATAGTTAGCTGTCTGTCTAACCAGACCCAGGCTTACAAAAGCCAGTTTCAGAAATAGAAATACCCAGATATCAAAATATCTTCTGCTTGGTTTTTCCCTTGCTCACTCCCTTTGCTTGCTGAAAATCTCTGCTTCTGTTGCTCCCACATTTCATGTTACTTTAACGCTGTTGAGACATTAAAAAAAAAAAAAAAATCTCAGTTTGCTTTTGCCTACTGTGATGTGTTTTTCCATGGTTTCACACGGTCTGATGTTGATTTTCTTCAAAGGATTTCTAAGTTGCAATGTCACTTGACACTTGCTCTTTCTGTCCTCTGCTGCTTTCTTCTGTTTTGTTTTCTGCCTGTGGTTTTGTTTTTGCTCACCATGCACAGGAGATGGGGTGACATGGGTTGATTTATGGGGAGACAACTGGCCTTTAAGACACAAATCTGTGCCAACCTCACCATCTGTGAGTGCTCCATGCAAAAAGGAGCAAATATGCACACCAAGTAAGCAATCCCCAGCACAAAGAATCTGCTGCTGACAAGAGGAATATAATGGAACTTGAGGAGGAGGTCAGACACATGTGTGAAAGTGACAAAATAAATTAGAAAAACCATAACAAGGCAAGCCCAACAGGAAATCACAGACACTGTGTTTACTTCTTGTCTCTGTCTGGAGTTAGAGGAGGAAGGTGGCCTCCAACTGCCATGGCAAAGGCACAAAACTCAAATTACAAATTTGTGCCATATGTTTTCTAATGCTTGAATATAACAGTTTAACAAATTTGGGCGTGGAGGTTTTACTGCTTAATGAAAGGCTGCCATGGAGACCATCAGGTTTCCAACAAAAGTGAATCACGAGGGCGTGCTCCGCGAGCCGATGAGCGGAACGCAGGTGCCTGGAACAATGGCCCTTTGCTTGCTTTGCTTTGGCAATGTCATTCACATTTTGTGCAAGAACTTTCCTGGGTCTCTCTGGAGAGATTCCCTATGCCAGCAATTGCACTGAGTGCCTTTTGATAATAGCATATTTCATGTGTTTGGTGTGGCTGGTTCAGTAAGCATATTTGCTCCTTTTTGTAAACTATAACTGTTTGGTCCTTTCAATCAGCTGTGCAGACATCATCCTCAGCTAGCATCTCTCCCTTTTGTGTAGGGATCAGAATGAAATGAAACTGCAGGGAGAAAATTGTCAAGACAAACTATTTTTTCTTTGTGTTTAACTTTCTCTTGTCTCTAAATCTGTCTTTTCTCCTGTTTCATACTCTCTCTCTCAACTCTTCCCTGCTTCATTTTAATTTCTTGTTCCTAGGTGTTATAGTAGAAGATATGACCATTTTAGAGCAGTAGAGTTTCAGGAAGGATTCAGAGGACTCACAGTAAAGAAACTAGGCTCATTTACTGCATTCTTTGCCTTAGGACTGGCTTGAGAAGTGGAAGATAGGTTTTGTCATGGTAGAGAAACCTCCACTCTGTCAGTGAATTAATATAACAAGGTTCACACATCTATCTCTGAAAGAACTAACTGGATGCAGATTAAATGTGGCTTTCAAATACTTCAGATTTTATTCATAAAGCCTGTGTTATACAGCCTCATACAAATGACTTACATGGCTGTAAGAAAACAGTTTGTGTATTATACATGGATGGGAAATTAATCTCATGGAAGTGCTCTATTCAATAAAGCCATCAGGATAAACCAATTAGCACATCAAGGCCTAATGAGCAACAAGACCAAACCAATTATTATGTCGTTAATTAGTAAGGATTAGACTAAGAGGTGATAGAATTTTTTTCACCTGCCTCTCACAAAGCCCTTTGCAAGTCGGCATCCCTTTTCCTTAGGGAGACACTGATGTGCTGAAGGTCAGTGACATGAAATGGGAAATGGAACTTGGCTCTGCTGGGGCCCAGTCCTGTGCCCTGGGCAGAAACAGCCCAATTACACTGACTGACCTTTTCTAGAAAAACATTACTAAAACTAATATTATGGATTGCTGCTGAAAAACATTTTGATTTCATAAGCCAAATCAATTTCAAATCCTTTTTTTACAATCAATAATGTTTGGTTTGCAATTACTGTGAAATTACTCTTCAGCCTTGGTCAGAATATTTGGCAGTGGAAAAATGATCTTTCATTTATTTCAGAGGACTTTCAAGATCTCACAAGCTGACATGGAAAACCCAGATGTTTTTAATTCTGAAAATTGAGAAATAGATTTTGAACAGGAAAGTTATCTTGTTTGGTGCGCATTCTCAGGAAGAAGGACAGCAGAACATTCCCCAGTTCTCTGCCAGACTGTCATTTATATAAAAACATGAGCGGAAACAGTTTTGGGGCATCTGTGCAGAGCCTTAGGAAGATCTTGAAGAAATCAGAAGGAAATAAATAACCTCCACAACTCTTGCATTTTTATCAACTATTAAATCCTCTATCAGACCTCTCAGAGTAAATCAGACTATCCACATTCCTCAAACTCCTTCTTAAATAGACCTAAGAGGAATTACAAATATAACTGACCAAAATACAATCTCAAAAATAACACAGTAGTCAGGAAATGCTAATTTAAATTTCTGCAAAGATATACTTTATTTATTTATTTTACCCCTCTCTGTGCTGTGACATACTTGCATGCCATTCTCAGCAAACAACATTCTGGGATTTCATCAAAGTGTGGAGGAGACCACTGACCCTTCAGTTTTGGTAGTACTTGGTGTAATGGTACCCGGGATCTGAAGCACAGAACTTCCTTGGAGGACAGCCTGCATATTGCAACCAGGTATGTGATATTTCCATATTTCCTTCAAAAATTTGAGTGGGAATCTGCTGTTTATGACTATGTAAAGATGTGGCAAAGGGTGTGAGGGACCAAGAGTAAACAAACATATTGCCATGAACTCTGACCTTACGATCCTAATGGAAGGGGTTTAATCTGAATTTTATGTGGGAATATTCTCTCTTTTGGGTGATGTTGCTGTATTTGATCTTTAGAAAGAACATATGTAATTTTCCTGTTTTCTAACATATGGATATCTAGGAAATTCATAAGCCAGTATTATTTGGGTAGGGAATTTCCTTTTAACTTGAAAATATTTTTAGAAATCTGTTTGAAAAGCATGATTAAAAGTGGTGGCAGTGTATTATCAGATGATAATTTTATTTCATAGCGATGTTTTATCCTTGGTTGAGGGAAGGCCCTTTGGATTTCCTCCAGTACGCTGTGGTTTTCTTCTCATTCTGAAGGGCTCTAGAGTCACATCAAAGCCATAACATATTACTGTAATATGCTATAATTAAGCAAGGCTTCTGTATATTCAGTGGGCAAATCGTTGGCATGAGTGAGATGCTGCTGTTCCTCTCTCTCTGAGAGCACCAGCTCTGGCCTGCACGCTGGCATCCACGCTAATCTGGAGTTTCAGCTGATAAGGCCTGGCTGGGGTTGAGGGAATTTTTTGAGGGGGAGCTCCCAGCCCTCACCCCAGGTGAGTTGGGAGTCTCAGTCCTGCCTCACGGTCACACATCTTCTCCTTGTTTCTCTGTGTTTCATTTTCCATTCTGGTCACACAAGTCAGGAGTCCTGGAGTTGCTCTTCCTCCATTCTGGCTGTGATTGGTTCTGCTTCATCTTGGGTGCAGCTGGGGCTTTTCCTGAGCCTGGTTCTGCTGCTCAGGTGCTTCAGTGGAGCTTTGCTGGAGCCTGAGAGGGGATGGTGGTGCTGACATCCCTTCTGGACTTTGTTTCAGCACCAGTATGTGATGAGCTTCTAAAGAAAGCTTCTAAACTTCTGAACACCAAACTCAGAGAGACAGAATGGAGCACGGAAAAATCAACCAGTTTAAAACTTCTAATGAGACAGGAAACTATGTCATAAAGGAACAGAAATAGTTTGCCAAAAATGAAAGGTGAAAGTAGATTCTCTTTTTTGTCTTATATTCTCAGTGCAAACTTTTTTTTTTTTTGGTGCAGGAGAGCTGCATTTCTGTAGAAAAATCCAATTTTCCACCTGTCTCTTTAATCAGAATGTCCACAATCTAATTTCCCAATTGCTGATGATTTTTTTTATTTTCAGTTCACACCTAAGTCTTCAATACATTTTTTTTTTCTCCATAAGTAAAAATCCTCACTGGCACTTCCTGAAAAAAAGTTGCTCTTATACTGCCATGTAAATTATCCTTAGCTATTTGCTTTAGAACTCAGTATTTCTTGCTGATAAATATTCCAGTGTTTTCTGCATTGAGACCTGTAGGCATTGCCCTGTGAAGAAGTGAATTTCACCTTATTGCTCTTTGTTGTGCTCGTCAGTGAAAGGACCAAGACTGACATAATTGAACCAGAAGTATCCAGGCCCTTTCCTTACCATTCCCCTGTAAATTTTAAACTCTTAAACCACTCCTGGAATTGTTGCACACATCCTAGTGCTCAGCTAAGAAGGAAGGGTATTTAGTGTGCTCTGGTGTTTTCAACCCCCCTGAGTCCAAAGAATTTGAGAATTTGTTTTATTAAAACAAATAAATAAATAATAATAAAAAAAAGGTTAACTCAGTCAGATAACCTGGACAGTCCTTCCATGTATATGGAAAGGGGAAAAGTAGAACATGTAAATGTCTGTTTAAAAATGCTGGAGAAGTTGAGGAATTTATGTATATAAAGCCTGTACTATGATGTGCCTCGAAAATCTCACTTGACCATTTTAAGTAACACTTGAGTAACACTTCAGCAAAATATTTTCCAGCTGTTATTTCTGTCTCTTCACTTCAAAATGTTATTTCTAGCAATATTATTCAACAATTCTGTTGTATGCTGTGAAAACCTCTCATGTTCTGCTTCTGCAACTTTTCATTTTACCTACTGTTTTTGCTTTTTCTAGGGAATCAGGAAATAATGTGGGTAGGAAGAGACCTCAGGAAGTTGCTTAATCCAAGCCATCAGTCTAAGTCGGTCTAACTTTAGATCTGGTTGCTTAGGGCCTTGCACAGTCAATTCCTGATTATCCTCAAGGAGGGAAATTCTAGCATCACTGTAAAATGCTCTTTGATTTCTGTGGTGCAGAGCTTGGCGTGAATGTACTTTAGGAGAAAAAACCACTCTAATGCTCAACATTCAGGTGGGATTTCTGTGATGGATCGGTGCCTTGGGAAAGACCTCAATAAGAATGTGGATTTTAAAAGCTGTGTGAACTCAAGTGGCATGATGAAAAAGTAGCACTCAGGACTGAAGTGATGTTTTCCTGCAAAGAAACAATCAGTACTGAATAATTTAATCACTAATAGCTATCTCATCAGTATTGCTGCTGTGTAGTCCACTAACACCAGATTATTCTGAAAAGCCAATTTTGGTGTACATCTCTGTAAAACTGTGTTCTATTTCATGTTTGAACTTTGGGGACTTCGGTTTCAATGAGATATTGTTGTAATTTTGAAGAGCATTTTATTATGTCTGTCTTTGCTCATAGAAATGAACCTCAAAATTGAGGTTAAATGGATTGAATAGTAGGACACTGCCCTATAATACTGTAAGATTAAAGTACTAGGATATGCTTTTCTTTCTTTATTTTTGGTAGAATGTATACTGGTTGTGCACATCTGGAAAGATCTCAATGTAGTTATTTATTCAGGGTTTATTTCTACTAGCTATGTTTACACATCTGCAATTGTTTTAACACACCGTTTAGCTCTATAAATAATAGTGTACTAGATGTATATAGGATAATTGATTTAATAAATCTATTTCTACTAAGTTACTGTAAATTTCCATTAATGTATACAGTTCTCCTAAACTACTCTATGTTAATGTATCTTTTATAGAAGAACTAAGGCAAATGATAACACATTGAAAATCTTGTTATGCTTCTTCTATGCTGCCATAAAGCAAGAGATGGCAAAACTACTTCAGACACAGAATCTAATTAAAAAAAAAGTTACTAATATATGTTTGGTAATATCTTTGTTCTTTCAATATCACAGAATAAATCTGAGATGATGTTTCAAAGCTAAAACACAAATTTTGCTTTCTCATGTCTGTTTTGGAATTAGTTGTTTTCAGATGCTCTTTTTAGCAGTGGACAGGGTTCTACGGAAACAAACTTATTTCTTAACATTTTTCCTCCTGGGAGAGCTTTGCATCATCAGGGTACCAGTGAGAGGTGGGACTGAGCATCCAGTATCACGAAACCAGTCAATTTTACTGGGACCTGCAGTGTGGGAAATGTGTAGTCATATTGCTTTCCTAATTTCTCTGTCCTGTTGGCTTCCTCCCAAACCAGATTTAGGAAGAGCAGATTCATCTGGAAATGTACTTTTTCTCGTTGTTCTTGTTTTTGCCAAATTTTCAATTAAAAGTGTTCAGCAAGCCAAGAAACCTGCCTTCCTTCTCCTCTCCCTCCTCCTTTTCTTACTGTTTATGACGTTTTTGCTATTTGCAATATTTTTGTACTTATATAGCCTCACTTTGTGCATACACACATAAATATTTGAGAATATTTTCCATGTAAAGCCTTGATAGGAATAGTTCATAATTTTTAGAGAACAGAGAGAGATGCCAAAGCTCCTCTAATGGGACAGCTATGGAGTTTATGCAAGAATGAGATTCCAGTCCTGAAGAGCAGAGCAGGCCTTTAAACATGGATCTCTTCCACTCCATATGAACAAACTACCATGTGGAATGTATAAATCTGTCTTATCAGAAATCTCTGTCTTTTAGGAAAAGGGATTTGACATTAATAAATGTCAAAACCTTAAAATCCATAGCGAATGGCACTCTTGTCACTTACCAGCTGTACTTATTTTTCTCTTCTTCTTCCCCCATAATTTTTTGGCCTTTCCTAGGAAAATGTGAAAGCTTCCTTGAGGTAATTCAGTTTCACAGTGTTGTTAAGAGCACTGCTTTAAAACCCAAAGCATGTAATAACTGCCTCTGTAACAGCCTGAGACTGGTGACTTTCACTGTTAAATGAGCAAAGAAAAATGGATTTTTCACACACAAAAGAAAGCTGCATAAGTTAGACCCTATCTATCTGGTGAAAGACTCAATTTGATCACTGACAAGCTATTCAGGTGTTCTCTGTTCATTTACTTGTTAGTTTTTGAGGTAGAATTAAGTCATTTGAGCCATTGTGCTTCCTGTAGGAACAAGAGCATTTCCAAAGAAAAGGACCTGAATGTGAATCTGACCTATGGCCCTTCTTAGAGTGTTTAAATGAGAAAAAAGAAACCATGAGCCCTTCTGTCATCTTGAAAATGTTTAAAACTGAGATGCGCTCATGAAGTCCTTTCCCTCTGCACCTTGAGGAGAAAGGGTGAATGGGCTCTTTGTGTTATCTTTGAGTGAGAACCCAATAGTATTTAGCACAGGGATAAAATGTATACTGAGCAGAGAGGAGGGATGATTTCTCTGCCATGTGTGATGTGAGACACATTGGTTAACATCAGGGAACTTGCCACAAAAAGTACAACTAGAAAACTGAAGGTAAAAAGGAAAATGAGCTTGCTGGGACTGGCATTGTAACACTCACTGCTAAGTGCACAAAGGAAAAGCATTGCCTAAAACACCCCATGCAAGTGGGGAATTGATGTTCTACTTGAACAGTCTTCTAAAAGATGGCTTATGTGAGGGGTTAGGGCAAAGAAAGCGGCTTTGACAAAATTTTAGCTTACTGTTTTATGTAGAAATAATTAAAAAAGGAAATTAAAGTAATACTTCCCACCCAGAATTAGAGTTTTGTTGTAGAGAAAATAAGACTTTATTCTATAGATTAAACCTGTGAATTGCCTATGTAGCCAGATGAAAGATGCATATAGGATATTTGGATTTAATAATTCTATTTCTAAGTTACTGTAGGTTTCTACTAATGCATACAGTTCTCCTAAACTGAGATGTGATTATATATCTTCGATAAAAGAACTAAGGCAAATGAGAACACACTAGGAAGTGTTGATGTGCTGCTTTCACTAGAAAATCCACATATCCTTGAGGAGGTGAGGAGGAACTGGAGCCAAGGCTACAGTCTAGTTAGTCTAGCCTTTTTATAAAGGATTGCTATTAGGGAAGTTTGGGAAATTGAGGAAGGAATCTGTGGAATTAGCATTTAGTGATGTAAATGGAAGGACTGAGAAGACACTTTCAGAACTTAACAGTGTTCTGAAGTTCTTCATTCCATAATATATCTGGAGAGCAAGTTTTAGAAAACAGTGATTAAATAGATGTAATGATTATCTTTGGGCAGCTGTTTAGCTGTGAGGAATGGTACAGCATATTCTCAAAAAGTGAGCCAGGAGCAGAGGCATGCGCTTCTCCAAATATTGACCCCAAAACATTTCACTTTAAAGCTCCGGTCTCTAGCTGTAAGGAATCTAGAATTGCAAACAGCAACTCTGTGTTTCAAACTATTGGGTTTTTAAAGTACTTTTTTGTTCCTGTGGCACAATTAAGTCATATTTCTGAGCAAGCAAGAAGATTCTTTTTGCTAGAGAAGTCATACAGGAAAGGGCTGTGCATTTGGCTGTGAAGATTGGATCCCAGCAAAGCAAATCACAGCAGTACTGGGGTCTCCACTAAGCTTTCCAAACACAATTCATAGTTTTATATCCTTTATTATTATTATAATTATTATTATTAATGATTGTAGTATATAGTAGTGGTAGCAGTGGTTGTATGCTGTGACTTTCTGATGTCTTGTTGAAGTTCAGTTTCTTTCAGTCTTCTTGACTAATAAATATATTGGACAGAACAAAAAGCAGTCTGAGACTGAACCTCATGTTTGGCAAGGAGAATAATATGTAGATACAGATAGGTCTCAGGCACCTGGCACAGCCAGATCAAACAGATAACACTAGGAATTTATTTCATCATGGCTCAGCCTCACTCCTTTATCCACACCAATTCAGAGTATTCAAGAAGACAATATGAACCCACTTTTGACATGTTTTCTTCATGTCTGAAATTGGTCTGGTTTGCCTTTACTGCTCAGTGCTGGGGATCAAAATTGCATGGTGATGTGCAGGGATGGTTCCCTCAATTGCAATGAGGAAATGCTTAGCATGCCCTAGGAGGGCCTGCTGTGGTGGAGTAGAGTGTCTGTGTGTTTTTCTTGGACTCTGAGCTCTACAAAGTTTTATTCTTGTCTTTCTTGAAGTTCTTGTCAAAGGAGATTGCCCAAGATTTGGTAGAATTGAACATTCACAAAAATGATGCCTTTAATCACTGTCACACAGGCAGATAAATAGCTTAATGCAAGAACACTGGGAAAAGAGAGTCTGGAAAGAGAGTAGGGACATTTATTGCAATTTAGGAAGGATAACTTTGAAATATTGAAACCAGAGTTCCCTCTCTCCCGTATTTGATCTACATTAAAGGCCTATTTCAATCTCAAATGTGTTTCAGAGATCTATTGAAATGATGTGCCAGGAACCAAGGACAAAATCTCCAGTACATAAATGGAAAGTTTTTTTTTTTCCTGTAACTGCCAGCCTAGCAAATTAATTTTTGACTCTGGAAGTCAAATCATGTTCTTTATTTCTATTTCATTACCAGTTATAAGTGGTTAACAGGTCAAATTATGCTCCCACAAAAGTGTATAATCTTTTCTGATGGTCTGGGAGCATCAAAGCAGAATTGGGCTGTTACCAGACACACCTCTGACAGCACTGCAGAGTAATGGATACCCTGCAGGAACAAAGGCTGGTACAGTGGAATAGGAAATGGTCTTAGGGCTACAGTGAACTTGCAGGCTATGTTTTATAAGGCAAAGATTACTGATAAGTATATTGTTGCAGGAATACTGAAAAAGAAGCTATTTTTCATGGAGAGATGTATACATCTCCAAGATTTTATTTTTCACCCATCACATGCCATAAGGCAATGATTGGTAGAGGCTTCTGCACACTTTTGCTGTTAATATGTGATGGTCAAGGGCTCCTGGCTGCAGCTCAGAGGGATGGCTGTCTCAAAAGGACATTTCATCCCAAGGGTGCTCTGCACCCTTCCCTCTCTGCCATGGCATGTTTCTCTCTGCCCTCCCCTGAGAGCCACCTTTCTGGGGCTTAGTGAAGCAAATTGTTTCTACAAGTACCCAGATCTGTCCCCAGTTCTGTTCAAAACCCTCAAATCTGAGTCTGTGTACCCCAGCAGTGCCTAAGCTCTGCTTGCCTGTACTAGAGGTGCTGAAGAGGCTCTCGTGGCCCTTGTACAGAGTGTAAATCATGTCACTGCTGCACTCAGCTGCTTCCCAGAGCTGTGCCAGGTGCAGGGGCACAGGAACTGGGAGCTGCTGCTGCTGCTTTATTTGTTCCCAGCATCAAGAAGGATTTCTGTGATGGATGTTGCTGGAACAAATGCAGTTGCTCATTTCCACGGACATAAGCCACAAAAGACCATCATGCAACGCCAGAGTATGAGGATGTTTATATAAATATGTATACACATGTATGTGAGTATAGATTTCATATATATGTGTGTATGAATATTGCATTTCTTCACAGAAGTGAATATGGGAATCACAGTGCAAATAATTTTCAAGAAGAATCCCCAAATATCCAGTCATTCTACAAGATCTGACCTTAAAGGTGTTCACAAAGAATTATTGTTTCAAACTGGTTGATTTGAACAAGTAAAATTTTGAGGATGTGGATTTTTAAAAGGCAGATTGTAGTTTTAACAAGTTCCAGTGTTTCTGAAAAGCTGTGATACTTTTTGCAAGAAAGCAGAATAATCACAGCAGAACAAAGTAATGGTAATTGTAATTATATAATATTTTGACAGGCTGATCTTCACTGAAGACTCAGTCAAGCTGTTCAGTTTTCATTCTGATTTCCACCAACTTATGCTAATTTATTTGTAGTGTACTTACATTAATTTTTAGGGCATTACTATTGATTTGTACTAAGGAGAGCTAGTGCATTAAGAATAGTGGATTAGTCAAAAACTCTTCTCATTTAATGCGGTGAAAGACGAGATTTTACTACCCTGTACTGTGGTACTCTGGGTGTGTGTTCAGGATGTTCTCTAGCTTCCTTCCTCTCAGATCCAGCCTTGTGCTGGGGTTCTCTGTTGGTGTGGAGAGAGTCTCTGTTGACATATATTATTCTCTCAATAGAAGACCTGTGTTAAAAACATCAACATTAAGAGAAATGGTCTGCAAAATGTTGGTGTGCGCAATGTGATACAATGTCTGGTGTCATTCAAGACATCACGAAAAGGAATTATTTTCAGTAGTTTCAATGAAATGTTTGTTCTAGCTGCCAGCGTTAGGCAATCATTTTGGATAACTCATGGTCTGGTTTCAGCAGCAGCAGAAGAGAGCTGTGGGAGATGGGATGCTGAAAGCTGCTAGCAATGGCAGAGGTTGTCTTGGAAATTTCTCTTTTTTTTTCGAATTAAAGTTCCTGGGAATGGAATTTAATTTGTTGTTGAAACTCATGTCTCAAACAGAGAGAAAATAATGTAATAGGTTGTTTAAACAAGTTCTTTCAGGTAATCTAATTTTCCCATTGAAAATTGAAACTTGCTTCAGAATTACCTGTAATAGAAAGTATTTTTTTCCTTTCAAAGAAAAAATAATGGGTTTTGAAGAACATGTGTTTAATTCCTGTTACTGGTACCTATATGGATACTATTCGTAAGAAAAGCCTGAAGTGATTTAATGGGATCTTATTAATTAATTAATAAGAATTATTTCTAGTTTTACAGATCTAAAATATATTGTTCTTTAATGGAATACAGTGTTTTCCTTTTGTGTTCAAGTTAAGTGTTGGGGTGATAATCAAGAAATAATAGTTTTAGAGTGTCTTTGATACTTCTGCTAAGTTTTCTGGAACTGCTCAAGGATGCATTTCTTATCCTTTAAAGAACTGATGTTTTCTTATACCTCACAAAAGCTTTTCATTGTACTGAATGATTTATGATCAGCAATCAGCCATGCAGGTGTTGGAAACAAATATACAGGTAAAGATAACCACTGCTGGCTGAATTATCTCTGTTTTAGCTGCAGGCACAGATCAGAGATAAGTTACAGACTGAAGCTGGAGAGAGTGAACCTGGCAGGATTGGCATCCCCAAAACCTCAGCACTCAAATTCGTTGCTAGAAAGGAGGGAAAGACTTGCAGTTTCTTTTCTTGCCTTGTGAAATAGAGAGGTCGTAAAGATTGTCCCCACAGTGTGGAATTAGAAACAACAAAACATTCTCTAGTGAAATTTATAATGGTTTCTTTCTTTTTTTTTTTCAACTGTTCAACTGTTGTCACCATTTTGGAGCACTGGATGCCCACAGGAAACAGACACACCTGACTAATATGTGAACCATAAGTTGTAGCTACTCTTTTGTTCAAGAGACACATTTGAAGTGTGGTTGCTACCCTGTCCAATTCTGTGACATCCCTGTGCTTTACCAAATCAGCATCACATCATCCTGAGGTTATCCCAGCTCAGCTGGGATAGCCCTGAGACAGGGCTGTCCTTCATCCTGCTGGCACTCCTTGTTGTAGCATTTTACAATTTTGAACACTTTCAGTCAGGAAACTAGTAGGTTTATAGGTGGGAGGATATATATAATTCCTTGTCCTGCTTTGAATTGTCTTGATCTAACCTTTCAGGAAGTTCTCTTATGGAAACTTCCCAATTCTAGACCAGCAGAAACTTAAAAAGAGCTATTCCTGAGCCCTGTCAACACAGCTGGAGGCTCAGAAGGTCCCATGGAAGCCAGAGACTGAAAGAAACAATTTTGTTTCCTTGCTTGACATCACTGAGCCTGATCATGTGGCTTTTGGGCAGAAAACACAGGAAATTAAACAATGCCAGGTCAAATATGCCTGCAGAAGCAATACCAAGAATCCTTGAGAAAACATGACAAGCAAGAGATGCAAAACCTCATGATGGGAGAACAAGGAGGAGCTGTGCTTACCTGGCATCTCACCTGGGGGCAGCCAGCCCTTGTGGTGGGGAAAGGACTTTTCTCCAGGTCTGTCTCCCAGGGGCCAGGGATGTGCAGCAGCTGCACTGAGGGGTGTGTGGCCATGGGGAGGTGGCAGTGTGGGGTGACACCGTGTGCTTGGGGCTGTGCTGGGGCTGGGGTGCTGGGACAGCACAGCCACAAACTCGGTCTGGCTGCCCCAGAGCCTGTGAATTAATCTTACAGATTCAGGATTTTTGCTTTGTCTTCTGCTAACAGAAGGCAGCAGGGAGAAATAGACTATATCCATACATAAATAAAGTGAAATTAGAGTACTGCAAGCTATGCATCATGAATAAGGCAAGGATATTGTATAGCTCAGCACAGACAATATACCATGAGGGCCATCTTGTGGTCAGAGAAAGTTTATTCTCTGTGAGTGTAGGAAAAAAACAACCTATTCCCAGGTTTTTCATTATGTACCTGAAGATACTGGCAGCTACATTGTGATTCTTAGAACCATGGAATGGTTTGGGTTGGGACCTTAAAGATCACCTAGCTCCAACCTCCCTGCCATGGAAAGGGACACCTTCTGCTAGACCAGGGTGCTCAAAGCCCCATCCAGCCTGGCCTCGAACACTTCCAGGGATGGGGCATCCAGAGCTTGTCTGGACAAACAATTCCAGTGCCTCATCACCCTCACGGTAATGAATTTCTAATCTCTAAATCCACTCTTTCCGTTTAAAGCCATCCCCCTTTGTTCCATCACTGCAGGCCCTTGTGAAAAGTCCCTTTCCAGCTCTCTTGTGCTCCCTTTATGAGCTGGAAGCTGGTGTTAAGGTCTCTTCAGCCCCTCCTTCTCTCCAGGCTGAACAACCCCATCTCTCTCAGCCTGTCTTCCTAGGAGTGGTGTTCCAGCCCTCTGAGCATCTTTGTGGGCTCCTCTGGACTGGCTCCAGCAGGTCCCTGTCCTTGTGCTGGGCCCCCAGAGCCAGGTGCAGCCCAGGTGAGGTCTCAGTAGGGCAGGGCAGAGAGGTGCAATCTGCTCCCTCAGCCTGCTGCCCACGCTGCCCTTGGGGCAGCCTGGACACAGCTGGCTTTCTGGGCTGCACATGCACACTGATGGATCATGTGGAGCTTCTCATCTGCCAACAACTCCAAGTTCTTTTCCCAAGGGTGTGCCTGGCCCATTGTCTGCCCCACCGGTATTTGGGCTTGACGTTGCCCGGTCCCAGATGCAGCACCTGGTACTTGGCCTTGCTGAACTTCTTGAAGGTTGCACAGGCTCACCTCTCCAGCTTGTCAGGGTCCCTCTGGATGGCATCCCTTCCCTCCAGTGTCAAAATTAGAAATTCATTCTGATATGCTGTAATGAATGGAGCTGCTCTGCTGCTGGTCATTAATCCTCAAGTGACACGCAGCAGGATTAGCTGTGATCCCATGCCAATAAAAAAAATAAGGTGTTCCATGGGTTGGGAATGGTGTTGTAGATCAATAACTAGAGTCAGAGTTTTCCCCTGATGAATTTTTTATGCCTATTTGCTTTGGAAATTTCTTTCATCCTCTACCTTGTAAGAAAGCTCTTTGAAATCCATGGATTAAATGCCATAACACTGCTAGAGTAAAGAATGCTATTATTTATTGTCAAATAACAGTTCAAACTGAGAATCAACATTCTTTTCATGACTATCATACAATGAACCCACTCTGTGAATCTGAGTTCTCAGCTGCATCCCTCTTTAGTTCTGTACCCCTGTGTTCTTGATGACAGACTAAAAATACTGAATTGAAAGGAGGACTGTCCATTCAAATTAAATGTATTATCCAACACAGATATGGAAAATTGAATAAGATCTTCTCTCTATTACCTGATCTATTCAGCATTACTCAGTTTCCCTTTTTTTGTGTGCTTCCCAGTGAATCCAGATGCCTCCCAAAGAACCCAGAAACTTTTCTTTACTGCTTTCCTAATGGGAACCTTCTGCCAATGGTGCTGGACAGGCACAGCTTTGCTTGGTTTATGGGACCATGATCCATGGTCGATTAACCAGGCTTTTTTGGTTCTAGAAGAGGTGTGTTTACAAAAATCCAGCCCCACCATCTGGTGCCATTGGCTGTGGGTCTGCTGTAGATCACTCACAGTGAACAAATATTTTTCTCATTTGTCAGTCAGCCTTTGTCCACACACAACTGACTTTTCTAATAACATTAAGTGTTCCTTATTGTACTGTTTTACTGCTACTTATGGATTATTTAATTCTTTTAATGGCTCTGCAATGGTTCATTTGCTTTCTAAAATTATTCTTTAAAGTACTTGTGCAGATGGGGATAGATGAAGTTGATTCCTCTTGCAAGGAGCTGTTGATAGATTCAGAGATGCTGGCTGCTGAGCACTGCTGCAAATATTCACTATCTCAGCTCTGCAGGCTCAGCCTCTTTGTAGGGTGTTTGGGAATATCTGACAGCACAGACTATAAAAGCAGAGCAGTGGAGAGCTGCCTTCAGCTTCCAAATGAAAATGACTGATTATAAAACCCCTATTTTAATGGCATTGTCTCTCCCAGGAACATTTGAAAGCCAAGCCAGCAAAGTCTCAAACAGATTTTATGGGCCAGGCATGTCTGTGGGTTGTGCAGGCACGTGTCACTCGCTGGTGGGATGAGTACCAATGCCCGGAGTCACAGATTGACCTGCTCTGCCATCCCTGCCTGGTCTGCAGAGACAAGGAACCAGCCCAGCAGGGACCTCACCTGTGAGCAGCTTTGCCCAGCAGCAGCTCCTCAGTGCAGGCGCAGATGGCCTTGGTGTGAGCATGGTGTGACAGCACAGCCTTGGTGTGAGCGTGGTGTGACAGCACAGCCGTGGTGTGACAGCACAGCCTTGGTGTGAGTGTGGTGTGACAGCACAGCCTTGGTGTGACAGCACAGCCGTGGTGTGACAGCACAGCCTGGCTCCTGGACACGCTCAGGGGAGCAATCCCCACCTGTCCAGCAGGGAAATGAGAGCAGCACCAAGGCACAGAGTCCCTGTGGGGATGTCCCCATCCCTTGCCGGCTCTGCCTGTGCAGGGCTGCAGCTCCGCTGCTTTCACACTGCCCTCTGCTGCAGGAATCGCAGCAGAGCCCTCGGGCTGGCAAAGAAGGCGCAGCTCAGGAAGGCAGACCCCAGCACCGAAATGTGCCCATCTGCAAAGAAATCCCTGACACAGCAGAGGGGTTGTGTGGCATTTAAGTGTATTTAAGAATTTTTGTTTTTTAAAAATGCAGAAAGATTTTTTGCGTCTACTTGTTAGATTACACAAGTATAGAATACTTACTAGAGATATTGTTATTTTTCTCGTAATGCTGAAACACTAAGCGTCTAAGAGAAGGACAACAGACTTATGTAGGAAGTGCCCTGGATGTATGCATATTATTTGTGTGCACAGCAAGCTTTCTTATGTTCTTGAATGGTTTAGTAAGGAATAAAAAAAAAAAAACAAAACCAAAAAACTTTTAAGAAATTCATATTAGAATTGGTTCAAATAAATTAGATTTTTCTTCAGCTGAAAGCACAAATATTGAGATAGATATGCATATATGCAAAGTTGATGGGTTCTCTCTTTACCCCTGTAACAATCAAGATCCTTCAATTGCAAAACACCTGGATCCAAACTTGTTTGGGGCTCTGCCAGCACAGGCATGTGTGAGGAATTGAGGGGGCATTTTGACACATTTCTGCAGCTTTTGGAGGGGTAAAGGTAATTGGCTCCAAGGTCAATTTGCACAACCTGGCTTCAGGATTTTTTTCTATCTAGTTGAGGTTTTCCCCAGAAGATGGAGAAACATGATTTCAGTTTTCTGAGGGAACCTGTGCAGAGGAATGGGGAATCCATGACCCTGCTTAGGGCAGCAGCCACATCTGACACCATTTGTGTTTGGGGGGCTTATTGTGAATGGACTGTGCTGCTGGGCTCTGTGTCCTGGCCAGGAGAGAGTCAAAGCAAGAGTCTGAGGCCCCTTTCTGACCACATCAACAGGATTATTAATTCCCTTCTGCTTCTTCACTGCACTGGAAGGGTGGCAGCACGTGAGTACTTCTCCCACTTGTTCTTTTCAATTTCTGAGAGCATTTGTAGTAAGTGTTGAGCACACAAAATTATAGCTCTGTAGTGGGTGAGAAAGCTGCTTGCTGCAATCAAAGTGAGACAGACTCTTGACAGCAGACTTTGGTGCTTGCACAGAAGTGCAGAATAAATGAGAAATGTCAGGAATTATTCTGGTGACATGCCCAAAGCTTTTGGGTGAATCTTGGCAGAACTCAGACCAGATGTTTAACCCTCCCATCTTCTTATGACATTGCCTCTTGTTAAGAAAGTGTCCCCACATAAAAAATATACAGGGTTTTTCCATCTGGGACTGTGCTGAGACATTTCAGTGTTTGGTCTGTTCTTTGTAGTTGCATTTCCTTCCTCCTTGTAGGGAATAATTGCCCCTTTGCAAAAAAATACAGCTGAACATCTCTGTACTACTATGTGCTACACCCTCTAATGAAAGCCTCAAAATATTTTCATATCAGTAGTAAAGAACAATGAGCATGGACATGTTCCTTCGTATTGAAATGTTGGCAAAGTTAGGAAAAATCAAGACAGTCCAAGTCATGAATGAGGCCTCATCAAATTAATTGCTGAAATCTGGTTAACACTCATTGATATTTTTGATTATGCCACAGCTGGCTCATGTTTTACATAAGGATATTGTTCAGAAAGGGTTAGTGCAACTGATTAATTATTAATAGTTACTTTTGCAAAAGCAGACCATAATGTTATTTGTTACAAATAACATACAGGCAAGCAAATCAGTATTAGCAGTGTATACCTGTACCTGGTGTTTCATATTGGCTTACTTTCAGCTCTCTGGAACTCAAGAGCATTCATGTGTAAAACCTGCTCTTGATATTTTAATTAATTAGTTTATCTAAACCAGTAATAGAAAGTGGAACCCATGGCTTTGGTGCTGTCTGGTTTATTATTATCCTGCTACCTTTTTGGCAAACAAAGCACAAATTTCATGCTGTAATAACTCCCCTTGGATTAGCTAAGGAGCAGAAGGAAGGGAAACAAGAAAAGGTATAGAATGAGTGCTATGTTTGCAATTTGTGTTCACTTTTTTGTCCCCTGTGACAGTACAGATTTGATATAATATTTAAATACAAGCAAAGCAAAGTCATTGATACAATTTCTTTCTTGTGCCATGATCTATTTAGGCTGAATTCTGTTGACAGCTGAGTAACACTGTTACCTGCCAGTGTGATTACAGCAGTGTCCGCCTTCATTTTCAAACCCAATTTGCATTTAATAAAATGAAAGATGAAAGCAACCTGGCTGAAAGTGCATCATCAGCACCAGCTTGCTGAATAATGGATTTGAAAGACTGGAAAGAAGTCACCAAACTAGTTACAACGTTGGAGCGAATCTAGGTCAGAGAAACTTCAGCATGACTTATTGCAAGCCCATGGCATAAATCATCCAGGAGAGGCCAGGGAAGACCAGCTCCTGGGCTTATTTATTGTAGGAAAGATTGGCATTAATGAGCTGGAGGAGCAGGACGCATCCATCTGGGCTCAAAACACCAGCACGTCCTTCAAGGGAGTGTTGGCTGTCCAGAAAACTCTGTAGCCAGCGTGTGCAGCAGGACCCTGAGCTGCAAACCAAGGGGGAGTCTCCTGCTGGCTGCAGTGTCATCCCAAGGTGACACATGCCTGTCCCTCCTGTGCAGCCCTGGAGAGCACCCATGGAGCTGGAGGGGCTGAGCTGTGGCTCAGCTGCTGCCCTGGCTGGGGCTGGTGCCTCAGCTGCTGTCACAGCTGGGCTCCTCTGGCTTCAGCTGCCTTCACCCAGCCTGTCCTGGCTCTGATGGTGGTGCTGTGGAAGCTGGTGTGGCTACAGCTCACTGCCCGTGGCAGTGTTACACATTGTGGTGAACCAAAAACCAGCCCTTTGTGTGGATCAGCCCCTTCTCCTACTGTCGTTCTTCTTTTTGGGCAGAAAAAACCTTTTAGCTTTGGTTGCGTGGGTTGAATTATTGCTGCTTGCTGCCTTTGAGCAGAGAGGATTGAAAGTTTTTGGCCTTGGGACTAGCCTTGACTAAGGCCTTTTTTCTCCTCTGGGTATAAATATTTAGTGCTCAGTTGGACAGGGATGTTTTCCAGTGCAGTTCTGTTTTCAGCATGATTTCCATTTTAGCTTCCATTTCTAAATCACAAAATTTTGCACTAATGATTCTGGATGCACGAGAATGGAACTAGTTGGATTGTGGGAAGATTGGATATCATGACAACATACATATGTTATTTTCTTTCCTTTATCTGCTTTGCTTGTAAGGGCTGTTATCTAACTGTCATTTTCCTGGCTGGATTTCCTGTTTTATGTTCTTGTCCCAGAGTATTTATTTCTCTTTTGTCTGCACCCAGTACTTGTAAGTGTCTTAATTTTGTTTTTTCTTGACATGCTCCTGTGATGCTTTATTTCATAAAAAAGTACACCTGGCAGGGAAGCCTTGTTTAGCCCATCAGTTCTCAAGAGTGTTTGTAGAATAAAAAACTTCCTGATGTTTCTGAAGGCGTAAATGTGTTCAGCCACACCTAACATTCACAATTGCAAGTTATTTTGGTGTTTTTTATTCCAGGAAATGATAATTATACAACAGTAATTTCTTTCAAGTTTTGCTATTACATGTATTGCAAGGCATGGAGGAAACTCTTTGCTTTCAAAAATTTATGTATCTTAAAAGGGCTATGACTTTGCTTGGTTATTATACAGACTGCTGGCATAGTCTGTATAATGCCTGTCATTTTAATAAGATTTTAAAAGTTAAGCTGTATAAAACATTCTTCTGAAGCAAGGAAAGAGGACTTGAATATACCTAACCAGTGAAGATGGGCAGAAAACCTGCATAAATCTTACTGGGGAGCTGATGTAACTGGAACCAGGATGTCAAAACTTTCAAGGGCCTGACAGCTATCAGCAGGACCTAAAGTGAGGAGAAGCTTTTGTTCAGTAGAGCTGATGAACAGCTCACTGATGTTAATAGGACACTTTTCAAGTAGTTTGAATTTTTGGACTTTGAATCAGGTCTAACATTCTCATTGAAAGTGTGATATTGCAATCCTTCTGTTGTCATCAGAATGACACCTTCTTCAGAGGAGATTATTTTCTTTTGGAAAGGGAGGGAGCCATGAAGGAAATAATTGATAGTCTTAAATGCCGTACTTTGAAAATTCAGGTTCTCTTTATAATCCTCACAGAATGAAAAAAATTACTAGCAACTGCACAATACTTACAGCAGACCTGATAATAGAGTAATTATTTTACAGAAGAGCACATTCTTTATTGCAAAGATGAGCATTTAATTCTACCTATACACAGCTTTGCAATAAAGGTAATAATTTCCACCAGAACATGTATGATTAAATGAGCAACCTGGTATAGAGTTGTCAATCTTGAATGTTCTGGTAGCAAGGAAAGAACAAGGACACCTTGTCTGTGATTATTGTTATTGGGGTGGGGGTGGACAGAACGATCTCACAAACAGTGTCTCAACTCACCTTAGGTGTATCCTTTAGATCCACAAAAGAGAATGGGGGATAAAGCGAATAAAAAAGCTAAAATGACTGCCTGCTGCTGAACAAACCAGTCCCTAGGAAAAATGAAGTAGAAGCATAAGATGGGCAAAATGCATTATCTGTGCCTGAGGAGAATAATATGGAAGTAGAGAGAAAAAAATTAGTACAACTTAAAAGTTTAGGAGAATAACATTATCTAAAATTACAGTGCCTTGAAGGAAATAAAAATATTTTAATATATTAATTAATTTTGATATCTTTATTTTCTCCATTTTTAATCTGTGGGATTTTTTTAAATTAGTAAAATTGGAAGAGTGAAGTTCTAATTAATTTTTTTAAATATGCAGGAAATTATGTTGTTATTTCTAAAGGTACGTATGCGTGGATTAGTAACTTAAAATGATTTTATTTTTTGCTTAAACTGATAATTGCATTAGTGGTTCATAATCTATTAATGGGAATGCAACTTTCATGTACTTTGGTTAAAAGACATGCTGCAAAGCAGAAAAAAAGCATTAGAGATGTGCAGTACAATCCTCAGCGTGCTTGCAAAATACGTGAATGTAATGCTGTGGAAGTGAAAGCAAATTTTTAGGAACAATTTGAACTTCACAATTTATACCAAAGCTGTGTCTCTGGAGGGCTGTGGGTCACAGCAGCAGGAACTGCAGACCTGGGAGCACTGGGAAGGTGACCAGGGCAGTGCTTCAGGGTGAGCAGCATTCGTGTGCCCAGCACTGCACCCATCACACACCACAGAGGGGAAAGGAAGCTCATCTTCTCATCCCTTAGATTTACATTGTGTGGCATGAATTCTGATGCACTTTTGCCTGTATGTTGTGTAAGCAGTGGAACTATCTGCAACGTTTCAGTTTGCTGATGTCCTGTGGCATTGAATCCCTTGAATTCCAGAGACTGCTTTTGCATGAATTTTTGGCTTCTAACTTTCCTGTTATTTCTCACCTTGAACATTGCTTTGGGAAGACAAAGGAGTGTGATGTCTGTTTTCTGAGCCTTGTTGCAGCAAGAGTTGTTTTATGGCAACAAAGCACCTGCAGAGGACTAGGACAGGAATGTATTTGTTGGTGAGCACACAACTCCAGGTAGCAAAACACCAGGGGCTGTGAGCACTTTGAATTTGCTCATTTGTTGATCAGTTGTTGTCCATGTGCTGTCCTCTGCTGGGAGAGATGGAGCCTGAAAGAATGAGGCTTTCCATACTCCTGAGGGTCTCTTGACTTTTGAGGGGTTTGTACTTTGCTGTTTATGCTTACCCAGCTACTTACTTGTAAGTGAGGTGCCAATGGACGTGTGAAGGGACTCTGTGATCTGTATATATTGAGTAAGATGATGTTTCTTAGTATCAGGTGTTCTTATGTAAGAACATGTTCTTCTGTTCTTTTCTTGTACAACCTGAGAACATTTGCTGTGATAAAATATGCAATTTTGAGTATTTTATTATAAAATGACTGCACAGATAGTACTGATCTCTACTGAAAAGAACCCAAGCTATGCAATAGCATTGGGCTGGACTGGGCTGTGTGTAAATGTATTATCTCCCAACTACCAAACTGGTGAACCCACGTAATGAATACCTTTGTTCTTTCTTTGCAACTGGTATCAGTGAAAGCCACCTCATTTTGGCATCCTGCTATTCATCCTGTTATTTTCTGCCCCTTAAAGATGCTGGTGTTTTCATTTCTGTATTGAAACTTACAGACCACAGGGAAGTCCAGGATAGAGCCCAGCCCACTCTGACTCCCTCCTGTTCATAGAAATGTATAGATAAATGCTATAGAGCTGTGGATTTGAGGTTTAAGGAGATCTAAGTCTCCACAGTGCAAAAAGTAGCCTCTAACAAGAATATTTACCCCAAATCAGAGTCCAAAACTGCAGACCAGATTGAGAGTGTTCACCCTTAGATGTGTAAATTTTTTTTCAGCACAGAGATGAAAGAAAACAAGTGGCACCCAGAGGAACTTCACAATCCTCTTTTTAATGGGGACTGCAAGGTACATGTGAGAAGAAAGACAAGGGAGTCTCAACAAACCTGATGTCTTTAAAAACAAATTGGGTGAGCCAAGTCTATATAGATGTTATATAGATGTGGAAAGGGTTGCATTTAAATTTCATACTGGCTACGAACCCTTGAATTTTGTTATTTCAGAATCTACTTACATGTTTTAGTGTGTATAAATGCAAAGAATTGGTGATTGGGTCATTAACGTTACTGCTAGACACTTGCAGCCATCTCAGCTTTTCTGCATCCCATTTTCTGATCAGCCAAAATCGTAGTGAAAATCCCATCCTTTCTCCAGTGATGGTTTTAAGAAGTGATGGAACATAATGAAACTGACATCTCCCAGTTTGTGCAGAGTGGGTGAAGACGCTTCTTTAGAAGCAAATATTGCATGAAGAAATACAATTTTCCAAAGAAGTACACCTTATAAGGAACATTTTCAAGAAACACACGATGAGGTCTGTCACTGAATAGCTGAACCCAGTGCTTGTGTTTATGAAATCATGCTTTGTTTGTGAGCACCACAGTGATGGGTTTCAGACAGAGAGCAGGCACAAATCTCCGTGGGGAACACTGGTGAGAGTGTAACCCCAGCCCTTTCTCTCCATCTCTGGGCTAGGGGACACACTTTCAAGTGACAGTAACACAAGAAATTAAAACATTCCCTTGACATCAGAGACAATAATTCAGTCTTTGTTTCCAGATGAAAGCACAGGCACTTGCTTGCCACTGCGACAGAAGTAATTTCAAAACAACAAGTGTTAGGGAGCACTCCGTGGGCTATGATGAACTACAGGTTTATTGCCTTTTATATATTTAGTATCATTTTTATTCTGCCTGGATTTAGGTTACTCAGGGAGTATTGGAAAGATTCTTTTAAACTATCTGGGCCTGAGAGGAGATAATGTTGTATATATTTGATATAAAGTATAAGCATCCCAGCACATGAAGATTTATTTTTAGCATACAGGTAGATGTATTCAAAGAGGCCTTTTGGTAATACAGAGTAAGAGATGTGAAAACAGCCTGACCCACTGGTCAGGATTTAGAAATCTGGGCTGTGCATACCTGGCCAAAAAAGAACAATAACCTTGTTTGTGAGATGTTTTCTTGTATGGCTGAACAGCAAAGATTTATTCTGGCAAAGCTGTCAGTATGGAAAAGAGCAAAGGGCAAATGCAGGATGTGATAGAAAAATAATTCAAACAAGAAAACCAACACCTGGTTTGAGTTGGGTCAACCCATATTCTAGTTTTGACACTCATGCACAAAGAGGAAAAGGCAAGTTGGCTTGAAAAATGCACAGATAAAACTGATGAGCTCCCTAAGGATGAGATTTGCTGAAATTCCACAATTAAAGAGGTTTTTGTAGACATAAAAATGTCAGTGCAACAGTCTGCTGTATGATCAGTCTTTACAGAAACCGTTATTTAAAACATGTCTATAAAATTTTATAAATAACGCAAAATATTAGTGAGGATGTAGATATGATTTTACTCATTCAGGGCTGACTAGTCTAGCAGTTTTTGATGCCTTTTTAATGCTTAATAGATGCAGAAAAAGTCATTCCAAAGAGGAAAAAATCCTTGAGACTAGCTAAAGATTTGTCTTGTGTTTCTTTTCTTTAATCATAAAAACAGAGATAAAGCCAAATGAGTTTCTTTTACTCATTTGCCTTGTTTTTTCCAACTCTGGGCCTTGAATTTCAAGGACCAAGATTTCTTCTCAGGCATCTCCCTGACCTCAGTAGCCCTGACCTCAGGCTGGTGTTTCCAAGCACTGCAGCTAAAATGATAACAATATTAATGTTACTAGTAACAGGCATGGTATCTGACGTAGGAATAGATCTGTAAATATTTTTTTCACTTTCCTGTTCAAGAGAAAAGAAGTATTTCTGAATTACTGGAATGTAATTTTTTATTTCTTCTTAATAAGAACAGTGTCCATGGTTACCCCACTGCTGCCAATCAAGTCAAGTGTTGTTATCAAGGTCTGACTCTTAGCAGTCCTACATAATAAAACTGATGCTGTTTATAGATGTTTTATTAGTCAAAATTATATTCCAGCTGAAAGGTTTGCTAAAGATGAAATTCCATTTCATTTTACATTAAACAGGAAAGAGTGCAAAGGAAAAAATATCCTATTAGAGACAATGCACTGTATGCAGGTTTATAAATTTGACCCTCATTTTGGAAAGGAGTCTCTAATCTTGCTGTGCAAGCAGCACATGCTGCACAATAATAGCACAGCCATAACATCAGGCTTTAAAGCCTGCACATTCAGTGTGACAGACTTCCTTGGAAATGATCTAAATCTTGTGGAATGTGAGTCAAAGGCAGGTTAATGTTAGAAAGCTCTGGTGACCCACTTTGAATGTTGCCCTGCTCTGTCTCCTGGCAGGTGTCTGACATGGACACAAACTGCATGGCAGGGAATCCTTGCAGCAGCTGCTCTGGACTGTGGCTGGGAAAGTGGCTTCTCTTGGGAACTCACTAAAGTAGATCCATGTTCTCTTAGGAAGTCATTTAATTGTCTTTGGTGCTGGAATTTTAGGTTCTTCCCCATTC
Source organism: Melospiza georgiana (assembly GCF_028018845.1). Classification (NCBI taxonomy): domain Eukaryota; kingdom Metazoa; phylum Chordata; class Aves; order Passeriformes; family Passerellidae; genus Melospiza; species Melospiza georgiana. Next base: position 19,869,050 of record NC_080438.1, on the reverse strand, counting down.
CGAAGAAGTTCCAAGTGCCTCAAAGGCCCAGTGCATCTATGCCCAAACTGCTACAGTCAGATGGGAAGTTCCATCAGTTAGATGGGATATTGCACAGGCTGAAATGGGGGCTAATTCTCTAAGTTTTGTGCCTCCAGTCAAGGCAGGCAACTCCTGGTTGTCTCTTGGTTGATACCCCAGAAGATCAGTAGGGCTCATGGGTGGGACTCCTGGAAGCTGGTGTGCCCAGAGGTGCTTCAGAAAGCCAGGGGGAAATGTCCTTTCCCCCAGACAGGCATTTGGGTGGGAGGCAGAAAGCTTTGCACACCTTAAACTGCACCCAGGGAGGAAGAATGAAGCAGTGCCTCTTGCATACTCCCTGATTTTGTGGTGCTGGCCTGGAAATGCAGCTCTCCAGAAAATCTCATCCCTGTTCTAGAGAGGGTAAGTGTGTTGGAAGGGACAAGGGCAGATGAATTATAACATCCTATTCCTTTTCAAATCATCTTTACTCTAAAATCCTCAAGGATATTTTTTCTAAAATCCTTTAGGTTATTCACTCCTGGATAGGGGATTCTCAATTTTGCTTTCTTTTTACTACAACTTAATTAAATATTACTTGAAACAGGGGGTATGATGCCCCAATTAAATGGATGACTGCTATAATCACAGAACACATTTGAAATTAAATGGAAAGGTTTCCTGTTCCAGGTGCAGGCAGTGCCATGGATACTAAGGATGTGTACAGTCCCAAGGACTAATGCATAAGGGCAGTGCAGCTGCAGTAGTTACAGCAATGTTACTGTTATGCCTAACTTCTCTCTGACCCAGGGAATGCAATAGCTTGTACTTCAGTGAAAGAGAGAAAGCATGTCTGCACTGTGCCATGGAGGGGCAATGCAGAGACGTCCAAGCTGCTGCAGAACTGAAATAATATCATTGCACTAGCACGTTGCAAATAAGGTCTGCCAAGAGGACTGGCATCATTATCTAACCTAGTGATTATGGAGCTTGGCCAAGAGTGATGTATTCCTGCTCCCAGTCTCACTGTCCTTGATTATTTCTGGCTTGTATTTGTTTTTTAATCCAGATGCCATCTGACATTGGATATTTCAACATCCCAGGGCGCAGAAGCTGAGTCCCAGGTCTCTTCTACTCAAATCCAGATTTGTCCTCCTTTGCAGGCTCTGCATTTTCCCCCAGGAAGCAGAAGCCATAGTTTCAGCCCTCCTCAGCAGGGAAAAGCCTGGAATTCAGGTCTACCACTTCCTGAGCAAATACTCTGTTCGGGTATTATGCAAAAGGCCGTGTCTGTGAATAAAAACTTGGCATACATTAAGATTACTCAAAGCATACCAAATAAATCAGGCTCTTCAGGAGGGACAGCTAGTTTGTAAATCCCAATCAGCCTTTGTTGACAGAGAAGTGCTTAGATTGTCAGCTCAGCTTGGATTTTTCAGAAATCTAGTGCAAAATCCCTTTGTGTCTTCAGTTTTCATTACCCCCTGAGCTGTGAGGCTCAGGGTTCGTGTTTGGCATTCAGGATGAGGTGCTTTGCCTGTCCTGTGCACCTCTAGCAGCTGCACCCAGAGCCCCTTTCCTGTAAAAGGATTTGTGGCCAGAGAGCAGCAGTGCAGTGAGAGCAGGAGCAGAGCTGTTTGAGGGGAAGGCCCCCAGTGCATCAAAATTCAGAACAGGAGACTGGTCAATGTATCAAGAGGGAAAGCACAAACACATGTTCAAAAGCTGCTTTTTTTAAAAAAAAAAAAAAAGAGAAAAAAGGTTATAGATGGAACAAAGAGGTTAATTTAAAAAGAACTGTATAAGCCCAAATTTTAATTCAGTTTTGAAAGGAAACAGCCTTTTACTACACACTTGAGCAGTTAAAGTCTCACCCTTGTTAGCTTCCCAGAAAGTGATGCTTATTGCTTTCAGACTGAGCACTCAGAACAACTGTCCAGAGGCTGTGGGCCATACCTGAGCAGCCAGATAGCTTAATAACAAGAGACAGCAAGTTCTTTTGTGCAGCTATGCTGCACTTGGCTAACTGCTCAGGATGTCCTGGAAGATGATGTCTAATTTCAACAACATTTGTGTCTTGGTTCTTGTCTCAGACATGTGAAATTAGAAAGCCTGAAATGTCTGTCCTGGGTGCTCAGAAACTTCTTACTGCTCTGGCATCTTTTCCCAGACAGGATTCATTCTCCAACTGAGTCACACAATGGTTTATACATACTAAATCTATTTATGTGCTCATAGTATAAGGATTGCCAGGGCTTATTTGCATTTGTGGTTTATAAAACCTGAACATGATTTCCTGAAGGCGTGACAGTGCCCTGTATTGTCTCCTGATATGCTCTGAAAAACAACTTTTAGCCTATTCCTAAGGCTGCTTACATTAAGTTGTTGAGTTACCTCTAACAGAGCCAGCAGCTCACTACTGATTTTTCATTCCCTTGTGAGATGCTAAAGCAACTCTTATTCTCAGTTGTCTCCCTGCAGATAACTCGGCCCAGATTTACATAGGTGTTGGATGTCACAGCTGCACGTCCCAGTGGCAGCAAAAGGCACCCAGGAGTGCTCAGTGCTTGCTGAAAAATGACACTATTCACATTTCAAATTTACCACTGCAAATTAGAGGAGTGGAAAGCATGAGGCAATGAAGGATGGGATTTATTTGCATTCTCCTGATTCCTGTATGCTGGGGTGACTACTAAATATATTTTGAGATCCCCTGAGTCTTAGTGAGAATGTATTTTTTTTTTCTTTGGTCTTAACAAGGAAAGGAAGAAAATGATGGATGAAATTGGATGTCACAAATTTTATTTAAACATGCTGTCATTGATTTGCATTTTATTTCTTGGTCCAACTGAAGCAGGAAAATCCTGCTTTTTCAGCTCTCCAGGTTCTCCAGGAGTACCCCCTAAAGAGCTGATAAAACAAGTGTGACAACTCAAGATAAATAATTGCTCCTGGATAATTGTTTCCAAACTACAGATGCAGTCACATAGTCAAAAATCATCATGGCCAGTTCATGGAACAGCTGTTTCATGTAGAAATGCTGTGATTCATTTTGTATTCCTGTCCATTATGTGCTCTTGGTGAATTTAGTGCAATTATGTGTAGAAAAAGGTTATTACTTTTTTTGAGGAAGGCACTGTAAGCTGCCATTTTCCAGAGCTGTATTTCTGTGCTCTGTATTATTCCTCTCTATGAGAAGCAGCCAGAAGGTGTGTCAGAAAGACATTATCTTCAAAAACACATGAAAGGTGTCAGTCTGATTTTAACACAGCTTTGTGCAATTTATATTTATTTTCTGTCACATTAACTGTTAACTGCCCTGTTTGGTAAAGATGCATGCTGATAGGAAAAAAATCCAAATGAGATATGGCAGAATTTTCTACAGAAAAATGCTTGTGAGAAATTTTGCTGGGCTGTTCCTTCTGTTGCAACAAACAAACAAACTGCCACACCAATAGAAGGGGTTCTGCCCAAATTTGGCTCTCCACCCATGGGAATGGATGTGGAACTGAAGCCACAGTGATCCTGTCTGCTAATTTTCCTGGGTGTTTGCTCTGTTATCTCACTTTCCTTCCTATAAAATGGGATATTAATCCTTCTTTCATTCAGAGAATTAGTTGGGTTTTTGTGCAGTCCTTTGGTACTATTAATGAAGGATTTCCCCTGCAATTTAACTCATCTCTCCCTCTTTGCACAGACAATCCTCACTACACCAGGAACCTTTCTTTGCAGAGTCAGATTTGATGTTTTTCATTAGGAGCTGATGAACGTAAAGCTGAGATTTTCCCTGAGAATCTGGAAGTGAAGCCGAAATCACTTCAGTGAAAAGTGAGCCAGCATGGTGAGTTTTATATTCCTAAATTAGCACTGAAGAGAAGGAAAACTTAAGAAGTAATTTCACAGAAAAGCCTCAGTGTGTTGGTGAGTAGGAAAATAAAGTATTCTTCACCCATGAATCATGCTCACTCCTGGGGAGGAGAGATAGATACTTATTGCTCTTGCCATTTACCCTCTAGCCAGCTGTCTGAGGAAGAGTCATGCACCTATAGCCACATGTTGAAAATATCTTCTCTGCTCTCTCGAGTTGTTACAGTGGTTAGAACAGAGAGGAATTGTGAAGGACTTCATTATTCTTCCCATTTAATTTTGCAGGATGCCCTTTGGTGCTTCTGCTCTGCGGTAGAGCAGAGTCATTCTGATTGATGTGTACATCTGGTGGACACCAAAATAAGGCTACCATTACTAAGAAATACAGACTTTGAAGTCATGAATTACAAAAAGAAGAAAGAAAGCAGTAAGAGCATTTTGAAAATATGAAGTAGCAATGCTTACTAATTTAGCAGACAGAGCACAGAAGGAGAACACCTAAAAGCAAATAACGCCCCCTTAAAGTATGGGACTCTAGTGCTGGCAAGCACCAGTTCAGCCTTATCTCCCATGGATACAGTTGGATGCAGCAGCAGGAGTGTTATTTTCTCCCTGCATGATACGAGTCACTTCCACAGGAGACAATATGCAACCCTGAGAGCCAAGCACTAGGTGTTTCATATTTGCCGAATCTCTTGCTTTGAGTCATTGATTTCTTCACATCGAATCTCATCTCTGGCCCAGTTAGTGAGCCATTAAGTGGGGACTCTACTGCGTTGATGAAATAATAATTCTGTTTACAGAGTGCCTTCTCACCAAGGCACTGTAGGTGCAGCACACTGTCTGCTTAATTCACACTCTTTTAATAATTAAAGCTTTTGTACCTAATGCCTTTGTGAAAAACTGAATTCTTGTGTGAGCTTCAACCAGAAGCAATTGCAGAGAGACTTCCTGGGGAGCAGTTCCTAGGAGGCCGCCCATTTGTTTGGTGCCAGAGCAGACTTTCTTCTAGAATGAGGAAAACATTTCCTTCTTTTGAGGAAGGTGGTCAGGCCTTGTACTCAAGCACATCAGCTGAGGAGAACGCAGATGTACTCAATTTCTGCCATGCTTTTGTCCCATTAGGGATCACCATACTCTGAATGCATAAGTTGTGTGACAACTCAAAGTCTTTTTTCACCTTCTAAGAAGTTAAGATATGCTGAAATGATATTCATATTCATCAAAGAATAAGTTGTCTTCTGTTAGCAGACAGAAAGGCAAACTTAGAAAAAATAAGGGCTAACATGACTTGTTGCATTGAGCCCAATCCAGAACAGCAGAAGTTTACCCACCCAGCTGAGGAGAAGGAAAAAAATCTTGTTCATATGTTTTTGGGCAATCACCTCCTACAAAATTCCCTCTATTTTATTTTTCTTTAATTCTTATGCATAATTAGAGGAAGAAGAAGACAGGAGTGAGGTATGCTGGCTGTTAGATGATGTGCTGTCTCACTCCCTAACACCTGCACACTGCTGGCTTAAATGTGAACAGTTCTACTTAAGATTTCACAGGGGAACTTGCAAAACCTGTCCAGAGCTTTTCTTTCCTGGGCCACAAAAGCACATCTTTGTATGCTTGGTGAATCTAATCCAGGAGGGAATAAGGTTTAGTTACAAAGACAAAAATTTTGCTTTAACCTTAAGCGCTTGTGTCTCCTTTTTTTCCCTACTGTGGACATTCATGAAGTTTTTGTAAAAAGAGCCTTTAGGGCTCTGTACATACCTTGTGTGGGTGTAAAATGACACACAAAAAGAAGGATGTCAAGGATCACAGGTCATAATCCTAAAGTGGCAGTATTTGTGATTTGCATCTGTAGGCCTGCTCTTGGGCTAATGCTGGCTGATTTATTAGATGTAATGGCTGGATATAACTCTGAAGTGACCATCCACAGGGGAATAGTTGAGAAACCAGCCATGAAACATGGTGACTCACACCTGGCTGAAGTGACTTCCCTTAACCTGCGGAAAGGGCTCCCAGAAGCTGGAGCTCTTGTAGCAAAATTTAGACTTCAGGTCACATTACTGCTTGTTTTTGAAGTATGCTTTGAACATGAAGGAAACCTAGCAGGGAACAGATGATAGCCCATGTTGGCAGGAATAAATTAATTTGTTTCTTACACTTGTGTGAACATTGGCTTCAGGAAGCAGTGTCTGTTCCACTGCCATGGCATGTCCTTGGTGGGCGTGTGAGGGAACCACTGACATGCTGAATAGGTTAAGCTCATCAAGCTGAAGCATATTGAAAGTGCCCAGCTTTTTTTTTTTTTTTTTTTTTTTTTTTTTTAATGTTCTTGCATTTCTGTTCTCTCTCCCTATATTTGGGAGGTCTCTGGCTTAGGGATGGTGCAGAGAGAGTAATTTCAATTCCCATTGTGTTGTCCCAAACACTTTCTCTGAAGGCAATAGGCTGCAGCAGTGGATGAGTAGTTCTGGTGGCATTAGCCCACCTGTGAGCTGTTTCCCTGAAGCTGCTGGGTGTCCTGGTGTCTGCTGCTGACAGAGGGCTGGAGCTCATGTGGGAAGGGTCACCAGACCACAGGAAAGGTGTTGTTTGAGAGCAAATGTCATCAGCCAAACTGCACCCACGCGGCCCCATTGCTGGTGTGAAAGCAGGGGAGCAGCCAGCACTTACAGTCTCCTCAAAAAATGCCTTTGGAAATATTTTCCTAAGATTTTTACTTTGTTTCTGTCACAAAAACCAAGGCTAGAAGGTAGTTTGAGAGCTCTTTAAGATAAATCCTTTTGTGCCTTTCCTACAGATGCGGGTAATTGCAGAGAGATTTGGGATCTGTCTAAGTCAGATCCTGCCCATTAAAAAATAGATCTCAGTGCTGGATTTGATGTGCAGTGTTGACATCCTTCTTTTATAGTAAGTCAGATGATACGTTTAGCAGACAGCTACTTTGACAACTTTCCTTCTGAGAAGCTAAAGAAGGAAAATGCTGAAAATTTCCTGTAGCTTTTGACATTTTATGTACTTGCTGAGCTAATCTTTGTAAAATCTTGATGTTGGGAGGTCACTCACTGATACCAGAGGCAAATGCAACTCCAGAGACTTCATTTCATTGCAGTTAGGGAGCTGGACCTCCTGTTAACAAAAAATATTGCCTTGCTTACATTAAAGGGAAAACAGACTCAACACTTCTGAACTTTGATACCAATTCTGCAGGATCTTTCTAAACATTCAATTTCTTTCCATTAGAAAAATCACCTGCACAAATCTTTCAAGAAATTATCAAATGAATACTATTTCCTCTTCATAGTTTAAATGACAACTTGAATGATTCCCTACATGGTTTTCTTTACTTTCTCCTTTCACTTTGCTGCACTACCTTCTCTATCTTGAATAGTTGAATAGCTAAACACCCATATTATGTGATAATGACTAACTCCACCTACAGACCCTGAAGCCATTATGAAGAGTTATTGAACAGGAGTTGAGCTGCCTGTGTGCTCATTGAGAATGAGATGAAAGCCTGACAAGAGCCTTGTAGAGGAAGTCAGTCTGGATGTCTCATTTTATCACCTTCTGCATTAACAGGAAACGCCTAGAGTGGGATCCATAAAGTTTTCTGGAAGCCTTTTGACTGGTTACGGTTAAGAATATTTTTCAAAATAATTATTTTCCATAGGGTGTAAAATATCTAGATTTTTTTCATTTGTATTGGTTTGAAGAACAACAATGCATATACCATATTTTTATTTGAATATCTGAGGAGAGTATTTTACTTGCTTGCAGTTATAAATTGTTTTAGGGACATGTAATAAAGTGTCCATGTATTTTGGGTGGGTTCCCCCTATGAGTATTTTTAGTGTGTCTGACATCTGTGTCTCTGGTAGAAGATACCATCACAGTATCCTTGCTGAAGGTACAGTGGGCAAAGAGGCTTCTTCGCAGAAAAATCAGCCATAATGAAAAGTGATTATGTATTAACGTACAGAGATTTCTTTTGTTAAATGGCTTGGCCATGTTTGCCCTCTAGTGGCAGTGAGTTTGCAGCTGATGGACCCCCAGAAGTGGCCAAGAGGAGCAGAGAGCCTCACTAATGGATTTTATTTACCTCTGTTGTTTGTTTTGTGGTTTTATTTATCAGCTTCTGCTGTGAGCACACAACTGTACAGGGAAGGTTTCGTCTCACCTAGAGGTCAGGGTGAAGTGTGAGCAAACCTATTTCCTGCTGCTCCATTCCCTCAAGGGCAAAACCATTGAGAAGATCCCCAAGTCTCTTATCAAGGAGGTAAATGCAGCAGCAGCAGCTGGTAGGAGCAGAGGGGGCTGCAGTTTGCTTTCCTGAGGGTTTGCTGTAGGAATCTGTTCAGCTTGTTGAGACACACTTGGTTCTGTAGTGCTTTCCTGACAGCCCTGCTTACTGACTAACAAGGGAAAAATAAGCCCTACAAATAGCATAATGCAGAACTCGGGCAAAGAGAAGAACTTAAAGGAGGAAAGGTCTTTTCATAGAAAGGAAATCTTCTGGGGAGGGAAGAGGGTAATGAAACCCAGTAGCTGTGAAATTGCTGTGTGATCACCAAGCAAGAAAAGCGCTTGGTTTGTCATTCAGAAAAATTATTGCAGTTTTCAGTCTTGAGACATTAGAATAGCAAGGCAGATTCTGCCACCGATTTTATTTCTCATATACTGTTTTAAAAGTATCAACATTTTTGCAGCAGAAGAAACTTTTTTTCCTTTCTTCCTTGAGTGCATATTGATGTGGAGGAAAACAGCAAGGCTCATGTTTCCAGTGTTAGTGCAACTATAGAGGAAATGGTTGACATTTAAGGATGATGTAATGAGGAAATTACCAGGTATTTTCCTGAGGGGCTGACCCTGGGTGATCCCACTCCATCTGTATTCCTGTGACTCAGGACCATTGGTTTTTACAAAGCACTATTTATTACATCTTGATTGCCTTAGGATGGAGTGCTTGTAGAATGGTGGAAGTGTAATGAGAGCCTTATTGGATGAGAGACTTCCCAAGCTAAAATATGAGTTTTGGCAGCTTGGCTAAACAAATACATTTCCAGCTAGCAGTTGTGAAAATCTCACACTGTCTCCAGCCCAGAGGTTATGCAAATGTAAGCTGTTGTGGCATTGCTTGTCTCTGCTGCTGCATATGGAACTGCAGTTAAAAGGGGACTTGATGATTGGAACAATGGTGAAGGGATGGACACAATTACAGGAAATATTTCTATTGCTGTTATGGGGCTATTCAGGCATAGAGTCCTGATCACTGATTTCAGAACAAATCAGGTGCATATATAAATAATTAAAAAACCTCCTTTAAAGTGAGATTTTTAAGGAGAAACAAGCTCAGGAAGAGCAAAAACTTACACATTTCAACTACTCTTTGGTGCCATGCTGAAAACATGCAGCAGGTGAGTGCAGGTGACATTCAAATGTTTGTACTATAAAGGAGTTAACCCTAGAATTGATAATGGAAGCTGTGTGAGAAACAAGAAATCCTCCTTAATTATTTTTATATTTGTATTGACATGATATAGAACCATACCATACTCTGAGCTATGATTCTGCTTGGCCAGGTCAGAACCTTTACTCTGTAGGTGCTTATGTAAAGCTGCAGATTTGGTAGGACACAGAGCTTTGCCTGTGCCTATAACCTAAACCATGACCTTTAATTCAGCCAGTTTGTGCTTACTCATTAAGAGAAAGCTGAAACAGGACACCAAATGACGTGCAGAAATTTTGAGCTTCAGGTCCTCTGAGAAATATAAATGAAATGAATTCATCCCAGCGCTTCTGAAAAGCCCCTTTGTCCCCTGCCTGAGTGAAGGATTGGGGCAGGGATCAGCCTGCAGGTGCTGATGGAGAAGCCATCCTGGGGTGGTTTGGGGCCGTCACTCCGCGCCTCGCTCTGCGCAGGGGGGGATTTCAGCCTCCCAGAATTTCTCATGAGTGGAGCAATCCATTTTGTGGATGCACCAGCTGGCCAAGAGGTGTGGGCAGTGCCAGCTTGCCTGTCTGCCTGGTGCTAAGCAGCTGGCCGTGGGCAGGCAGAGGAGCCTGCAGAGCCAGGCCGCAGGCAGGAGGCAGCGCAGGGAGCCGCGGCTGGCTGGGCTGGGGCTGGCACTGGGATCCGTGTGGCTGCAGCTGGGAGCTGAGCGCTTGGCAGAGGGGACAGCCTGCCTGCCAGATTTATTTTGGTCTGTCAGGCAAGGTCACCAATTAATTCCTCTGGAGCATTTCAGTTTGGTTGCATTAGGATTTTCCAATGTGAAGCTGTAGTGCTGTAGAGACTGATGCCCAGCTTCACAGAGGAAAGAAAAAGATTTAGATACAATGCAGGTGCTTATACTCAAGACTGAAATACTTAATACTCCCTTCTATACCTTTAAATGGTGAAGTCTTTCACGGCCTAATTTTCACAAGCTGTAGAGCTCTCCAGCATCCTAAAAAGCAGCCTTGCCTTTGCTCAGAAATGGTGGAAAATACACAGGGCTTAGCCCTTTCTCACACAGATGATATGAAAAGTGTCACACAACTTGCTCTTCCCTCTGTATTACACCTGTGATTATGCTTATGCCTATTTTCATTCCCTGATTTTACAGGTTGAGCAATCATCAGGGATGTGAGCCTCCTTCCCCAGATGTGTTTCAGAACAGGCAATGCATGTGCCAAAACCTAGAAGGTGATTTCAGGTATGGAAACTGTTCCCAGGGAGCCCAGGACCCTGTGAAATAGAGTGTGTATGATGACATCTTCAGCATTTCCTGAGGTCTTGGTAGGGATCGGGCTGGGAATGATGCCTTAGATCCCACCTGAAGTGCTTTATCTCCTTGATAAGGTTATGAGGTGAGTGCATTGCTCTGGGATGAACACTGTGCTCTGGCTCAGACACAGGAAAGGCACAGAGACTCAGAATGCCAGAGGGAACGGGGGCACCATGACTCATGGTGTAGATCAGAAGGAAGTGGTGTTATTTCTCAAAGGTGAAACATTCAGGGATGTGTCTGCATTGAGTCTGCAGTAATGTAGGCAGGTTAATGCCACTGTGAGACAAGCACTTCTCTGCCAGTTCTAGCCCTACCCTGAGCCCCTGTTAATCACTTATGCCCATAGTAAACCTAATCTTATAACATCCCCCAAATCATGAACAGATCTTGAATAGTACTAGTTTTGTTTTGACCACAGAAGCAGGAATCTGAGTAGAATTCTAGCATGTTAGCTTATCCAGCCAAATTCTTGGCTCTTTTTTTCTTCTTTTTTCTTTCCCTTGTAATTATCTTTTTTATCACCTGGCAAAAAACAAAGCATCAAGACAGCTCTAATTAGAGTAAATTCTCAACCACATAGGAGGCAGATATGACCACAGTTGCATTAGGCATTTAAATATTGTTTCATATAATATCCATAAAGAATGTTGGGTTACTTTTTCGGTGTATGTTAAGAAGATACATGAAGGTTAGGTGCCCACATGTGTCCTGACCAGACCACTGGATGCATGAATAGGGAAGGGAAACTGGGACTGCAGGAAGAGACAGGCTACAGATAATGAAGGGAAAGCTCTGTGATCAGATCTGTCAGCATAGATACTTCCTGCTTATCAAACCTGAAATCTGAAAGGCAACTTAAAATTATTAGGCCATGGAAGTGTTTGCTGTGAATTACAGCTAAGTGAACTGCAAGTGAAAAAAAAAGGGATAACTAGATTTTTTCTGTACACGAAGCATTTTCAGGTACCAAAATAACAGCCTTCTCACACTGATTCAGGATGAACTGTAAGTACTATTTTTGAGCAGCTTTGGATTTTCTTAGTAAACTGTTCTTCCAGTACTGCTTACAGGTATAATTATTGCCTATTCAGCAGTACCAGAAATAAGAATGCCTTATGCAATGCCTTTTTCCTCTGGGGACAATGTGAAATGGTATTCAGAATAGTGCCAAACTGTAATGCACTTACAGGAAAAAAAAAATCCCATATTAATCAAGTGTGGAGATAAGAGGGAAAAACAACCCACCCCAAACCTTAAATGGAATTTATGTAAAACTACCTGGAATATACCAGACCTATGAAAAACCTCAAGGAAAAACATTGTAACTAAATAAAAAAAGCCAGTAGATGGCATGAGAGACCTTGAGATTCAACATAGAGCTCAGATGGTCACTAATAGCTACTCCTGCAACCTTCTGAGCTGTCTCTGGTTTTAGCCCTAACTACTGTATTTGCTGGATTCCTGAGGTTTCTTATTCATCAGCTGCACTTAGATCTGCACACTACATTTATTTTTAGGGACAACCGAAGTTCATTTAATAACTCATTCAAACATGCTGAGTAAAAGCCTGGCTCTGTTGAGTTTAACCATTGGTTTCAGTGGCGTTAGAATTGAGGATTTTTTTTTTTAACGCTCATGCTGCAGAGCTGGCATTTTATTTCCAGGAAGGGTCTGGTATAAGTGGTTTTGTCCTTTCCTATCCCACTGCAGCTTCTTTCTCTGGAGCAGAATGATCCTGCTTTCCTGAGATTCACTGTGTCATTTAAAATTAGTGAATCAAAAGAGCCAGGTCTGGTGGACAAAAGGTTTGTTGTCTTTGTCTAGGATACAAAAGGCTGTGTTTCCAATAGCCTTTTTGCCTATTTGTCTGTAATAGCACCATCCAATTCAAGGCTTTTGGGAATAATCCACTAAGGTATAACCAAAGCTGACCATGAACAAATTAAGTGTATTGTTTTGATTTTTTCCAAATGTATAGTTATTTTACAGTTGGATGAATCTGAAAATGAAAACCTTCAACTTAGCAATAAAATATACTCATGTGGTTAGGAGATCTAGTGGAAAAATTTACTTTTCATTTCTAGAATCACTGAAGAACTTGCAAAAGACATATGGGACTATAAATTCATAAGCATTTCTGACTCCATCAAGTAGGTAAGTAGTCATATCTTTCTGATGCAGAAAATGAGACACAGAAGTCCCCAGCCTGATGCAAAACCACATTACAGAGCTGCAAGGGCAGGATTAGGATGCAAGCCTGGCTTATGCTTAAGTCTGCATCTTTTTTTCTGACACTTTTTAGAAAAACAATACTAGAGTACCATAATTGCAAGATTATATTACTTGGTTACTGCAGTGAAGTCCAGAATTCATTAATACATACAATTGAGGAGCACTAGGAATGAAAAGTGGAATGCATAAAAGCTCAGCCTGTGTAGTATGCATTTTAATACTCAGTTGGGTACATAGTTTTAGCTTGCTTTATAAGATAGGACAGGCATGATTTCCAAATGAGGTTTAAATCTGGACTGCAGATATTCTCCCAGATGGGTTGGAAATGTCTGTGTGGTGCATTAGAAATTCCAGAAGGGCTTTTTCACACTTGTACTGCTAATGTTCTTAATTCCTTTGGCGAAATGAGCTGGTTCTAAGTCCTGTTTGCCGTGCACAATACCAACCTCATGCTTTTCTAACGCCCATTGCATTGTGATTTTACAGCTGCAGTGAAGCCTTTCAGGCAGTCAAAGGCATTCAGCTGTCCCAGCAAGAGGGCACTAAGGAACAGGAGCTGGCCAGAAAGGAAAGCTGCCCTTGGAAGTGGAAAGGAGAGCTGCGTCCCATCCATGCTCTGTGCAGAGCAGAGCAAAGTCTGTGCCTGGGCTTCATCAGTGAAGCTTTCCCCCAGGCTGCATTACTGGTGAGGTGATGGTGAGTGAATTCCCTGCCCCAGGAGCAGAATTTCTTCTCTTACTGATGGCTCTTTGCTGTTACTAAACCCTTGTTTTAGTGGTTGAGCATGAAACTTCATTTTTCTTCTCCCCCTACTACCTTTGTCTTATCTGAAGTAGTTGACTGGCAAAAGTTTCTCTTTTGTAAACAAGAGGATTAAAGAGAGAGGTGTTGGATTAAAGATGACAGTCTGATCCTGTGAAAGTCAATGTCAAATCTGCCATAAGCCACAGTGAAAACAATACCAGCAAGAAAAGAACTCTCCAGGTATAAGACTAGTGTGATTTTAAGGGAAAGTGGAATGCAATATTCTTCATCTCCCCTCTTGTTTGAGGCTATCTGTTTTGCAATCTAGCTCTTCTGATGAGTTAGGAAAACACAGCTTTTGTACATTTTGTGAATGCTTTATTAAAAATAAAAACACAGGGCAAGGAATTCATGTTACTGGTCTTACTTTGGAGATCTATGCATGAAGAAAAGCTATTGAATAGAGCACTGGGTATTTGCATACATTCTCAAACATAATACATAGATGAATTAAGGCTGGGGGAGGAAAAAGAGGCAGGTAACTGCCTTTTGCCTTTGTAGGTTATCCCCAGCAGAGGGGCTCAGGGCAGAGGCAAATACCTTTGCCCCAGAGTTTGCATCAGGCATCTGGGCTGAACAAACTGGTAATGGCTTACTTCTGGAAGTAATGATGTTATGGCTGTACATGGAGAAAAACTGGGCCGTTTCTGAAAGTTGGTGGCAAGATGCAACTTGAGAGAGAGTAAAAGGAGTACCTCCTTACACTACTCATGCTTCTGCTCTTGAAACAAAAGCACTGTGAAGTGTTATGCTGTAATTGTTCAACTACTTAGTCTTCAATAATTTTTCTGATAGATTAGTTTTTAGTTAGAAAGAAAAGCATTTTCTTTAATGGCACTTTCCTGCCAGGATTTGGGTTCAGCTGTCCCTTGCCCACGCTAAGGCTTCTCTTGGAAGAGCGTGCTGGCTGCTATTGACTGCTGTGGAAAACATGGCATGGTTCAGTGCACGGCTGATTTGTGACACAGGGTGCAGAGATATTGTGCCATTGCTTGGGGGTTTGAAGGTGCCTCCTATTCCTGGTCCCCTGGGGTGGGAGGGAATTACCTTTCTGCACAGTGAGGGCTAGCAGATTGACTCTTCACTGGTTAAACACAGTCTGACTGTCCTGCTTGTATTTTATTTTAGCTTTGTGGTGCTATTGATCTTACATATCTTTCTATATATTGCTTTTCGGAGTATTTGGAATGCTACTTGATGTATTATTGTTCCCTGAAGTTTTTGAAGCCATCATTTTCATAAATATACAATAGGAGATGGTAAAGCAAAAAAAAAGTTCCTATTCACACTTTTAGTTAGTTCATGAAGCAACAGCACATCCATTGAAATTTAAATGAAAATGGGGACTGTGTCACACACTATAGCTCTCTGGAAAGCTACAGTGGGAGTCTAGCAGTCCAATTCATTCCTTTGTAGAATGTACTAAGGCTAATGGTCTTGCTGGGAGTAAAATATATTTTTTTGCAGAACGGTTCCAGGAACAGACGTTGCTCTTTACCAGAAAACATAAAAGAAAACAAATGCTTACTGTGTCTTTAGTATGCTAAATATGAAATTCTTTGCACAATGGAATGTTAGCTGTAGCCATAATCATGTTTTCCTTTCATCACCTAGTGAACATAATTTTAAGAGCGGGCTGCTGTAATTATATCTCAGATAAAAGGGAGCAGAATTTCTGTATAATATTATAGTTGGCCTGATTGTTTTGTTGATAGGCAAAAATAAAGAGAGACCACATGAATACTTATTTAATGAACATATTTATTAAGCAGTGCAGACTGTACATAATGCATTTGACTTTGCAATAGACTTACTTACTTTCTTCAAGCACCTTTCTTAATATTTTACTACAGCTATTATGTTCCCTTCTTATCTGTCCAGCTATTCAATTATTTGTGTAGTATGTCTATAGCACAATGCCAAAACGTTTAGCTTAACTACAGCTGCCAGTGCAGGTACAATCAATGTCAGCATCCACAGACTCCACAACATCCTCAGATGCAGATTTCTTATCGCTGCTTTTCTGCCATTCCAACAGGCTTACAGCAGATTCTGTCAGAAGAGTGAAGCCATTGTTAACTAGCATCAAGCAAATTAACACATTTCAAAGAAACACTGTTTTGATGGCTGTCAACTCCCTCATCAAGTAAAGAATGAAATCCTGCCCTCACGACTGACATCTAACTGACTCATTGACTTGGAACAGGATTTTCACCCATGATATAATTACTGTAATACTTCCCTAAAACCAAAATGAATTACATTTCACGAAGCACAAAGACAAAAGGAGGCTGTGAAAGTGCTGGAGGTAGCCCCTGTCAGTGTAAGACCACCACGTACCAATCCACATCAGCAATCACTTCTGTTAGTGCTGCATATCACTGGGTATTTCTGCTGACTATTTGTTGAAGTTCATTTCTGAAGGGTAAGCCCTTTGGAGAATTTTCAGAGGTTCATAAACTTCTAATTAAAGTTTCCCATATACTGTGAAATCTGGCAGAGCATTCTCAGTTGCAGTATTAACCTTACCACACTGCTTTATCAACAGCAGCTTGAATAAGCCATATTCCTTAATGCTGAAATAATCTAAATGGAATAATGGTGTTCATCCTCCCAATAAATATTCCTAGCTAGTTGGAGGTTTATCATTGCATTGGAAGAATATTAGGATATCCATTTAGATTAGGTTTGTGTAATGAGAATGCATAAAGCTTTCGTAATTTTACTTCAATTTTTTTTATTCCTTAGTTGGACAGTACATTTATAACATGCCATCCCTCATCACAGGGAAATATGGACACTGCTGTATGAGTTCAGGTTGCATCAGTCACTTATCTTCTGAAAGGTTAACACCCTCCATGGCTAAATTACTGTCCAATATTAAGCACAGATTTTGCATAATAAACTGGATAATGAATATTTCCCAGAAAGATGCTGGAGATGCTTTTAAAAATGTATATTATATTTTCAGGCTGTGAAACGAGAAATGCTGTAAAATGTCTGAATTCTGGTTTTTTTTGTATACATTATATCTCTTACTCTTGGCCCATTGTGGGTCTGAGCACATTCTTATCCATGTAGGAAATGGTTTCCTTGCAAACTGGATTGAGGGTGAGTAACTGATCCTCATGTAACTGATCCACTTGTGGCATGTTTGAAATATAAACCAATATGTGGATTTAAACTTGGAGTGATGCCTGCCTCAGTCAAGTTCCTAAGGCCACAGTCTTGCTGATTTGAGGGCAACAGGAGAAATTCTGCATTCTTGTACTTCATTTTATCCTTGCTCCACTGCAAGTGGGGTGCTTAACTGTGACGGGGTCCTTGAATTTTGAAACAGCAAATTATCATGTCTGAATTCTCATATAAAGAGTTGAGAAAAGTTCTTTCTCCTGTGCAGGTGTGTTCCTAGATTGAGAAAGATGAAGATTTCTACTGCTTCTACTGCTTCTCCAAGTCATTAGACAAAGAAAGAAAAAGAATAGTTTTAAAGTGCTGGCCTTGTATTCCTATTGATCTTTAGCCTAAGAAAAAACAATCAATTTAGCAAGCTAAAGAATAATAAATGGAATCTTTTTCTTCCTCCTTCCTTTCCGCCTCTTTTTCTGCTTCCTCTTCAGGACAAATAAATAATCATATAAACAAATAAATAAATAAGTAAATAAAATTAAGGTCTTGATTAAAAGAATTGCAAGCGGGCTCCCCAGTCTCTGCTTCAGTAAATGAACAAGAGAAGCCTGCAGTTGCTCTGAAAGCAGCACTGGCTGCAACAACTAAATTCTTTTTTTTTTTCTGATTTTCCTCTTTTCTCAAACATTTTTGTGAGAGGATGCTTTATTATAGTCTAATATTCTAAGGCAGTGAGTGGTCTGGGGTTGTGACACTTCAGAGATACAGACTTGGATACACAATAGAAATCTGTGAAACAGGGATATAACAAGATTTTGGAAGGATTTTTTGTTGAGGGTGGGTTTTTCTATTTATGAAAGAATGCATCCATTCTCATCTCAGGGAGCCACCAAAACTATTAACACTCTCTCTGTGCTACTTGTTGAATAGGCTGTGGCAGATATTTGACTATTGTAGAGAGGGATCCTCTCCTCTTTTCTAGGCTGATTCAGCACACTTCAGATATTAAGAACACAAGCAAAGTGCAAAGTTCTACACAGACATTTAAATTCAGACATAAAATACCCTGTCCTTTCCAACCCTACTCAACACAGGGGTGCATTGGCTCCAGTGAAACTACACTGGATTATCTCAGCTAACAATGGATTTGGCCAGCAATGGTTAACAGAGAACAAAACACTTCAATAGATTCTTCCTAATGTTATGGTTCCCTGTAAGCTATATAGGTAATTAATTAAAAGACTTAGGAAGGAATGCTCCAGAAATATCTGTGGGTTCCAGGTTGGATTCTCCTTTCATGATTACATAACTTCAGTGTGAAACTGTATAAGACAATGCCTGGCATCCTGGTATAAATGAAATGAGAAAAAGGATTGTGTTTTTTTTTAATCTGGGGCATGAGTATGTGTGTATAAAATACCTTTAAAACCAAACCATTTTCTGGGACAATCTAGAGAAACTTCCAGCAATGTGGTTTTGCTGATGAATTGCACAGTGGTATAGCATGGCAGTCTAACTACAGCACTCATGTCACACTACCTGACTGACTTTCAATTGCCTTGCCTGCCCTGGTCTACACAAAATTGCAGGCTGTAATGTACATAAAAGGACTCAGTGTTGCTTAGCTCAACTTTATGGAGATCCTGAAGACATGACAAATTTTATTTTGTGATTTTATTGATTGCTGCTGCCCCTTTTACCTCCTGAAATGTTTTTCTCAGATGATGCTACCTGCCATCACCTAACCTAGCTTTTAATTGGCCAGCATTGTCAGCAGTTATAGCAAATACTAATGGGATTAAAAACAGCAGCTCAGAGAGGAGCCAGAGCAGCACAGGTCTGTGCATGGCTGTGCTGTGTTTTGTTCTTTCGAGTGCTCTGACAGCTCCTGCAGTACGTGACACACAGAGGGAGAAAAACACTGTACCTTTGGGGAAGCAGTGGAAGCCAACCTTTACTGAAGCCTTTTCACTTGCAGTACAGTCTTTCATACATTTCAGTACTGGGTCAACAGAGTAGCAGGTAGATTCCTCACCATCAACAGTAGGGTTTCGATTCAGCTTCACATAACTGCGCTGCAGCTTGCACCCTGAGAGGAAAAGGAAAGGTAGTTAAAATTGTGGAAATAAATCCCAATCGATCCCTGCAATAATAAAGGTCCATATTTTCTCTTCAGCTTTTATTAAAACACAGGTACCTGACAAACCATTTTCACAGTAGCGAGGTTATCAAGATAGGACAATAATAAGTTGAGGAAAGAGTCTGAAAGGGGAGCTATTTTTAAAATCTAATTGCACAATAGAACCCAAATGGAATCATGTATATTCAGTTTTTAGAACTACATAATACACAGAAAATAACCTCTCATGTCTGAAAGCTATTAAGAATAGATACTGCAAGCACAATGGCTACTTCATTGCATTAGGAAAAATGTCAACCGTAGTGAATGGATAAAAAAGGGCAGCATTTATTTAATAACAACAAGGATAATTCTTGTATTGGATGATTTTTATAATGCTGCAATTATCTCACTAGAAAGGTATAATGTAACTTAACAGGATCCCAGCTACAACTCAGTTTCCTGACACACAGATAAGAATAATTCTGCTGCCACTGAAGTCAAGGAGAAAGCAACCATTAGCTTCAATAAAATTATTTCAGGTCCAAGGTAAATGGAGACCTACCAAACAAAACTGTATTGATATTTTGGGAGTCTAACATTGTTTTCCAGCTGCATGTGAGATGAAGCTCTTTAGGAGTAGCTCTAAATATTTTCCTGAGATTGCGCTCTCATGTGGTGCAGAACAATAATGAATTTTTTTTGCACTTTGGAAATTTACATGAGTGTAGGATCTGACACTGTATTCATGGTCTGCACCTTGTGTGGTGAAATTAAGTCTGCAGACAACAGCTGAAACTGTTGTGATACAATGGTGAAAATCACAATTTATTTTCCAGTAAGAGCAAGATTAGGGCTGATTTTGCCTCTCAAGAAAAAAACCTACTCAGTGTAAGAAATGAAAACCAATTATTTAACATTGAATTACACATGAGACAAAGACTTTTGCTGGAGTATATATTCTCTATATTCACAAGCAGTGTTTTAAACAGTCAGTGGTCAATAAAGTTAAAATACATACATATGGCTATTGAAATTTCTAAGTAAAAGGCATCTACTGCTTTAAAAAAAAAAATTTCTAGGTCCTGGCAGAGGAAAAGTGAAATCATATTCTATCCAAGCATAGAGTTTTTCCATATCCACTCACCACCAGAGCAGGTTTCTTCTAGCAGTACCCACGAATGAATAAACGCAGAACAGCTGTGTGCCAGCCGATGGTTTGGCATGAGCAGCTCATTTTCCTTTTCTCTGTCATTGTTACCACAAACTCCGCAGGTCTTTCCTCTCATCCACGAAGCAACCGTAACCTGCAAAGCAGCACATCTTTGTAGTGAATGCTGAAGTGTTGGTCTGTCACACTGGCAAGGCACCAGGCAGAAAGAAAGCAGTAACCTTGAAAGTAAGTCCTGTACCTTAAGATTTACACCATCAAAAGTCACCTTCTGCAGTCCAAGTTCTGGAACTTCCACGGTAACTGTTTTTCCATTTTTATAAATTTTAACATTGCCTGTAAAAAGATGGTGAATCATACCCTGATCATCTTAAATTAATGGAGAAACTGTGTAACACAAAACTCACCACAATGCATTTTCCTTCACAATGATAATTTTGCTGCTACAGTTAAATATGTATATTTAAGTGGAGAGGAAAAACACAAATAGAAGAAATAATATATTTTCAAAAATATTCTACTGCTGTTACCTATAGTGGGAACTGACTTCTGTAGCTAGTATGCTAAATTTTGAAATGATAATGACAGTGGTGGTGCTCCAGCTAAATGTCTGAATAAAAGTATGTCTCTGTGACTATATCGTGAACCTTTTTTCTGAATAATCACCAAGCTGGGTAAATGATAAGAAAGGGCTTTATTCACCTGTCATTGATGCTGGAGGAGTAGAAGTAAGAGTATATATACTATAGGAAACATGAACATAAGTCACTACAAAACTTAAGAAAGTAGTCCTTAGTTTTCTCTTTTAATTAATTCCACTTATGTTTTCTTTACACTGAGATTTTTTCTGTGAAATTTATAAAATCTTGATATTTAGCTCCCAGGTCAGTCCTGGAAAACTGGCTATCACAGCTTACCTTTTGCATACTCAGAACCTCCACTCTGTGATAGAACTCGCTGTTCATTGTATGCCACAAGGAGAGACCAATTTGAGGCAGGACTGATTGTGATGTTCCTTAAGAAAAACCAAAAATAAAAGAGAATAAATTAGTGGTCAAATATGAAAAGTATAGATATTTGTGACTATCTGAATTTGAATGAATGAACAAGCAGTTTTCTTTCCAAGGTGCAAAATTCATTGGGACTGTGGGTTTTAGTAGTCAGCCTTTAAAGAAAAGACAGCATGGTTACTTAGTGAGCAAGTTATCAGATATTGGTGGCTGTGGAATTCAAGACAAGAGCAACTACACCACAGAGCCTCAGACAAGGATTCCTTCTAGAAATTCTTTCTTTCCCATATGTCTTATTGAGAACCAGTTTCAGCTAGAAAGTAGATATCTCTTACTCCTAGAGTGACTCCCTGAGAAACTTTGTACCTAATTTCTAAGCCTCAGTATAAATCACACTTACGCTGATGTTGTATTTATGTGAACCTCTCTTGAGAAAGATTGAGGATCAACCTTTCTTGTAGAAATGATGAACTTTGGGTATTCCTTACAGTCTTGAACCACAACCAGGTTGCAGCTTTTATTGAAAGAATATGAATGGCTCACACGATCAAATGTTTTGAAATCTCTCTCCCCGATTTCACACGTGGCTGAAAGACAAAACCATAAAGAAATGGCAGATGTGACCACTGTAGGTGTTGCTGTGAGATTGAACACTATGAGATTGAACCACCCAGCATACATGAAGAAAACTTCACTTCCTTGGCAGAAGCCAGAGTCTGTAAGGACATGAGAACACTACAAAATAGCTACCTGCTGTAGATTATACCAGTATTGATTTTGATGACGCGCCAAGCACAAAACTCAAGCTAACAGGGAATAAAATGTACAAAATTCTTGAGAAACTGAATGCCATAACAAACTGTGATAAAAATTCCCCATTTCCCACAGAAGTGCTAGACGCCAACCAGGAGAAACTTATGTGGCTCCTTTTTGAATAAAATAAACTGGACAGAAAATATGTGGACTCTCCTGTGCCCATCACCTGATGCTTCTCAATGCAGAGCTGGCACCTTCTCAGGAGGGGCAAAAGACAACCTCTAGTCCTTGAAGACATGAGTGATTCCCAAACTCTGAATGTTTACAGCAGTTTGAAACCTCTTCATTCACCTGCCAATAAACCTGCTTCTCTGTGAGGGAACGAGCTGCTGGAAGCAGGGCTACAGATGCATGCTATACTTCCCTGTAAGACCATTAGAAGGAAAGGCAGGGCCCAGCCATGGCAGAGTATGATCTACACACATTGCTTATTCATGAGACAAACATATAAGTAACATTTACATTGATCTTCTTGTGCTATTTGTGAAGCTATTGCAGGCAATAAATTCCAGGCAGTGATATCTTGAGTCTCGTAAGCTGGAGACGGGCCTAAGGGCAGAGTGAATGGCAATCGGAATCCCTGACAATAAAGTGTTACCTGAAAAAGCAGAAATGAAAATACATTAAGATAAATTGAACCATATGCTCAAGATATGACTGCAAAAAAACCCTCTCTCTTATCTTGGGAAAAAAAAACCCTTGAAGATGCATTTCTACAATTGCAGTTGTGTTAGTCTCAGCAGAACGTACCCTGACCTTCAGCTTTTGTGAGAAATCATCATCATCTCTTCTAGTCATACTTGACTTTTTAAGAAATTTTTAAGAACATTGAAAAGTAACTGATAGAGATGAGTTTAAATGATATGTGAATGACTTAAAAAATAGGCTAACAAATTGAGTAACTGAGATGATGGATGTGTTTGGAAAAATGAATCTCATCCATTAAGGGCTGAAAACTGGCATGTTCAGCGGTGGGGTAAGATCCTCCACTGTAGCTACAAATTATATTTGCCAAGAGAATCAAATGAATGCCTAATGCACAGACTTCCTCAGGATCACATATTTAAGATCCTGCAGTACTGAAGCACTGTGGTGGGTTAAAGACACACAAGTTTCTGTGTATGAATTGCTAGCTGTTATTAATTTGCCAGAGATCCATAGGGGAAATTATTCAAAGAGGTGCATAGGAATTTAGTGGACAAGGACCAATTAATTAGTGGGACTCTGCAGACCAGGCCTGTGCAGGCTCCTGTCACAGGGTGACTAACTGCTGCAGTTTGGTTATGGCAGAGTTGCCTTTGTGGCTGCTCAGACCAGTCACATCAAGCATGGTTACTGCAGGTGTGGGACTGCAGTGCCAACACACAGAGGAGCTGCTTGTGGCTGCAGCAGTGTGCAAAGTGCTCTCAAGGCCCCCTCCATCTGAGACCCTCGTTCAAGAACTAGTCAAACTGGGTAAAAATGCATAAAGGTGTGAGTGCAGAGCAGTTATACCTGAGACAATTTGGCCTCGCTGCTGTTCTCCAAATGCAAATAAAATATTGGACTACAGAGCCTGATTTTCAACTTACTCCTGCACTGGGCCAAAGCAGCACAAAATCAAGGGAGCTGTTGTATGTATTTGAATACCCACCTCATACTGTGAGGTATGTAGCAGATTCTCTAACAGGGAATGTTTTGTTTTTTGTTTCTTTACGTTAAGTGTCAAAACATTCTAAGTTGAAAATCATTTCAATGTAAGGAATATGAAAATAAAAATTTAATGTACCTCAGGAGCTTTAATGACTGTATCAATTGTTCGTGGAGATGTTGCAGCTGCTCTTACTATAAATTCATGAGATGGATTTTTCTGATGTACTTCTGAGAAGCCCAACACGAGCGCTGCACCAGGAATGTATTGCATGAATCTAGAGATAAACAAGGTGTGACAAACTCAGGTGCATGAACAAAAGCACACATGGGATGGTGAGCGCTACTGCAGATCCAAAACCTCAGGAAAAAATGGAAGAACTGAAAAGTTGAGGAAATATTACTTTGAGTCAAATTAAATGGTTGATTTTATCAAGAAGAAACACATTGGTTTTATTTTGCCTATTTAAAATGGTTATTTTTTGAGATTGAATAGAAGAATATTTTAAAACATAAAGGCATTTTGAAAATAAATAGAAAATAATTTAATATGGAGAATGAAATCAAACATAATTTTAATATATTTGGAGGCTATCATTTAATATGAAACATGTGGAAAAAATAGAACATATCATAAAATACTTGTCAACCACTGAACTTGTGGTTACCAACCAAGCACCACCCAGACAAGTATTTTGAGTTGAAAAATTTCATCCATTCTTTCAGTGTTTTTCAAAAGCCAAGTAGGGTAAAAAAGTAAAATAAAAATTTAGGAAATAATGAATTACATACTCTGTGCTTGTCTTTTTTATCCAGGATGGAAGCTTTCCCCATTGCACCTTCAGCTGTGCAGCTGGCTTCTTTGCTAGTTGTCCTGTGGTAGTCACTGCTTCTATCCTGTAATCCTGGCACTCCTTGCCCCATCTCAGTCTGGCCTTTGTAAACAGGGAAACAGTCACCCAAAGTTCAGAAAAGAATCCCAGAATGAACTTTGACCATTTCAAAATGTAAAATTTTCTTTCACCAATTTGTGCATTGATCCTTCATATTTCCAATCTTTAAACAGGCTCACAGAGAAATGTTGACTCGTTCATGCAAAAGCTGAGGCATAGTAGGAAAAAAGTTTTCTGGTCTGTGCCAAACTACATACACATGCTCCTGTCTCAAAGCAGCTGCAAAAAGCATGTTGAGATTTCCTTAGATGTGGTAACTTCTTAATAAATATGTATTTTTTCTAGAAGAGGACTGCACTATAATTTCTCTTTTTTTTTCCCCAAGACTTCTTGATTTGAACCCACCCCACTTTCTTCAATAGTGAATATCATGCTGAATTTGTTAATTGCAGCTGCAAAAAGCAGAGATTTATAAATTGTTGCACAAACATCTCTTGTTCTAAAAAACTCATGGGAAGCACAGCACAGGGATATGCAAAAACAGTAAGGACCTTTTCCTTCATTTATGATGCTCTCTTTGGCATCAACCCGTTACCCAACTTTGCTTTTTCCATCTTTTCATATAAATCCTAGGAAATACAATGTAAATATATTTGAGTTATGAGTCTTTTGAAATCACACAACAGTCTGACTTGGAAGGGACCGAGAAGGATCATCCAACTCCTTCCAGAAAGAGTTCAGCTCCTGAGTGAATGGCCCATACAGGGATCAAATCCAGTGTCCTTAGTGTTATCTACACACTGCTCTAACCAGCTGAGCTAAACTTGGGGTCAATAAATTATATACAGAAAAATCAGGCAGATTCCCAGACAAGAAAACTCATAGTAGAGCAGATAATAAATAGTGATGAAGAAGTGAATTTTTCAATTTTTTAAAATGCTTCTACTGGTTATATTTTGATTTATCTTGAAAATCAATACTTTTTTTGCCAGAGTTTGAAGTGTGCGAGTATTTCTTTATACTATTTTCTATATTAATGGGGAAATATTTTCTGAAACTTCCCCAGCTTTAGGAAACATTTAAAAATAAGTATGCCTTTCCTGTTTAATACTCATAATCAGCAGATTCTCTGTGCCTGCTCTGGGCTTTGTGGATGTCCCTCTGTGCGAAGCCGCCTGGGCACTTACCTGTGCTTTCAGAGGCAGTATCACAGCATCAGCACACGCTTTCCAATTGGTTTCAGCCAGCTGAACCACAACTAGTTGCACATCAACTTTGGCAGCATCAGAACGAACATATGCTGTGGCTTGATAACCTTGATTTCTGCTGTCACTCCTCACTGCCTGCGCCACAATCGTGATGCCAGGTGGAATTACGTCTCCCAGGAAGTTGCGCTGAAAAAGAGCCCCCGACCATCTGTGTTTAAGGATTCCTGTGTGCTCACCAGAGAGCCTGCAGCCCAGTTATTGTGCGCTGATAGCAGGCAGCAGCCCTTGTCCTTCACCACTTTAGTTTGCAGTACACATTTCTATATCCACAATAGTTAAAGATGAATTTGGTTGGAAACTTACTTATTCAAAGACATGATTATTTTGATGAGGGATCCAAGATGCTTCCAAGCTATCTTTGTGCATACAGCAAGGTTTTGTTCATTATGGTAATGTTCCAAATAGTTGCCTACAATGTGTGCTAGAGACATTCAGAATAATATACACATTCACAACTTATTTTGCTATACTACAGTTTCTTCAAGCCAATCAAATATTTTGAAGTCCTGCTTAGTAGCAGAATTTCCCATGACATTGCCTGCATTTGCAGAGCTATTTGTTCTATTATTATGTAGATACCTTTATGCAGGACAATTATAGAATACTGTGTGCACAATAAAGGTAAAAGCAATCTGTGCTTAATGGGCCTTCACATTTACCAATCAGTAAAGTCCATGGAAAGTCTGATTTTAGTTATACTCTGCGTACACTCATGACCTCCAGTCTACATTTAAAAATGATTAGGCAGACTTATTTATTTCTTCCTCATTTTTACCTAAAGCAACTGATTTTGTATTCTGGGCTTTCACAGGATAAAGAAAATTATTTCCTCTTTAACTCACAGCTACATTCCCTTCAACATGTATAATTTCCAAATCCAGGCTTTCACATACTGCAAATACCTTCAGAAATGAAGGAAAGGAAACAGACAAACCTGAAGACAAGGGGATAAAAAAAAAAAAATAGTTTTTTTTTGGGGGAAATATCTCAATGAACTTTGGCTTTCAATTTTAGTGGCACCACATCTACAGCTCCTGCTCAGCAGCCAGCTAAGCCTGGCTGCTCTGGGTACCACACGCAGTTGTACCTCACGTGTCAGACTGGAGCTGTGGCTGTGGTGGTGGATGCTGACTCTTTTGCTCCGCCTGGAGTTGTGGGCAGAATTTTCTCCATGGTGGTGGTGGTGGCTGCTGCTGCTGCTGTCACTGCTGCTGCTGCTGCTGCTGTTTCTGTGGCTGCTTCCCAGCTCAGAGGAAGATGATGATGAGCTGCTTGATCCTTTATGATCTGGATGCTATGAAATAAAAATAGGTTAAAAATCTATGAGGTAGCTCCAGTTTTACAGTGTAAATATCAAAATCAGAGCTATCAGCCTTCCTTTATAGGTAATTGACTTGGACATATCTAGAGTGTTATTTTTATTTCCATTTATAGACATGAATTTTGTGGGTTTGGAATGTGCCTTGCATACACCTGAACATCTATTGAAAAAAAGACTGCACAGATACTGATTGCAAATAGCAACATCACACCGTTAGGATCTAATGCTAGGGAAAATGAAAAGTGGCATTTCATAAGTGGTCAAATACATCCATATCCAGAAAAAAAAAGATAATACAATTTTATGAATAACACTATAAATCATCTTCCTTTTTCACATGCAAGGTGAAACACCTACAAAAGCCACTCCATTATCACCCTTCTAATATATGCTAAAAATACCTCTGAGCCATAATGTGTACTGAACCTGGTTTCTGGAAAAAAATCTGTGTAATGATTTTGCCATGGCTGCCTAAGAACTGTGAACATAACTATTCCCATTGGAAGGTCCCACTGTTTTATCATTTCCCCCATGGTCTTTGTTAACCTAGCTTTGGCTGCATTTTTGTGTCCTGACCCAAGTGCTGCAACACCAAAAGGATGACATGTAATAGCATATTAGTAATAAATCTGCTTTTTTTGTTCATCGTAAATATTGTTATTGAGGGTTATGGAATAGTCAAGGGAAATGGCCCAAATAAAGCCCTTCAGTAACAGGTTTGATCACATCAGCTGCAGCTACCATGGCAATGTGCACTTGAATTAGGCACCTACCCAATGGACGTGAGCAGACTTGAAGCGGAGACTGTATACTTTTGGAAGGTGATATTCCTGCAAAATTCACAAAGAAGTTATCACCTACAGGTCAGTCAAGATGGCCTCCTAGCAGAAGTCAAAGTATTAGACATTTTACCCATTCTGTGGAAGTGTGACTACTGCCACTGTGAACTCGGGACTTGGCGTGGTTTGTCTCAACTCCTTGGTCAGATTTGCTGCGCCAATGGGAAGCACCAGTGCTCTCACTGCTGCTGCTGCTGCTGCTGCTCTGTGTTTTAGGCTTCTGCTCACGGCCACTTCTCTCTCCTTCAGCAGCACTGGCAAGTGGAAATGATGTGGTCTTGGACTGCTTCTTAGCCTTATGCTTTATACCAGATGCTTTGCTACTGCTGCTGCTACCTGCGCTGCCTCTGGTACTGCCTTTGCTGCTGCTGCTCTGGCTGCTGATACCACTGCTTCTGCTGCTCCTGCTGCTGCTGCTGTCCTTGCTGCTGCTGCTCTTACTACTACTGCTTTTGCTACTGCTACTATTGCTCTTGCTACTGCTACTACTGCTCTTGCTACTGCTACTACTGCTCTTACTACTACTGCTGTTCTTGCTGCTACTACTGCTGCTGCTCTTGCTACTGCTACTCTTACTGCTACTACTGCTGCTCTTACTGCTACTACTGCTGCTGCTCTTGCTACTACTGCTGCTGCTCTTACTGCTGCTACTACTGCTCTTACTGCTACTACTGCTGCTGCTCTTACTACTGCTACTACTACTGCTGCTGCTCTTACTACTGCTACTGCTGCTCTTGCTGCTACTACTATCACTGCTACTGCTATCACTACTAGTGCTTTTGCTGCTGCTGCTACTGCCCCCAAATGGGTAGAACTTCTTTCCTTTGGCTTTGGACTGCCCTGCTTTCAGATTTATCTGGGTGCCTCCCTGTGATGCTCTGTCATCGGAGTCGCTGCTGGAGGGGCTGCTCGTTGTACTCTCGGCACTTCCACTGGCGCTGCTGGCACTGGATGATGAGCTCCTGTGTTTTCTTGTCCCCTAGTCAAGGGTAACAATGGAAAAAAATTATTTTTCTGTGTTCCTGCAGAATGGTATAAGTAAAATCAGATGCAGACATCTCTGAATCTCTGCTGCCTTAGAAGACAAGGTGTATGCTTGATAACATCTTTGCAACACATCACAATAATTCAAAGGCAATTTCATAATAATGTGTTAAACCCACACATAAGCAGAACACCCCAAACACTTTTGTGATAAGGAGTGTGTGCAGCAGTTGTTGGCCTCACAATGACATGTAACTGGTATCAGTAATGACAATGCTGTAGCTGTCACTGTCTCAGGGCAGGTTGTCTAGCTGGTGTCAGAGCATTTTGCTGCAGTTGCAGTAGCTGTAAATAACAGACTACTTTTTGGCCACACAACAGCTATTTTATCTCTTACAAGAGATTTTCAAAAAAGCATGCAAAACCAACCTGCTCCTTCTAATGTCTTTCACTTGCAGAAAGGATGAGTGCAAACAAAAGACCTGCTGAAAGACTTGTGTATCCAAAAGTCTGTCTTTATTTTCCACTTTGGCATAATATCTAAACAAAGGAAGCTACTTAGTAGAAGGAATAAAAATAAGCTTTGTGTAATGTCTCCCACAAATTCAGAAGTGGAATTTTGCAGCAGTACCTGATCATCAGTGTCAGCAAGGATTTTCTTCACTTTTTTAATTGCTTCTTTTCTGGAAGATGCTTGTGCCTTTGGATCTTCAAATGTTACTAGACGTATCATTTTTGTAGGAGCTTGGTCTCCTGCTTGAATTGTGACTTGTATTTTTTCAATAGGTGCCTCAGTGGAAACTGAAATTGCATGACAATTAGTATTATTGTTACTATTAGCAACTGAATGAGAAAATAAGCCAATTTCACCATAATTTATTCAGCCATTTTTTCTCAAATATAAATGTTCAGTGATTATTATTGGTATTGAGAAATTTTATTAAAAAATTTCTCTAATAGCTGAAGCATTTATAAATGGCAAATAAATTTTATAATATTACCATGATACTAGATTCTTTTCAAGTCAATAAACAGAATGATCAGCAGATTTAAGTCAAGTGAATTGGATTGTTTAAAGAGATAAAACATGGGTTAGAGAATTAAATGTCAGACAGGAATGGAGGCTTAACTCTTGAATGCTAAAGAATGGCCCAATGGTTAGGCCATTAGTTTGATACTTAGGAGACCTAGATTCAGTGGCCTGCTGTGCTTTTATTTCTTATGATCATGGATTAAGACATTAAGGACTAGATCCTGGCAGGGTTAATCCATAATTCCCTTTTAGAGTCTGGGTTTTAGAATGTAGCTACAGGACACTGCATCAGATCTGTTGCCCATGTCCAATTGCTTCGTGCTTGCATCCCAAATCCAATGATTCAGGATGCATCAGACACACTCTGCAGGCACAGATCAGCTCTGCTTGACGCTGGCCACACTGAGTGGCATTGCTGGGAGAGCTGGGAAATTGCTGCTCAGGCGGCTGGGGGAGAAATGGATTCCTGCTGTGAGCACAGACTGCTGCCAATACTGGCTGGCCTGGTTCTTCTAACTGTAGATTTAGTGGTACTTAAGATGCAAAAAATACATATGCACATATACATCTGTATCTATCTATATGTGTGAGTGTGTGTATATACACACCTCCACCCACTATTTTCTCTTTTGTGCCCACTTGCATTTACCTGGCTTGAAGCTGATTCTCAGGGCGTGCTCTCCAACCAAGTAATAAAGAGGCAGGTTTTTGATAAATGCTGCGTGCACGCTTTTCTTCTCAATGCACACTTGAACTCCAAACGTGCTCGCATTGAAGCACACGGACTGAACAAATGGCTCTTTTTGGGAAGAGGAGCGTCCAGAAGAAAAGGGATTTCCAGATGAAACATCCTCTGCAGACTGTCTACCCTATGAGACAGCACACACATCAAGGGAACTCAGACAAAAATGAGAGAAATTACCTGCACGTTATGCATCATATTTTGGTAACAGTACCTGTGCTCTGCAGGGGAAATTAACCAGTTTATTTTGGATAGCAAAGCAGAGATATAGAACAACTTGGTTTTAAAGTGGAAAAAATTATCATCTGAATGGGTTGATTTGACTACCTACTGTAAAAAGAGCTTCAGGTTGTAAGAATGGGAAATTATATCAAAAATTAATTTTAAATATTTAATTTTGTTTCCCTGGAATATTAGACAGTGTTTAGAGGTTCTTGACAAAACTGACTGTGTTTTAGACTGACTGGAGTTTTTTCTTTTGATTTTTGACATGTCAGACAACAGAACTTTCAACTATGTTCACAAAAATTCTGAGTCAGATGAGGTCTAACATGAATGTGACACTATATCAATTAAATAGTCAAAATATATAATGTATTAGAAATTTCCACTAAAAACTATGTAATTTACATGTGATAAGCAATGCTTAGAGAAGAACAAATTAAAATTAATTAAAACTGGAATCAAATCCATGAAATGAAAACTATGATTTCCTGAAGCAATGAAGCAAATACCTAAAGACACAATAATCACAAGATTTAGCTTCACATACAATTCATGCTTGCAATTAGCTTTTTTATGCAGTTTATCATGTCTCACAAGATTCCAGCCTTGCATGAACCCTACCAAAAAACCCGGAATTTCTGGTGATGCTGAGAAATGCTCCATTCAGTGCCATTTTTCAGCTGCTGTTCATTTAAGAATAACTGTGGAGTGCTGAGTTTTCAGGAAGGGAAGCACAGAGGCACAAAGCAGAAGGAAGCTTGTTCCAGGATATCGGAAAGTGCTCTCACTGATAGCACGTTTGTCTATTGACTTCTCCACAGGAAAGTGCTGCTCTTGTCCTCTGTTCATCTCTTATTTTATCTGAAAACCCTTCAGAGTTGCAGGATAACAATGAAACCAGAACAGGACAGTGTATTCCTGCCTCTGTCGGTCTGAATGAATCCTCACAGCGATGCCTTCACAGCACTGCCTGGATTAGAAAGCCTATCCTGGCTTTAAGGAAACCTGGCTCAGGAAGTCATGACACAAACTGCACTCCGTGCTCGAATCAGGATGCTTATAGGCATTAAGTTTGGCTCTCTAAGTCGAGCAGTGGAGCATCTTGTGGAACATTTGTGATTGCCCCAGGAACATGGTGCTTCCATAATGGTTGCGAAGTATTTTAAAGATTGTGGGCCTGTAGATGGCAGTGCAAAATTAATTACCAAAGAAAATGCTTTTGCTTTAGACAAAGTGTTGCAAGTTTGATGTATTACACTCCA
Organism: Melospiza georgiana; assembly: GCF_028018845.1. NCBI lineage: Eukaryota > Metazoa > Chordata > Aves > Passeriformes > Passerellidae > Melospiza > Melospiza georgiana. The sequence continues at coordinate 19,836,933 of NC_080438.1, read as the reverse complement.
GATTTTAAAATAATGTTACTATAGGGCTATTTGTGTTATTAGATTGAGCCTGGCTTATTTGAGTGAATCAGCATTGGTCAGAGATGAATTGTAGCCTTTCCTATAGAGAAAAGAAATGGTTCCCTACTGTTTAAAAGCCCAAAAAAGAATAGTCAGACACTACATCATTTACCCCGATGTTATCAGTCTCTCCTGATGCAGAATCTGAATTGAAGGACGTCTTCATTAAGTCAGGCACTGCTTCAGGTAAAAGAACTGGAGTCATCTTACTAGCAGCCAAATCTCCAATATTTCGTGTAACAGCAAATGTCTTAGACCTGCAGAATAAACATTAGAGGAAACCTGTATTGATAAAGCACTGCTGAGGAACAGACCTGAATAATGCCTTGTAGCCTGCACTCAGCAACAAGTATCATACCTTGCAAATTGCTTTACAGATACTTACAGCATCCTTCCTGTTGTGTTTTCAAGGACTGCTAAGAGTCAATAAAGACAATCTCAGGGGCAGATAGCCCAGTTAGAATTTTAGAACCATGCGAACAGGTTAAAAACCTTTCAGTTGATTGGATCTTCATACTCTAATACCATGAAAAACAGCATGCTTAGAAGCCTGGCTGCGGATTATATTATTACATTTTTGAGTTTCCTATTTTGAGCTCGTGGACTTTTAAATTTTTATATTCATCTTCTCTGTCTTCACTGCAGTAGCCTTAGTTCTAACTTCTTTTGACATTGTATTTGGAAAAATACTGCCATAACTTCAAAAAACAGCCTGGGGACTTGTGGCTACTGAATGCTGTTTCCTGTGCAATTTTTATTAGAGCAGAATTGAGGAAAGGAGTGTGAAATCATGAAACTAAGTGTCTCCAGCTTGATTTAAATTCACTAATACTCATGCCTTGGCCATGACTTGGCAAGAGGTCAAGAGAGTTGAGCAGGAGGGTTAAGAGCCTATTTATGTAAATCTGTCTGGTACATTGTTTCCAGTGTTGTGAATTCTAAGTGTATTAGTCAGGATCCCAGATAAGAGATAGAAGGTGCAGCATCAGGCTGAGGCTCTCATGGCAAAATATCCTGAACCCCTGGCTTCATACCCCACATTCTTCGTGGAACTTGTTATGGTGCTGTGAACTATGAGTTTTGTTTTGGGTCAGAGCAACATCTCGAATGCTGAAACACTTTTGAGAGACACAAACCTATTTCCCTCAGCTATTAACACGGTGTTAGCTCTACCTTATTAGCCATTTATCAGCTAACATCCGTCTCAAAATTCCCCATGTGCTCTTTCTCAAGGATGAAGCTGATCTCTTTGCCCTGGGGCTTTTGTGGTCTGCCAATGGAGGTGGCTGCTGTGACAGTGAATGGAGATGGTCTCAAAATGGTCTCTATTTTAATACGGTCCACACTGTACTAGCCTGAGCAATTCCAATCTAATCTATTTGAAAGATGAATTTGTATTCATTTGATAGCCCTCTCTTCCTCTTGAAGGCTCCTACCGTGCTGTGTGCAATGTAAAGCACACAATTGCTCTTCATGTGGAACACCTCAATAAAACATGTGTCACCTGTGGGCTTTGTTTTCTTTTCCATCTCTCTCTTTTTTTAGATAAGGACATGACAGCAACGCTCCACGCTGGGTGATAGGAGAACCTTGAAGAATGGAATCTGAAATAAAATATTCTCCCTAACAAGCTGAGGGGATAAAAGAAAATACAAATCAACTTGCATTTCAGATAGCTCATCTGGGTAAAGAGACAAAAAGGGAAATGGTTTTATTTTAATCCCATTCAATAATTCAAATGACCACTGAACTGCAGGCTGGATCTCCAAGCAGAAAGCCCTGGGGTTTCTTTTCCAATTTTTTAAGTATTTTTATGCCAATAGTCTACTCCTGCCACCTAATGAAAGCGAAGGATCGATTCCTCCCTGTTGAGCACAGAGAGCCGACAAATGTAGCTGCATCACAGGTGACACATGTCAATGTCTGCAGAATCACACGGCACAGTAAAAATAGGCTACAAGAGCCAGCTCTGGTGCTTTAACAAGAAAAAACAGTCACAAAGAAGGCCTAAAGCTATGGTATGAAAGAATCTGTTCTCTCTGATCCCACACAAGGGAGGAAAAATAAAAAGGAGATTTTCCAATATGTATTAGTGCATTTTTTTGGATGAGAGAAGAAGCTGTGCTATAATATAAGGCAAACTCACTGCATGGGTAGGGGACAAGCAACTGAGCTGTGTTGGACACACTGATGTTTCAGAGAGTGTGGCCTTTGAGCTCTCCTGTCCCCCCTAGGATGGGGACAGGAGAGCTCAAATGTCTGTTTAAAACAAAAAACAATCAACAAAAACCTATTTTTCCAGGTTTTGAAGCACAGTGTGACAACACATGTAAATAAATGAGCAGTGCTCCCCAAACACGCCTTGCTGCCTCAACAAGATCACTCTCTGCATTCTCTGCTATATGTGGTATACTATGTTGGACAAAGAGATTTACAATTACCTGGCTCATCTTGCAAATAAGATGCCTATGTGAAGCAATTTCTACTTATCCTACAGCTAAAATAAGCAAAAAACCTTATGATACAAGTTCTATTCATGATTATGCATATACTTCAGTAGGCTGTCATTATGAATGTGTGGTATATTAGCAAAGTGCATTCTCTGGCAGCTCTCCATATTTATACTTTAATCACAGAGCTCTAATTTCCCCTGAAATTTATTTGATTTTTACTTCTTGTAAATTTTGTTTAAAAGTATGTTGAAGTAGCCATCTGTAGTATACTAAATAATTATGTGAAAAGAGCCTTAAAAATAACCATTATTTTAATTAAATTTTGATAGGATTGAATTGAAACACATGCTATATATTCTCTCCATAGTACGATTAATTACTGAGCTCTGATTTTTGCTATAGAGAGAGTTGAGCCCATAATGTGCTGATTTGTCTTGGGAATGCAACATCTCTATCACCAAAGTTTTCTATTTTTTTTTTTCTTCTTTTGAGCCTGTGATTACTAACCTGAATTTCTTTTTGGCTCTTGAAAATTTATATAAGTCCCACTGCTGTGACAGGTTATAACCTTTATGGTGTGTAGGATATAAATGAACCTAATACTATTGAAAACTGTTTGCTTCCTGTGTCTGAATACCAGAGATGATGGGGAAAATAATACCATGTCCTGTCTAACTTTAATGTCATGGGACTGTAGAAAGTAACCTGCTGACCATCAAGACAGTGCCCAATATGAAAATATTTTGAACAGAGCTTACAAACACATGAAAGATCAATAGCTCTCTAGGACTATTTCTTTAAATGGGGTATTTAAAGCTAACAAGGGAAGGTGTCACAATATCCCTAAAACATTGACTTCAATTGGATCTTTATTATTTGGTAGGTCTATGTAAAAGGAAGAAAAAGGCTATGTTGAATTAAATTTTTAACTCAGTCTATATAGCTATATATATCTCTATATATTTATACATCTATATATCTATCTCCTTTCTGTCTACTGTGCCTGCTTGTTTTTCTTCATGCCTCTAAGATTTTACTTTGCTTGGTCTTTGACCTCCTCAGTGATGTGGTTCAATGTTACATTCTCTAGTTATTGCTTTGCCTTCTCTTGCACTCATTGCTGTTTCATTGCTCCGTGTGGTTTCCACTGGCCATTTGTTTTGTAACAGAGAATGGGAATGCTTTTTGGAGAGAAATTGATGGTGCTAGAAGTCATCTAGTGAGTATTAGCTTTCTCATATACTTGGCATTATGGAGCTATTTCCAAGTGACTACTTCACTTTATAAATGGTAATGCTGCAGGGTCTAGAGCAGGGCTTGTGCTGGAACTCATGGGCTTCTCTGCTGTAATACCTTGTTTCTGATACTGACTTGCTTTGTGCTTAATGGCAATGCATTTAACCCTTTTTCTGTCTCATTTGATCTCCCCTTAAGTCAAAGGAGGAAAATATTTTTTATCTATTTGCAGGGAGGATCCTTCTGCTAATATTTCTCTCTGCTTGAGGCTCTAAACTCCCCATCAGTATTCAATATTCTCATTTCAGTTCAGTGTGCTTATTGAGTTCATTAATATCTGCCTCCCTCTCTCTACCAGTGGGAACTGGTGAGAGCTGTTGCCTGCTGTCCCTGATGACCTTAGGAGCAGGCTGTCCTGGCCTCCATAAGAAACTGAACCAAAAAAACCCATGCAGCTAACTTTTCATCTCTGAAATGCTGAGACCCTCCCTACCTCTGCATGGAGAGGACCTTATTACAACCACACTTGATGGAGAGGAGGAATTGTCTTAGGGAGGAGGATGAGATGTCAAATGCATGTCAAATGGTCTGTGACTATTGAAGGACAAGGGAAAATAATGATTAGCCTAACTGGTGGCTAAATGGAGGAGACCTGCAGAGCATCTCTGGGCCAGCAGCCATGAATGCTAATTGCAGCTGGATCAAGCAACTGATCTCTTTTGTTACGGCTGTATTCCTGGAGCAGAAACTTGTTAACATTTCAGTGGTTTGTATAATCGCTGATTTCTGTTGTCAGTGAAGCCTTTTCCTTTGTGAAGAATTTTCAGCTTCTCTTTCTCAGGCGTTTTTTTTTCATGTGTGTGCGTGAGAAGGTTTTCTAAGTTTGGTCTACTGCTTTGATTCCTTGGACATATTCTTTCTGTTTCCTCCTGCTCTTTGCATTTGTATTTCCATCTGTTTTCATTTGTTTGGCATCTGGCTACAACAGTTTTCCAGAGTGTATTGTAATTGCATGCACTGATAATAAATCAAGGAGACCTAACAGGTAAGAAAACCAAATGGCAGCCACAGGGGAACAAAGTAAAAACATAAGAAACACCAATCACTCTATGCTTCAAGGCATCTAATGCAAATATAGATGGGTTAACTGTTCTAACTGATAAGATTCATCTGGCTTATATCTTACCTAGTGTTTCCAGTTCAAATATTTGTATCAAGATAGAAATTTTATGTAATTTGTGTTTCAGATAGCTTATGGATCTCAACAACTGAGATATAGTCCTAAGGAGGATTTTCAGGTGAAGGCCACAGAAAGTAACACAGAAAGTAAATATTTTCAAGCAAAGCTTTAGTGCATATCACTTCATTTAAAATGAACATTAACTATACCAATCACCACCACTTATCCAAGCTGTAAGTCTTGGAGACAAGAGACAAGATTCCTGGATGTATTTGGGTGACTCTGCTTTGCTACATATAAAGATAATAAGTACTGTGTCTTACCTTATGGTAACTACATCAGTCTCATCTTTACATGGCGGGATTTCAATTTTGATATTTTTTTCCTTCATCTGGATACTGGCAACAACATTCACAGGCACACGAGCATTCATTTTGGTGCGTGCTTCCAGCCCTGCCTGGACTGTGTGTGTATTAATTCCCATTACAAAGGTCACCTCCTTGGCCATGCTGAAAAGGTAGAAGGAGGATATAATTATGTTCATGCAGCAATCAGCTGTTGAATATTTATGGTCTCTGTCACTTGAAAATATTATTATTTTATTTTATACTAAATACTTACCTTAGACTTGTTTTGGATCTCAACTTAATGTTGGCATTTAGTAAGTCAGGCAATCTGAAATCAGACTTTGGAGAAGGTGTAATCTGTGCTTGAACTATTAAAAAGAAAGCAAGGAAATGGTTAAAAACGCCCTCCAGTCCTAGCAAGAATGTTTGTATGGCTAAAGCAAAGAGCTATGTTACCATTTCCTGCCACTTTTGTGATGGAAGAGTAATAGAAGCTGGTCTCTGTCGGGAAGCCAGTGCAGGTGGGCACAATGCGGCGGATCTCAGAGGACAGGAGAGCCTTGGTCCACTGCCTCCCTACACCACTTTGAAGGCTACTGATTATTCTCCTTAGTGAAGGGATTTTTTCATCAGATCCATACCATGCCTGCAATTACAGAGTTCAACATGTCTAAATAAGCAGAACTTGAATATCATGATCCGTGTCATTAAGTATGCCTCAGGGGAAATTCTGCTAGCAATGATTATAAATAATCCTGATCAAAGCTTGACCTTATTTGCCTTGATTAATACTACAGACAAAAACCCCAATCATGGATTTATAAAAGGGAGAGAATGCAGGAAAGTAACAGTATTTTAGAGATTTTGATGCTTGGGTAGTAGTGCTTTAAAAATGATACCTGCAGTGCATTTTGAATGGCGTTTTTATCAAGTCCACCAAAAAACAGCTCTTGGCCAAACATCTTCAAGTAGCCTGATGCAAAAGGTTTGTCACTGGAGAATGCCTTCCAGTCAGAGAGCTGTGTGAGAAGATTAAAAAAGCCTGATTCTTCATAACATCTGAGAAAGCAATATCAGAGATTTTCTTTTCCCCCAGAATTTACCGTTTTCAGGATTTTCTTGAAGTCATAGTCAGCCTCCCAGTCCCTGTCAGGAGCGTAACCTTTGGCAAACAACTCCTGCAGTCCTTCAGCTGCTATTCCTACCTGTGGGAAGGAAAAGTGCAGGTGCCAGTGGATGATGGTTATAAGAAGGGATTAGAGGGCAAACTGTGGGTAGACCCAATTACCTCCAAGGGATCAGCCACTCTTCCAAGGAAATATGCCCGTAGCTGGGACATTGCTACAGTTGGAATTAAGCTACCTGCATCATTCAATACCAAATATTTAGCTGCCAGCCCGCTCATAAGGGACTCTGCAGAGAAATAGGCAGTAAGACACAGCACAGTTAGTTTTTAGGTCAGAATGTGCAGATTATATCTATTTACTAATTTAATAATCAATATCATATGAGCAAGACCAGAAAACTTAGCTATAACACTGATGTTCTGAAACAGTTATAAACAGAATATTCTGAATTTTTTTAAGTAATAATGGGCAAAGCTATAAGCTCACTGGTCACTGCATGGTGGTTATGCCATTTTTCCAGTTGCTTTTGCTATGTCATAGAATCATAGTATGGTTTGGGTTGAAAGCAATCTCAAGGATCATCCAGTTCCAGCCTCCTTCCATGGGCACGGGCACTCTCCAGTAGACCAGTTTGCTGAAATCTGCATCCAACCTGGCCTTGAATACTTCCAGAATTGGGGCATTCACACCTTCTCTGAGCGAGCTGTGCCAGTCTCATCACCCTCACACTAAAGGATTTCTTTGTAATATCTAATATAAACCGATTCCCTTTCAGTTTGAATACATTCCCCTTATCCTGTCACTCCATGTCTTGTGTAAAGCTGCTCTCCAGGTCCTTTGCACGCTCCCCTCATGTGCTGGAAGGCCACAATTAAGTCACCCCAGAGCCACCTCCTTTCCAGACTGAACAGTCCCTATTTTCTTAGCCTTTCCTCATGGGAGAGGCGTTCAACCCATCTGATCATCTCACTAGTCCTCCTCAACACTTGCTGCAACAGGTCCAAATCTTTCCTGTGCTGAGGGCCCCAGAGCTGGATGCAGCCCTGCAGGTGGGGCTCACAAGAACAGAGGAGAGGTGCAGAAATTCCCCCTTGTCCTGCTGGTCTGGCTTCTTGTGCTGCAGCCCAGGACACAATTGGCTTTCTGGGCTGCAAGTGCACGTGGCTGGCTCATGTCCAGGCTCTCCTTCTGCAGCACCCTGAGTTCTTCTTGGCAGGACTTCTTTTGATCTGTTCATTCCCCAGCCTGGATTGATATGGAGGGTTGCCCTGACCCACTTGCAGCATCTGGCATTTGGTCTTGTTAAAACTCCTGAAATTCCTATGGGCCCACCTCGTGAACTTCTCCAAGTATGGAAAATATGCCTGTCCATATCATTTACATCCAGTCACACTCTGTAACATCAGCTTATGAAATGCTTTTACGAGATGTCATTTAGGGCACCTTGACTAAGGAGATGAGATGAAAACAGATTTGCCATCCTTTGCTAATAGTTCAGGGAAAGTGATACAGATGTCCTGTAAGGACAGATGGTGAGCTATAGATTGGTCTCTCAAATGACTCAAAAACTATTTAATAAATCTAGTCCCAAATGCTGTAACTCCCACATGTAATGCACCAGTTGTTAAATTATTGATAACTACTGAGTGAACTTTGAGGAAACAATTAGTTTCTATTTATTTCTCTACTTAGATATATCATCCATAATGTTTTTAGGTACAGATAATCAGTGCAGAGCACAGTCAGGAATTCTTCCCAGTTCTGGCATGTTAGATTCTGTACTGTTTTATGAGTTGAAGTAATCCCTCTGCTTTTCTAAGTTTCCTTAGGTTTTAAGAAGAACAAGGCTGACAGGATATGTCAGCATCCTTGTTGTGCTTCCTTCTAGCCCTCCTCTCCTGTTCCTACACCTTTTGGAGAATAGGGAAATATGTATGAACTGTAATTTTGCCAAATTGCCTTCATTGTTTAGCTGCATGAATGTACTGTGCTATCCAAAGTGCTGGGCACTATCTACCTACAGCATATGAGATTCAGAAACAGCCCCTGCAAACAAGACACAGGCATTTATGCCACCCCACTTTTGACAGAGGAATAAGTGGAGAACATTCAGTAGATAGTAATGATGATCCTATTAAAAAAAACCAAACAAACAACCAAGTGGTGCCACACCGGGACATTACTAGTGAGTTGACAGAAAACAGAAATGTGAAGACTTGTTTTTCTCTGCATGAGCTTAGCCAAGGCAATGCCAGGTGTTTTCTGGACAGGACACTAAAACTGAGGCACAGTACTTAAGTGAATTTGTTAAATTTTTTATGTTCTTACCACAAAACCAATAAGTTAAAAAGTCCATGGTACTTCCTGATACTCAATAAGAAGTATTGCTTAAAAATTAATAAATGATTATATAGAATTCATTGACTTGAAGAGAGCAGGAATATTTTCCACACCTCAGGCATTACATAGTGCTAATGCTCCAAGAATATATTTGCCATTTCACCATAAGAGTTTGATGACACCTGCATATATTTGATTAATGTCTTACCCCAAAGATGGGGGAAAGAAAACTTAGTGAGCAAAGAAAGCAGTCTTTGGTACATATAAACATCAGCATACATTTAACTATATGAATCTGTGCATATTAAGAGTCAGATTCTCACAGTCCTCACACTGAGCCACCCCTTTGATTTCAGCAGCAATGTGTAGAGCATGAAGCACTATTTGTGGTGGTCATGTGTGACAAATTCCAGAGCAGAGATAGATTCAGCTGACATTATTTCTTGTCATTAAAAATTCAGCATCTAGCACCACAAAGATCTGCAATGCTGGGGGCAGATTTTTGTTTTTATCAAGGAAATAGGTACTGCATTACAGCCGTCACTATGGTAACTCTTCCAGAATGGACTCACAGAAAAATATTTTACCTGTGGCTAGTGGAGACAAATCAAATTAGAAATCCTCTTCCCATCCTAGTGTAGTACAAGATTGACTTAATTTAACTGAGTTATGCAAGTCCAAGGTTAGCATGTGTGAGAAAAGGATCTTGGTTTTTATTTTTCAGGATGAGGACCTACCTATCCATGGTAGCCAAATTACTGACAATGGTCTTCACTAGGAAGTAACAGCAATTCCCTGATGTACTGCATTTCCAGGCTACAGCCAAAATAAAGTATTCCATTTCACATAGCCTCCCTCATACATATTGCACCCTTCTTTCTCACTGTGTGAAAAATTAGATGGCTTAATTTTAAAAGCAAAAATTAGAAGACAAAATGTTTGTCTAAACAAAGAAACACATATCTTCATATTAACAGAAAATGTATCTATCCCTGAATGTATTTTAAGTAGTACAAATGTTCACCTGGTGTATATTAGTGACTGTGTTTCTTTGGACAGTTGCTGTCTCCATGATTGAGGCAGCAAGGACATGTATAAAAATATATGACTGTGATTCTTACAGAATGTATCATATTTATTTCTATTATAGCCCACATTAAATGGCCATGTAAAACCCACAAAACTGGGGCAAGACAACAATAAGATTTACCAGTCTTTCAAACCACACCCTTGTTTCCAAAAAGGAGGCAGCAGCACTTGTACACTCAGCACTGTGGATTTCAGATGTTTCAGAGTCTCTTAATATTGATTGCTTTGAGATACCAGTGAACGACAAAAGTTCTAAAAACATCCAACTCCTGATAGATAAACAGCATGCATAAGGAGACTGTGTTTGGAGATATAATCTCCCAAGTCTACCAGCTACATATGCCAAATCACTGAGGCTGTCATGGTCATTTACATAGAGGAGTTGCTTAAAAAATCTACTGAGAAAAGTAACATACATGGAAAATAGGAAAAGCTACAATGTGGCCCAATAAAACATCTCTTCTAATCTGGTCCTTCCCTACTTTAACTACATTTTTATTTGTAACTCTGATGTAACTGGCCAGTCTCCAGATACCATACATGGATCTGCTCATTGTAGTAAAGGATCCTGGTAGGAAGATGCAAGAAAAATCTTTAGACAATAAACCTGATGTAGGTGCTCCTGGGTGCAATAAATTGTCACATCTGAATGTTTTCAGAGTTTTCTGTTTCACTGGGCACAATTGTTGGGGTGAAGAGTATTTAGCATCACATTTGGATGCAGCAGGAGTTGTAGGTGTTCAACACTGGTGGAAATTAATCCACTTCAGCAGCAATTTAGGTCCCTTCTGTTTGTTTGGTGCTGAACAATGGTATGAAATTGTTAAGCACCACTGAGAATACAGCATTTGATACAGGAGCATGTGCCTCCCTGACTAATGAAAACGGAGGGTTAGAGCCCCACAAGCCCTCTGGTAATTTCATGCTGGCAGTGTACAAAGCAAAACACACAGGGACATAAAAACTCTTCAAATGGAGGATCCAAGATTCTCATATTTTTTTCACTGAAGATCAGAAAACATGGAGGAACAACAAGCAGCCTAACAGCTGGCTAGGAGAATTTTGCTCTCATACTGTACAAATTTTTCCCCCACATATTCACCAGTGTACATTTTCTACAAAACCTTCTGGATCTTACCTTTAAAGATGCTGAAGCGGAAAACCTTGCTGAACTGATATCCAGACCTGTCAAACTTGGGACTTAGAGCTCTGACAGCCATCCTGCAGGCAGAACCCCTGGAAAAGTTCAGTGAGCACATTAACATTCCAACCAGCTTGCAACAAGTGCTTCTCCTAGGAAGGGAATTTTCCTTACAGCACTTGAAGATCTGGATCTGTGCTTCTGCCCAGGGCCCTCAAGTGAGAGTAGATGAAACTTGCCACTTGCATGCTGGGCTCCCTCAGCACAGCATCAGCTAATGTCATCACGACTGGGAGACCTGGCTTGGTTTCAAGTAAAACCGCTGCAGCCAACATTCGGATTCGAGGATGAAGCTTTTGATTCAGGAAAATCTCAAGGGTAATAGCCTGGACCTGAAAATAATAGATATATCCAGATTTACTGTATGTTTGAACATTTTGCTAATAACCATCCAACAGCAGTGAATTATCTGTTTCATCAACAGCACAGTAAAAATTTGGATTAATTAATTATAATGGCAAGAGTGTGGTTTCATAGTCCATGGGCTGGAAGGGGCATTATGGTAATGTAGTCTGACTTCCTACACAATCAAAGCCAAGGAACTTCACTGAATAACTTCTACATCAAGTCTTTCATCCTTTTTTGAGCTATCCCACTCTAGGTAAAAGAGATTTCATGAATCCATTACATACCTGAGAAGCGATTTCAGTAATCATTTATCCCTCTATATAAAGGTACAACTTATTTCTAATAATGTGATCTTCTGTGGTACTTTCTGCTAAACAATAGAATAAAAATGAAACAAATAAAACCTAATTTATTACCATAAATCTCTACGCCATATAGGCAGCTTAAACCAAAATTCAAGGCAATGAATGTAGTAGTACTTGTGGTTGATGTGTTTGCCCTCAGCACTATTCACTACCAAGAACAATTTTGTGCTGGAACCTTTGCAGTTTCCAGGGGGGCACAGGAGCCTTTGGCCCTAACTTTGAAATGGATGTGGGTGATGTGCCCCTGTTCTGGCAGCCCTTCTGCACAGCCCTGTCCTGCCTGGGAGAGAGCACATCCATGAGCTCTAATGAGGAATGACCCAGGAAACTTCAGCAAACTTTGGAAAAACCCTGACTGGTTTTATGAATTTGGATATATTGACTATCAGATGTCAATGTAGATGAGGTGACAAAGATGCAGTAGGCCTAAATTTTCAAATTAAACAATAAAAAAGGCCGTGAATTATGTACATTTAATCCAAATATGGGTGTGTGCCTAACTGCAAGCCAGGAATTGAACTGTTTTTGGAACAAAAAAAAAAAGTGGCCACAATCATTAACTTGTTCCAGATCAATTTTCCCCAAACAAAATGCATAGGAAATGAAACTGAATGGTCTGGGGCACCTGTGGAAAGCCAGGCCAAAGAATAATCAGAGATGCAGTGTTGGTCTCAAACATCAAATTGACTTTTTTTTTTTCCCAGAAAATACTTTAACTTCTACCCTTGCAATTCTCTCCCCTCCCTCCCCTGCATTTCCCCATCCAGCTCCTGCACTCCACTAAATTGTTTCTTTATTCTTTTGGTTAAAAGCATACCCTGGCTCACTATTGTCTGTGGATCAATATACGCACTCAAACTGGGAGGCACATGCAAAAAATGAGTACAATGGAAACACTGATACTGATTAGTAGGTGAATAGTTAATGAAAGCTTTTATTTTACCTTTTAATATTAAGAATTTACTTATATAAAACAAGAAATTTCAACATCAGGAAAAAGATCTTGAAAAGCTTGAAAAGGTTTCCATTTAAAAGCAGATTGCTTCCAAATGAAAATGATTGTAAAGAGATGTCTGTGGTACACGAGAGTGTGCTGGGGTAGGCATTGTATGTGAGATCTAATAATTATCTCAGTCAGGGACAAAAGTCACATTTAGTAAATGCTCTGTTTATGACTTAAGCCCACACAATGTCTGTAAATTTGTAATTAGGATGCAAACCCCTGGTATCTATTTACAATAAAATCTGGTCTTGAATTACGATTAGATGTGACACTCAGTATTAAATGTCAATTCTCTGAAAACCTTGTTTTGTGGTTCTCTCACATACCAAAGGTGAAGTAGTACTAAACACATTTGGGTCAATAATTTAGTTTTCTGTCTAATGTCCTTGGAAATGAAATGTTTGCAATGGAAATACCGATTTGTCTTCAACAACAATGAATGTGTCCTTTTAATGGGATTTTTTTGTTGCAGTCTGAAATACTGGAGGTTAATGTCAAAAGAAATAAGACATGCCTAGCGAGGAATGACTAAGTATTTTTTTTTAAATAACGTTATCTTTAAAGAAAATAGATCTTTTTTTCCCTCATCACCCATTATCTGTTAGCAGCTTTGTAAGTAGAAGTCAGAAGGGCAAAGGAGGCATTTTCTTACCATTTTGGGGTCTTTCAGGCCTATGTTTTTCAGGGCCATCACAGCAGTCACATGGACCCTGAGTGGCAAATCCGAGGCACCAGCTGCATATCCTGGCAAAAACTTCTTGATGTGCTTGATGCTGGCTGGATGTCCTACATTCCCAAGGGCTTTCAAAGCCAGGGAAATTTCTTCTGTGCTAGACTTGCTCAGTGCCTCTCCTGCAAAGCCATGAAGAAGCTGAAAAAAGAAAAACAGATCTGTTGAGTTCAATTCCAGCTCTTATCTATATTCCATCCACCAGCCTCTTCTGGGGTTTGACTTCTATAATTTCAGTTTGTTCAATTCATTTATTTTAAATGTTTTCAAATTCTTATTTTTCCTCATGAATAGAACATTTTATTCATAGAACGAGTGTAGCTGTACTGAACAGCTTCTTCTCACTACACCTTAAAGTTACCAAGTAAGATTTTTAAAGGAAAAAATAACAGCTTGGACCTAGCGTCCACTGCCTTTTAAGGTAAGCTGGTAACCCTGAAATAATGCTGCTTGAGCATATCTCTCTCTCATGGTTGAAGACAGGACAGATATGGTTAAACCTTCACACCCTTAAAAAAGATTCCTGAAGATATGGATAGTGGTGGTGCCCTTAACCGGTTATGACAGCCTCTTTTCAGTGTGGGTTAATAGATGAAAAATGAGTTCCCTGCCAACAATTAGGTAATTTTACAGCCTTCATTGTAAGCAACTGGATCACACTTCCTTTAGTATGGCAAGATTAGAAGTAGTTGTCTGAAGGCTGAATAAAAGCAAATAACTAAATCCTAATAGATAAGTTTTAAATTATAAGAAATGGCTCTAAAAAAGCAACTGAGATGTTAGAGAATAATTTCAATACCGACTGTGCAGTTTAAAATAACACATTTGAGATCCCTTCATGGTGCAGAAATAGTCTACTTGGTATTACTGATCAAATGAAAGGACACTGGAAATGCATTGAATAAGCCTAAACAATCATTTGCTTTGGGAAAGAATTTTCATTCTTTGCCACAGGGTTTCTCAGATTTAATTAGCTCAAGAGCATTGGTGGCAATTGTAACACAGGAGACCAATGCAGGAATGTTGGCCATGCCTATGTACTGCAGGAAAAACATCGTGTCAGGCATGCAGTGTAATTGGCACACCCTGCTCTCACTGGGGATGGTGGATTGATGGGTGCCAAAGACTAAACACATATTTCTCTTTCCTTTGCTGTTACTGGCTGAGCGGTTGGCTCCACGAAACTTGACACGCATTTTTAGAACCGGGAAATGCTATTCAATTACTACTCAAATTGTTTTGAGGCCTGCTGATTAAAAGCAGTGTAGAGCAGGGAGGGTATTACTGCTGTTATAACAACCTTATAGCATATATTGATGACTGGGCTCTGCTTCTGGCTAGGATACATTAATTCTGACAAAAAACCTCGGCTTTTGTATCACTTAGTTAATTTATAAATATACATAATGCCTATAGTTAAAGTATTTTTGAGCAATGTCATGGGACTTCATTAATAATTGGCAACAAAGCACTCAGAGACACTCAGATAGAAAGTGTTATAAATTGTTTGCTCCTTCCTCTCACTCTCTTTTGTGTGCTAATCTAAAGATAAAAATGCTGTATTTAACCAACTGGGGTTCCTTTCCCCAAAGGAAGTGCTGTAGTGAAGCGAAATACAGCTTTCTGAATAATGAAGAAAGAACTCAAGGCTTAATTTTTCCTTTTAAATGATAAATAACCCCGTGGTTACCTGGAGACACTCGGAGCAGGAGTCTGAGGAGGAGCACTGCTTGTGGCACAGGGACGCGTAGCTGAGGTGGCAAACCTTCCCAAGCACGGAGCTCGAGCGTGGGCAGTGCTTCTTTACTATGAGCTGGGGAGAAGGCAGCTGGTTGTTACTACCATTAATGAAGAGGAACATTATTGAAAAATATGGTTCTGCCTCATGGAAGACAAAATCGGGCTTTTGATATTGTTTTTGTTGATGGATTTTCAGTTAATCTGTGGATAGTGCTGTATTTGACATTGTAATTGTAAAGTAACACCAAGTAACATCTGGAAGGCAGATCTGTCTCTTTTACAGTGTTTCACATTTAAATTTGGCATAGCCTATAATCCAAAGGGAAGAAATCACCCAGTCATGGAATGGAAAAATGCACATTATTGAAGAAACATTCATCATGTTTTGTGATTGCCTCAGCTATAGGTACAATGAATTTGAGATTTGTTGTGAATGGACCTCACTGCTTGGGCAGAGAGGAATATCTTTTAAAAATGTAGGAGCTGACAGGAGGCACCAGCTGGTTTCCCACTGGTTTCTTGTGTGGGATGCAGAGCACCAGCACAAAGCAACAGTTGGGCTGTCAGGGCTTTCACTGGGGGAAAAAATCTAGTCTGGGGTTCATCATCTCTACTTAGGGTAGGCAGAGATAAATTCTTGCATCTGAGACTGGATTAAAGCCTGCGTATACAGAAAAAATTGCAAAAATAATTAGACTTCCTCCTACATGGCCTACACATTGACATAATTTCCTTGGTTTTGACAGATTTTCTCAAATTCATAGTCATCCTTCTAGGAAAATTAGGACAAATACGTGGCTATAACAAATATGTATTTTTTGCTCCCTTGTCTTTGTAAACAGTCAGAGAACTAATCTGATGTAACTATAAAGTACTTTTGGAAAAAGAAAGACTAAAGCCACTGTTTGCAGCAATAACCTCTGTCCCTGTGGGGTATTTTAGTCTTTATTCCCCGTTTCATTCCGGACTCATTTTCGCCCTTTTGATTTGCATTCTCCTCCCCTTAAGACACGCAGGAAACAAAGCCCTTTCAACCTCGCTAGAGGATATAAAACCTTTGTAATTTCAAAGCCTTTGCTATCTTGTGAAAGGAATAAATACAACAGATGCTAGAATCAGGAGGGTGGTTTGAGAGTGTTTAGAGAATCCCACCGTTGCTTCCTCCATCACATCCTGAGTTGGAGGGCTGGAGTGCAGAGCTACCAGCACTGTTTGAGTCACTTCCCAGCTGGTGAGCTCCTGCCTTTCCATTTTGTGCCGCAGGAACCTGAGCGCTCGGTGACTGGCCACTGCAGGGATTATATCCAAAATGTGGCGCCTGCAATGGGAAAGGCAAGCAGCATTTTCCAAGTCTGCCTCTGAACACAGGGATCCCAGAGGGTCTCCACAGAAGCAGCACCACCTTTACTGCCTGTACCTGTAGGCTGGCCGACTGGAGAATCGCTTCCACACCGATTCGTAATTCTCCTCGTTTGCTGCACGGAAGAGCTGCAGGAGCTTGAGAGCTTTTGCTGGTGCATCATTGGGAAGCTGGTCAGAGGTGGCCTCTACTAATTCTTGGAGGCTTTCCTCTATCTGCAGAAAGATGAAAATGCAGAAAGATCACATGCATTGTTTCCCATAGGTAGGGATTTAAATCTCCAACAAAGAATCTGTCCAGTTGCTGGGCTTTACCTCATTTTCCACATCTTTTATTTTGAATAAGTGGACAGGAAGCTGAAGCAGTTCACTGCCAAACTGATACTGAAGAGATCCACGATTCTGGTACTCTTTTGATGGGACCTCTGCCCTCTGCTTCTGCACCTCAGTCAAAACAAGTTTCTGCCTGGAATGGAGAACCCCAGGAAGAAAACATCACAAGATTCAAGGTACAAACGAAAAAAAACCCAACAAACAGTAATCCTGCTTCCCCGTACTGCAATGCAGCTACAAAAGGTTTTGCTATTGAGGGTATTTGCAGCCAGATGCAAATACCCTCAATGACATGCTGCTCAGAACCAGGCTCTGAGGAGGTGTGCACTTGCCCAACAGGGCTCAGAACAGAGCCAGCCTTTGCCTTCCTTTGGGAAAAACTGGGCTTGAGAATTTATGGAAGAAGAGGGAGGTGAGAGGTTGTGGCCTGAAGAATATCACAGGAAATACTTGCTGTGTCTTAAGGAGTAAAAGATGGACTCTAGAAAAACACAGATGGGAAACTTGCTCAGAAATTACAATTTAATTTAAACATTTTAAGAAGTTCATAAAAGCTGTTATGTGTCTGTGTCTCTCCTGGAAGCTTCAAATGAAATTGAAAGTTATTAGATACAATAAGAAATGCTACAATCTTTTTACTTGAACTATTACAATTCCCTCCCCATTTTGTTTGGTAAGCTGAATATCCTGGGGACTACAAAAGAAGGTTCTCATGAAGCTTTAAATTGGATTTTAAAAGAAAAGGGCCACATAAATTCAGGATTAGTCTTTGGAAAAGTGCTCGACCTTTTGAAAACTTTTTAAGAATCAACAAACCTTCATCATTTGTTATTAAGAATAATTCCAATGAGAGACTGTCTTTGTAAATATTTGCTATCTTTTTACATTTTCAGCTAAAGAGATGCAGCCTATCCTACCAATTATGTTTAAAATGGGTCATTTAGGACACTATAATAAAGTTAGGTATTTGTACTGAACAACTGAAAACATTCCAAAAGCAATATTGCTGTACTACAGAGTCTCTCGAAATCTCTGTAGAAAATTGGTGTGTTTATTTTGGAATCTCTATGATCTTCTGTATCATTTCTATTCACTCCTTCCATATGGATTGCAGAGAACTGCTGCAGAAAAATAGCATATAACTGCTTTACAGACAAGTCACTGGAATTTGAATAGAAACTGCTACAGAATGAGTAGAGAATTTTTCTCTCTTGAAATTTTATACAATATTATTGAAAGGGCATTTGGGTCACAAAGTATAACATCAGGTACACTCAGGCACATTTAACTCCCCCTTTCAAATCTTGATGAATCTATTATGTCTTCATTTTCATTGTTTTGGGAAGAGATATATCTGCCTAGAATAGATGAGAAAATGCTGTATTCTGAAGAGAAGAGCAAATGAATGCTAAAGATAGGATGAAAATGGTGAAACAGTAGTGAAATCTCTCTTGGCCTTGAAAGGTGCTGCAAGAGTCTTATGCTGAGCAGGTCTGAAAGCTCAGCTCCAAGTGCCTTGATGGATTACTTTTTTTTAACAGAGAATGCATTGTGGAAATAACTTCTGAAGACTTGAGTGAGATAGTCACATCCTCCCAACTATCCTATATTTGTCCCCTTCAGCTGGATAATGATAAAAATGCAGAGAAAATGGGAAAAGTAAAGGTACTACCCTTCAGAGAGCTGAGAAAGACCTTACTGAAGACAATCTCTACAGGCTGCACAGGGAGAGTGTAATGCACCATAAATCCATTGTCTCCAGACTAATGCAGACTCAAAAATCCCTATAATTTAATAAGAACTGCAGATGTGTCTATCTACACCTCGATTTTTGTAAGACATTAAAGCCACTTTCACTATTTTTTTGGGTTTAGTTTTGTTTGGTTAGCCAAATGGAACAGGTTCATTATATACATGAAGTTAATCAGTCAGCTACTGACACAAAAGTTCTGATTCTGCTGTTTCCAACAGATCCTTGCAGAAGCTAATGGAGCAATGAAGATTACAGCAGCTGTAGAGTGGGATCAAAGAACACCTTCTGCACTGAGACATTTATGCAAAAAGCCTCTCCCTTCAGTAGGGCACTCCTATTTCCAGAGCCCATAATTAAAGTAAATTTAAGTAACTGAAAATTTTTCCAAAAAAATGAATTTGATAGATGAAAAAAATTTCAAATACTGAAAGTTTGAGTGCTTGGTCTAGGGACACAATTTCATAGAAAAACTTATTTGTGTTCTGCCCTAAATTTCTTTAAGAAATATGCAAAATTTGCTGTGAAAAAGCAAATGCATTTAACATGTCTTGTGCCCAATTGTTTTGCAATAAATTTTGCAATTTCCTATCAAGAAACAGTTTTGGAGGGAGATTTGCAAGCTGCCCATGGTATTTAGGAATCCAGAGTCCTATCTAGGTTTTTTGTGAACTAGTCTCCAAGGATCTCTTACTGCATTATTATTTTCCAGGGAACTCTTTTTCCTGAGTAACTGTCTTTCAGAGTATTTTGCTTCAAATATATTAGTTCACAGTTTCTCAGATGGAATTACATTTGTTTTGGCTTTTATGGCATAAATCAAATATCCCTGAGAAATAAAATAGTCAAGTCCTGCCAAGTTTAGCTAACAAAATTTGGATAGGGATGTGCATGTTTCAGATTTACAACTAACAGTGACGGTTGTTTTTATGAGCTGTTTGGGATTTTATGTAATTAAATACTGGCAAACAATAGGCTGTGGAAGTAAAGGATTTATTTCTCTTATAGACCTTCACTCAGGTTACTGGATTGCTGAATTAAAGCAATATGTACAGTACCTTGCTTCTACAATAGCATTTCCTCCTGTTATCTCGTTGAAGGGGGAAAACTGGTGAATTTCCTCGACATCAGCTTGTGTAATTACAGCTTCACTACGTGAATATTTAATTTTGTAATTGTAAGTAGCAGTTGCACGAGAATTCTTGTTCCTCTTTATAATACAAAAAAAAAAAAAAAAAAAAAAAAAAAAAGAAACAAAGAAAATAAAAAGTCATTGAACTTTGAAATTCTGTAACTAGAGGCTATTACATCACCCACTTCAACTCATTTCTTTTCCAGGGCTGTTTTGTTCATTGGCCATAAGAGCAATCAATGTGAATTCTGTGCACTCACTTCCATGGGAGAGGTCAGGCACGCTGCCTGTCTCCATTACTTTTACTGCTAAGACGTGTTAGCTGCTTTTTCCTTTTCCCAAATCTAAGTAATTGGTCATTCCCTCGAGAAGCAGACACATTTTTCTGAGGAGAGCAGCTGCATAAACCACTCTATTTCAAAGACAGGATTATAATAAAGTTCAGCAGTACCTGTCTTGAATAGCAGAAAATGGACATCGTGACTATTTTTTTCACTCAACAGAGTAGGTGAACTAACTCATGCTGATAATTAATGGTTTCCAAGCCAGCTAGCTGGAGCTAGCTCAAGTGTGCTTGCAGTACATTACAGTGGGCAGCCCAGACCTCTGCTTCTCTGTGGCATCATTTTCATACAGAAAGAAAATATTGACAACTGGATACAGCAGATCTGATTTTCCTCTCATTTTTAGTATTTAAAATGGTGTTTAATTTAGTATTTAAAAGGATATCAAATGGTGTTCTGCATAAGAATTTAAAATACTTTTGCACAATACCACTCTGATTTACCTGCTGGCAGGTCTTGCATGGATGAGTGTATGCTGATCCTGTGACAAATTGAACTTTCTCTTCACAGCTGTCCAGGTCCTTGGATTTGCCCACATAGACTACGCTTGCTCTCTTGTTTTCCTGGATTGTATATGTTGTGTTACAAATACCTCCAATCCCAGCCTGGCAAAAATGAGAACAGGATCAGAGAAGGTCACTATTATGCAAAACTTTTCCTCACCTCATGAAATTTCCTGTTTAATTCTGCATTTTCAAAATTACTAATGGAAGTGAATGCTTTATTTTTCCTTATATTCTTCAGAAGCAGAATTGCAATGATCATTACTTTCTTCTCTTTTTCACAAGTATCATTTCCAGTAAGCCAAATCAGAGTTACACTGAGAGAACCAAATGTCCCAAAAGTTTCACTCAGAGCCTCAGGAAACGGGAGTAATAATTTTCAGCTAGAGCTGTTGATTATGAAATATGTTTTGAGAAAATATTAATAAAAAAAGTCAAAACAATTTGATCAGTCAGCATGAAATCTTAACGGTAAAAGTATTTCAAGGTTGGAGATTGCATTCTGCCCTCAAACTTGCTTTTACAGAGAGCTTACAAATGCCTATGGACCAGGCCTTGCAGTATCAGGTGATCTGTCACAATATGACCAGCAATAATTAAAAAAAATTTCAGGATAAGAGTTTTGATTGTGGGTCTTCTTGAGTTCACAGTTTTAGCGGAGCTCTTAAATAATATTTTGAGCATTTACATTTATAAGAGCTTTTAAGTCTCCACAGTCAGTGAGATTTTTGTAGAGGAAAAATGCTTGATTGCATTTCAGGAGGAAGAGTTATTTTCCTGATTTTTTTATTATTGTTATTTATAGCATAGCTGGTGCAGAGTCCAGCTTTGGGCTATGTGAGAGCAGAGAAATGCTCACGTGGTGTTTAGGAAAGAAGATGTACCCACTTCATCTTCAGCTTAACAGAATTCCCTGAGACACTGTGTCTTTGGTAAAGGCTAGAAATAGGAATTGTCCAATATTTCTGGAAGCCTTGCACTCTGCAAATACAGGTGTGGGTCTCTGCACTCTGCAGGGTATGGTAGAGACATCCAGACTTTAAATGGGAGAATCCAACCCAGAGAATTCAGTGGGATGGAGCAGACTGCTGCCCAGCTGAGCTTCACAGCTGTGTGCAGTTTATGGCCAGCTCAGACACCCTGAACCCACAGGATGGGATGTACACCTTCCCAGGTTAGTCCTTTAAACCTCTCTGCAGCTCAGATTTTGGGACTAATAATGTTTATCTTCCTTTGCAGAGTGACTCAAGATTGTCAAGCATGGGTGCCAAAGCTCATTAATCAGTTGCTGTCTGAGAGAAGCAAAGAAAACTTGGAAATTATTCCAGAAGGTGAAGTCACATCTATTGCCTAGCGGTGAGAGTAGAACATATTGCTAACTGAATTAGAAAGAATTAAGATGTGAAACTTGATATGAGGAAATAGCGTTGCAGAATATCCAACAACACCACACGGATTTTTATGTGCAGCAAACAGTGTGCAAAAAATTAATTCATCTAACTCCTTTCCCAGAAACAACTCTACTTATGTAAAAATAAATTTAAAAAACATTACTCTTGTCCATAGTTCCAATAAAAATAACATGAAAGTATAATAATTTAGGTTTTTGCCAATCTCTGAATTGAATGTAGTGTAATCAATGTAAATATGGTTTCACAAAAACTAAACACATTGCAATTTCTGTGGTGAATAGCAATATCAGATGATTGACCTTGACTAATATATTAAAACTTGAAAAACAGTGGAAATTTCAACAGAGCATCAACTGCAACTGTCAAAGCTGTTATGGTAATGTTATGACATATATACTATTTTCTTCCTAAAAGAGGAGCTTAACGTATATACGATTGGTAGAAAAAGTCAAATTACTGTTATTTTGACTTTAATATGAAACTGTATTTTCAAGCATGTTTTATACAGTGTTCCCATTTTATGTAGGCTTCATCTTTCACGGTTTACTTTCTCTGGAATCACAAGTCAGATTTTCCAAGAGTTTAATTCTGCAAATGTATTTTTTTAAATACTTTCATCAACCAGCTTAAAAATATGCTCTTCTGTTGTTCTGTTTAAGTACATTGCCACCAAATGTTGTCCCATATGAAACTTAATCATGATGTCCCAAGTTTAGGTCTTTCTTATAAGTGAATTTT